>NW_003852403.1:9477167-9510377 GCF_000181295.1 Otolemur garnettii | reverse complement strand
CAGGATGACCCAGAATCATTTGCCGAGGTAACAAGGCAATGAGGTTCCCCTTCTCGCTTAGACACCCTCTGATTCAATGTTTTGATAACAGTCTGGGCCAAGTGTATCATGGCTGAAATTGATGCTGCCGGCACATAGGAAACTCACACCTTTTCTCAGGCTGCCTCCCTCTCCTCTACGCCTTCTGCTTTTTAAATGTCACTGCTATTGAACAAACAGCGAAGTAATGTGTCGGAGAGATAGCTAATGCTGTATTTTGGTAAGTCCTTATCAAAATGCCTCTGGCAAGCTCTTTGCCTTTGATAAAAAAGAATCTTGGTCTTCCTGGCCAAACTCAACAGTAATTTTACCAGGCCACACCTTTGGAACTTAGGCCCCATGAAGTCCTGAATCTAACCCCTTTAGCACAGAACGAGTAAAGGTTGAGTTAATGTGTTCAGGCACTAGTAAAACTAAGTAGTTTAAATCCCTTTCAGATATTGACTGCCTCCTACTCTCTGAGAAGGACTTGCTTGTGGGACCTCAGTTTCAACATCTGGGCAGTAAGCTTCCATCCTTTGCTAGTTCATACTTTAAATAATCTCACCAACCATCTGAGGATAATTCCTCTGTGGGTAGCTCATGAACTACAGCTGGGGCTGCCCAATCCTCATCATTTCTGTCCCCAAAGCAGAGGTTTGGGGCCAAATTGTCACTGGAAAAATACATAGCATCATCATTACTTTTGATATTTCCGTTTAGCTGGGAAGATATTTCTAGGAAGAATCTTTTTTTTTTTTGAGACAGAGTCTCTACCATGGTGTCATAGCTCTCACAGCAACCTCAAACTCCTGGGCCCAAGTGATCCTCTTGCCTCAGCCTCCAAAGTAGCTGGGACTACAGGTGCCCCAGCCACTATACCCAGCTAATTTTTCTATTTTTAGTAGAGGTGGAGTCCTGCTCTTGCCAGGCTGGCCTAGAACTCCTGAACTCAAGTGATCCACCCTCTTTGGCGTCACAGAGTGCTAGGACTACAGGTGTGAGCTACCATGCCCAGCCTAGGAAGTATCTTTTAAATCTTTAAAGGTTTAAAATCTATCTTTAAGAAGCTGAAACTGAGGAATTCAGTATCTGGATTATTTTTCAGATTCAAATTATCCTTTTTTTTTTTCTTTTGGCCTAGGAAGAAACAAATAAGATAGTATTTATTTCTGTCCTTGTTCCCTCTTCTATAAACATTAAATTGATTTTATTCATTTCAGAATAGCATGATAGATACAGCAGTAAATAGCTTGCACTTTTTCCTGTTAACACTTTTTTTTTTTACAGGGGTGGGGGCTGAGGGAAGCTCAGACAGGGAACGTCTTCCTGTGTTTGGCTGTGTCCTACATGGAGAGGATTTGGAGAATTTTCCTGCTTCAGGGGCCCCTTTCTTTACTGTCCACAATACTCAGTAGTGAGGCTACCTCCCTTTCAGCTGAGTGCTGATATAACGGTGTTTATGAAGACAGCTTGCTATGTTGAAAGAATGTGTATTTGGAAGGTATGTGCACTAATTAGATTTTGAATATTTTTTTCTAATTGTATTATACCTGAAATGATGAAAGATTCTTTAATAAACAATATTAAGCCATTGATGGCCTAGTGGGAGCTCAGAGTAAAACTGTCTACTAAACCTCCAGACAGGAATCCAATGTGAGGTAAAGGTGGAGGTGTGAACCCTAATAAGCACAAGTCTCTCATGTGGAGGACGAGGGTGTGATGGGTGGAAGAAGTAGGGTTGGTTACTGGTAATCATATTCACATCTAGCTGGAGCAGCAGTTCTCAACCTGTGGGTCGCAACCCACAGGAACTGCATTCAAGGGTCACAGCATTAGGAAGGTTGAGAACCACTGAGCTGGAAGGACAGAGCTGTAACCAACCATCCTCGGGTAGAACAGCCCTAGGGCCCCTGCAGATCTTGGTGTCTGTGAAGAGGACATCTCTGTCTGCCCACAGGGCATAAACCTAGAATGCTTTGTCCATCCTAGTCCTGTAGGTAATTCCTTCCCTTGTCTTTGACAGTGAATCAACACAAAGTCCTGACCGTACAGTCTCACTTTTCCTAGAGGGATTATGGAGAGAGGAAAGAATAATAACGCTTCTGCTCTGAAACCCCACTTCCCTTACCTGTATTTTCCTGGATAGCTTTAGGCAGCAATATTGTGCGACAGGAAAGTCAAGACCTTTTCCTGGACCTTGATATTCAAGCCCCTTATGAACAGGTTAGCAGAGAGAGGGAATATACTAACAAATTCATGGGCTGCCCTCAGATGGAGCTTCGTGAGATGAGCCTCCTCTGTGACTTAGTGGCCCCAGGAAGATGGGGGATGTTCATGATGGAGCTGGATTTTCCACTGGCTTCTGAACCAGGAGGATCTGCTTTCTCTCTCTCTCTCCTGTGTCTTAGGTTGAATACTATTCTTATGTAATAATTTTGGCTATTTTGTTTATATTCACAGTTGCAGATAATCCATAGGATTCTGCATGCATTAACTTCTGAGGGTTTTTTGTTTGTTTTTTTGAAAACATTTTTTTGTTCAGTGCCCTGTGGTATATAAGCTGTGGTGGCTGGAATTACAGAAGTAATTTTTTTTTTCTGTTGCTTTTAGGTAGCAAGGGATTATGGTAAGGAGGCCAAGAGTCCACACTCATGACGTAGGTCCTCTGTCCTTCCCTGCACCTACCAGCTGTGTCTCCTTTGTCCATCATCCTGCTCCCTGCTGCCTATATTTGGGCTTCTGTTTTTCCTTTGTGTCTGTCCCCTTCTGCCCCCATACTGTCATCTTTCCACCTTGCAACCCATTTTCCTTTTGGTGCTCTATACAAGGGACCTCTTCTACGGCTGACCAGCCTCTTAGAGGGGTTGCTTTTCGCTCAGGTTACCTTCTGAGCCATTTAGCTGTGGGCAGAATTGTGGAGTCGCCTGTTAAAAGGGCTGTGGTTATGACAGGCTCTCTGCGTGGAATGAGAAAAGAACAATCTTGGGCAAAAGGCTCTCAGCATTCTTCCTGATACCACTGCCAACCAAAACCCACCCCTCTAAGCAGATTGTGCTAAAGGTTGGATACTCTTCAGACCAGATACCTGGCTAAATGTCTCTTGAAATCAGGCCTGGACAGCAGGTTCTGATTTTCAGACTTCTTACTCATCAAGCCAACCAGGTGGATACAAAAATTGTTTGCTCACCCAAGAAATGCCAAGCCGATGCTCATTGTGCAGCCATTGTGAGCACTGACATTTGTTGAGGGGGACATGAGGATCCCATATACCTGTCTAACCACTGTGGCTTGTGCAGGTAGAAATAACTTCACTTTTTTTTTTTTAAATGTATTGTGTTTGCAGACAATCAATCTGGTAAAATGCTATCTCAAAAATATTTATATATGTCTGTATACATGTATACATACACATGCATGCACCGTGCACACCCACACAGTAGAACTATTGTTAACCAACTTGGATTTCGCCCGGTTGGTGGAAATTCACCAGTGCCTACCCTCCTTCCGAGAAACTCACGGGCAGGGCAGAGGCACATCACTCTGCATCTGCGCAGCTGGGCGCTTCTGCTGCCACCAGGTAAACGTGTGTGTTTAGCAAGAGTCAATTGAGTCTGTTCCCAAACCTACTTCTGTTAGTTGCTTACACTGTAATAATGCAGTTTAATTAAATGGTATAAAACCAATGAAATGTGAGAGTGCAGAGATTTTTTTTCCCCCCATGAAAATGAAGGTGAATGTTTTGGAAAGACTCAATGAGGTTTAGTTAAAAAAAAAAAAAAAATACAATCAACTAGGTGTGGACAAGGTAGCTGTAAAAGCTTGGGAGGGTAAAAAAATCATACAGTTCTAGGAGTCTGCACTCAGATTGCCTGGCAAGTGTTTCTAAGTTTTCTGTTTTCTCTTAAAGAAAACAAAACAGGAAACTGTAGAAACCAGATGATAAGAGTGGTTTGTACAAAATAGTTCATGCTAAACTCCAGTTAAGAGACCCAAGTGCAAAAAACCCAAAAAAGTCCAAGCCTGCATGAAGATCAGCAAATTCATTTGATTCCCGTGATTCATAATGTTTCAGCGTGACTGCAGCATTTTAATCAACTGAAAAACAACAACAATAACTAGCTAACCAACTACTGGCTCAGGTAACACCGTATAAAGTCCTGCCTTAATACTGGCCCATAAAATTGAAGTCCGGTAGTTGTGTTGAGAGGAGAAAGGAGAGAACTGGCCATGAAATTAATTAATTTTCCAACAACTTGTCAGCATTCCTTTTTTCTTTTGCCATGAAGCTGTGGTTCTCGATGGCAACAGGAAAAGCAGACATCTTCATAGAAGTGTATGTGGAGGAAAATGAGGGGTTTCCAGATCCCAGGACACGTCCAAAGTCTGGCGACAGCTGGGTTACTAGCTGCAGTGCACCCCACCAGCATCCCCCTGCCTCCAGGACAGCACAGAAGGAAAACTCTAAGTTATTGGTGTGGATGGGACATCAAGACCGGGAGGTTGAAGTGCTGTCAACACTTTCTAGGTCAAGAAAGTTGGAGGTGTGGCCGTGAGCCTGCTCAGGAATGAGGCTCCTGACTTAGCCCATGCAGGTCTTTTGTCAACAAAGAGAGCTTTCAGTTGCAGAAATTAAAAGCAAACTTTGTTTCTGACTCATAGAATGCGTGGGAAGTGGTAGCTCAGCAAGAGAAGCCAGGTGCCAAATGAGCTCAAGGTGAAGCCATTCGCTGGGCTTGACTGGTGGAGATGACGGCTGTTTAGGCTCCCCAAGGTGGGAAAAAACTTGCCTGAAGCCCTCCCATCTGTGGAGATGCCCAAAGACTCTGGAGTGGCCTCGGCATGATACTGAGAGTCGCGTCCCCCAGAGTACAAGGTCAGGGGCTCGTGCTACTGATGAGAGTCTCCACTGTCTAGCCTAGAGCTCATCAGGAACCCAATAAATATGTGTAAGTGTTGATCAGGGCACATCCATGCAGTGCTAATCCCTTTACCAGAAGACCTCCCCTCTGTGTTCCAAGAAGCATCTATTTACTGTATTCTAACATACCCGAGGAATACCCAGTGGAGCCCAATTAGAGGTGAAATAAACCCTCCATGGAAAGTATTAAGGTTATAAATAATTTAAATACAATTTTAAAAGTATATGTGGTCCTCAGTGTCTCCCCACCCATTGTGGTTCTCTCCCCCTCCTAAAGCCTCCAGGTGTCCCATAGGGAGGGTGACTGTGTTCTCAGGATTCTTTCCAGTGTGCCTCCTAACCAACCCAGCAGTGCCTGGGCCACCTTCACAAGGGAAGCCTGGGAGGGGCTGGCCTGCCCTTTCCTGTCACTCATCTCCAGACTGATGGCCTCCTTCATCTGGCTCAGCCGTGGCTTTGCCATTGGTGCTTTTCCATCCTGAAGTCTTGCTCCTCAGCTGGCCAGCCCCCTGCCTTTTCAGGGCCACCCCCAGCTTTACCATCCTATTTCGACTCAGGTTATTGCCAAGATCACCATTTCCAGAGTGCTGAATAGTATTTGTAGCTTCCACTACAAATTGGTTCAGAGACTTAACACTTGTCCCCTAAAATAGATCCTTAGGTTGGTGGGCTTTCACCTGGAGGCTGCTTGGGCATGGTGCACTCAGGTCTCCCCTCCCTTCCTTCGAGGATGAGTACACCAGTATGCTGGGTGGCTGAGGGTGGCTTGTAAGTCACCCTCTAACTATTGAGAACCACTGTCCTCTCCTGTTCTTGGATGGGGTTGCTAAACCAGAATTATTTGTTGCTTTTCCTTCCCTAAGCGTGGGCCTCTTCCTGGGCAGGGATCCTCAGTTCTGCTCCTCACCGTGGGGAGTCTCTTTCTCACCTTCCTCCTGCAGCCACACCTGTGTACACACCCCAGGTACACACACACCTGCCCCCTGCCGGGCCTGCATGTGGTCTAAGAAGTGTTGTAGTGGGAAATAGTCTAAAGTAGAAGTAACAGCACTTGAACCAGACTAACTAGGTTCAATTCCTGGCTCTTCTATTCACTAGCTTTGCTAGTCTGGGAAAATTACTTAACTTCACTTATTTCCATTTCTTCACATGTACAAAGGCAAAATAATAGCATTTACCTTATAAAGATTATTGTGGTGAATGAATGAGTCAGTTTTAATACTTTGAATAGTGTCTGGTACATACTTAACAAGTATTAGTTATCATTATTATTATTATATCTGAACACCAGTCTTTGAGGCTGTTCTTTTTTTTTTTCCTTAGGCTATTTCTTAGAATTACTATAAATCAGTAGATACAAAAGATTCTGGGTTCTGGAGAAGTTACCAGCTTCATATCTGGTGTCCACTTAGACTCATTCAGAATACATTTTTGTTTTATACCTTTAGCCATAAGTATTCACAAATTACTATAAGTTTTAGGCCATCAAGTTGTTAGTAACTGACCCATTTGGGTAGTTGTTAGTGTAGAGTCTCACCTTTGTTACTCTTAATTACTGTGTGTATTTACAGTGTCTTAGGATTCTTTGTATCTTGAAATTTTAATTAGGCATTGATAACAGGTTCTGATAACTTGTAAATGGACACTGATCATTTTTTAGACTGTGTTTTGATAAGTAGACTTAAAAAAAATACTTTGGTCAGAAGCTGCTGTTCTATGAAACTAAGCCAGACAATGTTTTGCCTGGAGTGTGAGTGTATTGTTTCTTAGCCAACAGTTTGCAAGACTACTGTGATAACCTATCCTGTCTCCCTGCCTTCTGCCTCTACCCACCCTACCCTTTTACACTATGAATGAAGTAGTCTTCCAAAAGCATAGTTTTGACCATGTCTTTTTTTTTTTCATGCAGAAAAGCAAATAGGGCCACTCTCCTGCCAAGCAAAAATGCCTCCTCATGGTCCAGCACAAGTTGGCGCACGGGTCCCTAATGGGTCAGGCAGCTGCTTTTCTGCCGCATCTTCATGACTCGGGTGCTTCCATCAAATTCCACTGTCACAAACGATCTCTGCTTTCTTTGCTATCCGCCTTTTCGCTCCTACCCACCCGCTTTCCTAGCATGTCCTTCTGCAGACCAGCATGACACAGCCTATTCATTTTTCTGGGCTGATTGTAAAGCCACTTCCCCCAGGAATCTTTCCCTAATTCCTTTTGGCTGAATGGAATCCTTCCCAAGTGCCACAGCCCTTTATCCCTCCTCACCTGCATTTCTTGTGCTGGGTCTATGGACATTTTCAGTGAACACTTTTTAGGATTAAATCTTGTATGCATCTCTATCATTTGAGGGAAAATTCTTAGAAATATTTAAGGTCTTGATGCATATTGCCAAATTGTCTTTTAGGCAATATTAATCCACTTTTTTCTCTCTTGTCTGTGTATCGGTGCCCATTTTCCCATACGCTCTGTGACCCTGGATGTTAGTTTCCCCCCACCCTTTCTGTTTTTCATAGTTTTTTTAAAAAAAATAAAATAAAAAGGATTAAACAATCTTTTATTTTAATTCAGGTTGTATTGCTCTAAATTTCTAGTGGGCTGAACATTTCAAAAATGTGTTTATTAGCCACGCACACTCTCTCTGAATTGTCCGTTGACAGAGCACTTGACACTTTATATCATAGTGTTTTTGTGCACTTGTCAGCTACCAAGGATACATATGATAAACAGCTTTCAGCCTCAGCCACCATGCCTAGCACATGATAGGGACATACTAAACATTTTGTTGAATGATGAAGTGAACGAATCTACATGGCTGATGATGGTTAGTTTTCCTTAAGCGTTTAAAAATATCTAGTCTCTAATTAATCTCCAGTCCAATTCATGATGCCAGTCTTTAAGGAAACATTCAGTGTGGTGATCAGAGAACCGTGCTTGTCCCTTTATATGTTTTCCATTTGGGAGTTGTGTTGAGAGGGTCCCAAGGCTAGATTTGCAAATGTGTAAAGAACTGACATAGGGAGATTGGTAGGGGATAGTCCGTAGATCCGGGAACTTCTCAGATTCTGTTATTTACCACATTTAGACCTAACAGAATTGGACGGGGGTTTCAAGACATAGGAAGGCAGGTTCAAAGTAGACCTCTGCTTTGAGAGATGGCTGCTTTTCAGCTGTGATGGCTCAGTGATGACTTCAGGGACTGAAGCCTGACTATTAGGACTGAGTCTTCTTAGTTGTCAGTTCATTTCCTCATAGAAAATGAAATCCAATAAAAGCTGGTTTATCTGGCATTCTATCAAGCAGAACACTTTTTATTACATCATATTCATACGAATGACCCTAAGGCACTGCGGGATGATGTTCAGGGTCACTTTGCAGTTAAGGGTCTAATAAATTATATTATTATTCTTTTGAAAATTGGCAATTGTGGCAGATGTGGTAATTTTCAATTCACCAGAATGCCCGAGCCACCAAAAGCAAAGATTTCCGCAGACTAGGAAAGTTTTGGGGGGGGGGGGAGAAGGTGCACACACACAGGTGAGCACAATTGTGAGTACTGGAGGCTGGTGACAGACAATGAGCTGGGGTCCACCAAGAGTGGACTGTGGTTCTCAGACCTAACCAGCTGACAAGCACCCTCTCAGGGTGACTTCCCTTGGGAATTGTTTGGTTCCAATCAAGGGAAGTAAGAAAACCAAACATCTATACTAATAGTGTTACTCAATCTTATTTCATAAAGGAAATATGGGGCTGGATTATTTTTATTGTGTTTTTTTTCCCTTAAATAAAGAAAGCAAGAAGTGGTTTCTTCCTTGTGTGCAGGTAGCTCCTGCCAACATGACCTGTTGACAGATAATTGCCTGACAGCCCTGCCTTTGATGTTAAGCTTCACTTAGGCAGAAGGAAAGTTTCCCTGCACCTCCCTGGAAGTCCTGGGTGGTCTTGTCTGCTTCCCTTCCCCAGAGTCTTGCCCAGGAAAGCCAGGGTTCAGGGCCTCTAGTAGGGGAAGGGCCACTAACGCCAGGCCCCAACCCCCAGCGTGGTGAGCGAGGAGGGGCTGCAAACTCTGCTTAAAACAAACAAGTGCTAAATTAAAAAGAATGTTAAATACAGATCAGCTGCCTGGCTCCTGACAGCAGATTTAATTCTTCCCTCCTCTCACCTGATGGAGCTTCGCCTGCAGGGTTTGCATCAATTATCCCTCGACATGTGGGAAATGATTGATGAGCTGCCTGCGGCACTGGAGTACACTTTGTCAACCACTCATCATTTATACATCTTATCTCTGCCAGAACAAAAGATAGGACAGCCCGGCACTGAAGTTGGAGATGGGAAGGGGGCGATGAGAATGGGGGCGAGGGAAGCAGCTCGAGCAAAGCTGTTGTGTGCCCACAGGGACGGCTGGGGTGAGGAGGCCCGGCTGTTGCCTCCGAACTGTCTGTCCAGTCAGCAAGCGCTGCCCTTGCCACAGGCCCTGGCTTTACTGAAACTCTTTGACGCTCCCCCCGGGGCCGGGAACTGGGGACCTGCACCCGGTTTTCAGCACAGCACCCTCTGGAGGGCTATAGAGGCACTGCAGCCATGGCCACCTCTGACCCTTAGCTTTCAGCTGACTCTTAGGGCTGGATTCCTACCATCCCCTGCAGAGAAGTAAGGGGGAGCTGTCCAGAGAGTAGGGGCTTGAGGGCCAGCTTTGGGGAAATTGGCTCATCTGATGACGGTGGACTTCGCAATGAAACTGAAGGGGTTTTTTAAAATTATTTTGTTTTGGTTTTTTCCAAGCTCTGTTCCCAAGGCTATGGTGAGACACACATGTTTTCACTCTGACGGAGGCAAAAGATTGGTGGGGATGCTGGCTCCTTGTTTGCTTTGCACCTGTGGCCTTAACAGGACTGAGCCCACCCTACAATGTGAACAGGAAATAATCAACTCACAAAGGCCATTCAGTCCATGCCTGTCTTCTCTCTCCCAGTGACACTATTATAGCCACAAACCCAGGTGGTGACCTAACAATCATTTCTAGGCAATAACTGCTGAAAATAGCAATTCTATTATGAGCTGATCTCTATTAATTCACTCTCTATTAAAGGCATCCCATTTATTGATTTTTTTTTTCTTTGAAAGAGAGGGTACTGACAAATATAAAGTCAAGTGACCTAGTTATATGATTTGAGTGATAGGCCCAACAGATTTCTTGGTAATTGGTCAGGGTTGGAGAGAAATTAAGGTAGGAAACTTCAACTTTATAATGTAATAGGATTTCCCTTGGATAAAATTTGATACGCTACTTACAAATTGTTAAATAATAAATAAGAATGAAAAATGAACACACTTATTGAATGAATTCTAAAACCAAGTAATGGAAGTGGAAGGCACACTCAAACTGGAAAAGAAGTGACCCCCATCTAAAAGGACCCCGAGCCCATGAACAATCCAATGGACTTTGAATGTTTTAAAATAGTATTTTGAACTCTTCTAAGGATTTTGTTGGTATTGTTGGATACCACAACACTCAAGAGTAAATAGATGAGATCATGGTGACAGGTAAATAGTCATCATGACAAGTGTTCTCACAAAAACTTTATGGAAAGTGAATTATCCTATACAAAGGGGGCCACTGAAGAACCCATCATATCCATAATATTCTGGTGTCCGTAGATCATTTACAGTGAGAGGTCTTATAGAGGGGACCTCTGTCTTGGATCAGAAAAACCTCTTATAGGTTTCCTCTAACCCCAGAATTATAGACTAAAGAGTAGTTATCATAAAATCCTTGCTCCAAGGACAGGCATATTCAGTTTGACCCAGATGGTGAACTGTTAAGTGGTAACACCAAACAGAGGCATGTGATCCCTTTGAGGTAAATGTTATTTTAGGTTTATGTGGTAGCCTCCTGCACCACTATGAATGGAGTTTTACACTTTTTGTGCTTTTGATAACTCTTCAAGTCTTCCATCGTAGTAGAGGGTCACCTGTTTAGCATTAATCTTGAAAGTTTTTTTGTTTTTGTTGTTGTTGTTGCAATTTGGCTAGGGCTGCATTTGAACCTGCCACTTTCAGTGTATAGGGCTGGCACCCAACTCACTGAGCCACAGGTACCGCCCAATCTTGAAAGTTTTGAGAGGTATTTGTATGAGTTTTCTCTGACTTCTATAATAAAGCACCACCAATTAGATGGCTTAAACAACAGAAATGTATTCCCTTATAGTTCTGAAGACTAGATGTTGAATATCAATGTGTCTGCAGGGTTGGTTTCTTCCCAGAGCTGTGAAGGAGAATCTGTTCAATTGCTCTCCTCCAGCTTCTGGTAGCCTTGAGCATTCCTTGACCTGTAGATAGCATTCTCCCTGTGTTTTCTCCTTGACTTCATTCTATCAGTGTCTCTGTGTTCAAATTTTCCCTTTATATATGGACATTGGTTACATTGGATTTGGGGCCGTCCTAGTGACCTCATCTTAATTTGATCATTGGCAAAGATTTTACTTCCAAATAAAGTCACATTCCCAGGTACTAGGAGTTAGGGTTTCAGCATCTTTGGGAGAGTGCAATTCAACTCATAACTGTATGACCCAGGAACTTTAATTCGATCACTTCTATTTTTAGTGCTTCATTTTATAGTTTAAGGCTTAGATTTTTATCTCCAACAGGGAGCTATATCATGTCTTATCTAGGAACAAGCATATACTCACTATTTGATAAATATTTGTTTAACGAATGAGACTTTAACCCTGATTTTTCTTGAAAAAAAAAAGAGGGCATATTTAATGTGACATTTATACTAGGACTAATTTATGTTTCGTATAATCAGGGAATTAACTCCAGAGGCACAAGAAACTTTCAAAAGTGTATCATATGAAGCTCAGCTATAGGGAATCATCTGTTTATGAATGGTACAGTGGATAGAAGAATCCTCCTGCACAATTGTAAGAGGGACTTTACCTAACAAATGCAATCAGTGTAACCTGGTTTCTTGTACCCTCAATGAATCCCCAACAATAAAAAAAAAAAAAAAGAAGAAGAAGAAGAATCCCACTGATAATTCTGTTTTTACAGAAGTCATTGCCTGGGACTGGATATTTATTTGCTTGCCAATAAACTGTCACGGGAGTTGGGATGGGGTGGGAGGAGGATTCCTCTTAGAAACCTTATTTTGCAAGTTTCTTAAAACTGGCTCCATATCATTTAAATTATCTGATTCAAATGCTGATCTGGAAGGGATATTCAGCATCACGATTGCCTAATATGTGCAAATGGTTCAATCTTGAGTTAGCAAGGGAGAAGTTGTTGAGTTGTCTTTTATTTACAAACCAGTGAATTTTTATTTATTTATTTTTATTTATTTACTTATTTTTTTAGCAGGCCCAGGCCAGGTTAGAACCTGCCAACCCCAGTGTATGGGGGGAGGGAGGTCAGTGCTCTAACCATTGAGCAATGTGCACCCAGACCAACTGGTGAATTTTTAAATTTTATATTTATACTTTTTAAAAAGAACAAAGCAGCCAAACTGACTGCATTTGATAAAAACTTGTCCCAAAGGTATAGAGATAGAAAGATAAGAGAGATAAAAATGTTTATTTGTATACAATAGAAGATGTGATGCATGTTGTTGGTCCTTGAATTTTCTGTATCTCTGTTTGTATTTTGGACAAGTTTTTAAAATCAAATATAGTCAGTAATTGTTTGCTGAAACAATAAGATGGACAATATAATATACCAGGCTGAGGATAGCCAGGCACACTGAGAGGAACCCAAGGTGGCACTTTCACATGCTTAATGTCAAAGATGCCAGAGACAGCATTTGTGACCTGTCACTTAGAGGAGGTTTTGGAACTTGGGGAAGATCCAGGAGACAAAACCAACACTCTGTACTTAGCAGTACCTGCCCAGTCAACCTGCACAGCCAAATCTCTTCTTATTTTCCTTTCTCAGGCCAGCTTAGACTAAACCATTCCTTCCTCTATGTCTTTGTTCATGCCGTTGCCCCCTGTTGGAAGGTTGTCCCCTACTGCTCTGCTGAGTTAAGGGCCATTGATCCTTCTTTTAATTTCTGTTCAATTCCCAAGCCTTCTGTCAAGCCTTCTTGGACATTTCCATCCCGCACTGACTATTCCTTAAGCTAAAATCCTCAGATTTAATATAATACCCTTGGATACTTCATTGTTTCATATCAGCCATTCCTGTCTCTAGCTATAATCAGCTCAGCCAAGGACGATGTATTTATATTAGATGATGTCTCAGTTCCTTGGCTGTAAATAGTGTTGAATAATTGAGCTCATTTGATGTGGTGTTACTTAATGTTAGCCTCCAATTATTCACCAAGACGAGGGCCAGTAATCCTTTTCCATTGTCCGTGCAGGTTAGACGAGGTGGAAAGAGCCTTGGGGTGAAATCTGGAATAGATGGAACTTGCTGATGGAAGGTTATTGACTTGGTCACATTTTCTGATGGTGTTGGCTCAAACTTTCCTGAAAAAAGATCAGAAGTAAGAAAGACCTTCCTGGGAATCAGGAGAAGTGATGAGATGTGTTGTAACTAGGCCCTTCCTCTGCAAAATGCCATTTATGCACAGGCAAATGACACAGTGAAAGGCTCTACAAATGACACCAAAACAAAAACAACTACATGCATTTATTTTAAAATGACTATTTTGAAAAACAAATCCAGTCCGTATTGCAAAAAGAACTAAACTTGGACTTTGGGGGGACAATGTGTTGGGCTCCTGACAAGGCTGAGTGTCCCTTTAAGAGATACGATTGGGAGAGAGATGGGCCAACATCCCCCAGGACTGTGATTCTCAAATTAGGAGCAGGAGGAAGAATAGGGGAGTACTGAGAACTAAATTAGGAGAATGTTTGGGGAGGATTGTAATTTCAAGAAGAACAGCCCACAGGAGTTGTATATTGCCCTCCTGCAACTGTAGACATTTTTCACTTTATAACTCCCTGTTTAAACCTGGACAACTTTAATTTGGGATTAAAAAATGATGGCTGAAACCCAGAGCTGTGTTCTAATGATGAAGGGCCGCAATTTACAGACCAATTAGAATGGCATTTGTTTTCATTCTGCAGCAACTTTTCTCCCCCTAGCACACCCCTCAACAACAGGAAAATAGATTCCTGGGTCCAAGGGTGGTTTTCTGGAGTTGATGGCTGCCATATGCCACAGGCGGGGAGGCGGTGGCAGGTTCCCGGCAGCTTCCAGAGAGCCACTCCTCGAATTCTGCCCATTTTGTAGAGCCACTCTAGCTGCACAACAATGCCATTTAACTTCAAGCCCTGACACCTTGCCTATTTCTGTTTCACTATAAATAAACCGACTCCCCCTCTCCGCTTGCCTCCCCCAGGTCGGGCATTCCTCAATTATAGTCTTAAACCTGACCAAGCAAGAACAAATGGTGACCTTAAGTTATATCTTAAAGTCTTGCCTCATATTGGGACGCAGAGAGAGTTTTTTTGGCATTCTCTTTGACAGGCTGCTTGTAGATAGAACAGTTTTCCATAAGGAATTGAAATCATACATCAAATGTATTGTTTTATATGTAAGCCACTGGAGACCAATGAAAGCAGTTGGTGGAGCCCAAATACCATTACAAATAGATTTATTGTAGTGTGTTTTCTCCCACCTTTTTCTAGAAGTTATTACTTTAATCTTAAGAATTTATGTAAGTATGCTTCTGGCTTTTATATGGTTTATGCATTCACTTTGGAGACTTTTAGCTATTTAGTGGTGAGGTGTTTAAAACAAGTGTTATCAAGGAAATAATTTTGGCTTTACATCATTTTTTTTTTTTATATTTGCCTCTGAATGCTACATATAGAATAGCCAGTCGGCAATATAAAAGAGTTATTGCGGGTGTCATGGAAACTTATCTTTCCAGTGCCCTTTAGTTTGGTGTGTTCATCTGCACCTCCAAAAAGCAGGGAGAGATAAACATGCTGTATTCCTTTGCTGCCAAATTAGAAAAGGCTTTGTGCCTTCCTACCTGAGTGATTTCAAAGACAGAGAACATTAGACTTCAGAGCAATTAAACTCACTCTAGTGTACATTTCCTAAAAGGACTGGAATTTTTTTTCTTTCTTTCTTTTTTTCTGCCAGCCACCTGCGGACAGAGTGGTTTGGACATTTCAGAAGAAAAATCCTGAATGATGGTCTTAGTAGATGAATTAAATGATCTTCCAAGATCCATTTCATTGATTGTATTAACATTTCAACGAAATCAGATTTGGTTAAAATGATTCCTGCCTACTTTCAATTATTTAACCTATTTAAAAATTTTTTTTTCACAATTCCCTGTTTAATTTGCCACCTTTTTTTTTTTGCAGTTTTTGGCCAGGGCTGGAGGGCTGGGTTTGAACCTGCCACCTCTGATATATGGCGCCCTACTCCTTGAGCCACAGGCGCCACCTCAATTTACCACCTTTCTCTTTGCACACACACTCACATTGTCACACACACTGTGGTTTCCAATATTTTGCATAAACTGACTTTTTAATTTGGTAGCCATACTTTCTAGGTCTTTTGATAGAAACTTGTCAATCATTGTCAAGGCCATATGTCCCAGTCTAACTGTGTTGACATGTATGAAGCTGTAGGTTCCTATAAAAACACTGTGTGTCCCCTCTGACCTTTCCTATACTTCCAGTACTTGACACCGATGAGGAACTTGGCTCTTCTGTTTCCTTTGAACTTGTTTTAGACTTATGACAGGGTTTTTCTTAGTATAGAGAAGTGGACACACCTAGGGACTCAATGAGACCTGACTGTTATGTCAAACTAAGAGTGCACGTGTGATTCTTCTGACAGTTATTGAGATGAAAAAGCAGGTTAGCAGTTTTCTTAGACCACATCAGGTCCTGAAGAAGAGACAGAGGCTTTTAAATCCCTCTATGGAGCACATAGAAGAGGGACAGTTCCTCTCTGGGGATGGAGGTCTCTTCCAGTTCAAATACTGTTTGAAAAGTGGGATGACCCAAAGCAATTTTCTGATTCTGTTGATGTCATTTTCCAGAAAACAAAGGACTCTTTTCATGGGATTTGGGCTTGGGTTTAAGATCTGTTCCAATCTGAGCCAACCCTCACCCTGTGGGAGATGAGACTGCACCACCCCTAAATATGCCTCTTTGGTGAAGATTATTTTGAGCTCATTATTTTGAAAGGCTACAGCCACAAGAGAAGCTCTGAACACGGGGTAGAAGTTACTGTTCTTTAAGGAAAATTTACCTGTATTGAAGATGTTTCCATTTATAAGTGTGTCTCCTCTTTCTACCAGGACCAGAAGTATGATTTTCTATCACTGGAGACTCTTATCAATGCAGACGGTGCCGGTGCGAGCCTGCAGAACAAACCTTGCTCTGGATACTTCCCCATTATTTGTTTCCTCCCTCCCCTTCTTTCTTTATTTCATTTCAAGATGGCAGTTAAGCCTGAACTCAAGCTCCCTCTTTGAGATGTACTCACTTTTTTCCTGTACACATAAGGTATTATTTGGGGCTCAGGAAACAATACCCTGAAGTATGGCACTGTGGCGTTCTTTGCACTTTGAACTAAAAGAAAGTTAAAAGTCTGAGAAGGAGCCAAGAACCAAAGACTTTCTGATTTTTTGTTTCCCGCCCCAAGCCAAAGCAGACCTGTCTCTCTAAAATTCCTTTATTTGAAGCTTCTCCAGAAGGAACGTAGTTTTCTTTCAATCTTCTCCTTTTGTTAACCAGGAAAGATTAAACTCACAGTGCAGGCAGGAAAACATATTAAGGAATGTCACCATACTTAGATGGACTTTGTCACAAGCTATTGTCTATTCTTTGGTCCCATTCAGTTTTCAAAGAGAATTATTTATAAACTGTTGTCTGTTCTTGGGGCCCAATCAGCTCTTCTAAAAAGTTGCTTGCAATCCCTCATCTTCCTCTCTCTACAAAGAGGGTGCTATTTAGGCTTCAGCCCTTAACCTTTCTTCGAGTCTCCTACTTAATGTGGCTCCTGTGTACACTTGCGTGTTAATAAATTTGCATGTCTTTTCTGTTAATCTATTGTCACTTTATTCCATTAGGCTTAAACCTTCAGAGAAGGAGGGAAAACTCGTCTTTGTTTCTACAGTATGCATGTAATAAACCTCTGTTTGTTTCTCTCTTTTAATCTGTCTTTTGTTACGTGGGTACATCCCAATTAAGAAACATGAAAGGTAGTGAGAAGATTATTTTTTCCTCCCCTGCAATCTTTGGCAGCGACAGATTACAACAAAGATTATTTCGAAAGAATAGTTTTACTACTTTGAAAGATACCTGGTAACGCACACTAATGGGTAACTCAGACCCTTAGGTCGAGGACCTCTTTTAATGATCATCTGTAATTAGCATGTTAATTGTTATAGAACAAATAAATGGAGATATGTATGTCAAGTGTCTCATACCTAAATAGGTTAAGTACTCCCCACCTGATGGTTCTCATGCTATTAATTTGCTGAGGAAACACTATTTTTTATAGTTGAAAGATCAGTTTCATTCCGGCCTGATTCTTCCAGTCATTCCAAATCAGTGTTGTTCCAATGAATGAGACCTTATTGAATTAGAGAAGTTGATGTGGATTAGAGAGTGTAGTCTTACCACAGATCTCTCTGAGATTGGACCTAAATCTAGCTGGTAAGGCCCTTTGTCCATCAGCCCCAACACATCATCCCTTCTAAGGTTTGCAAACCATGGTTTCACCTGTCCCTTTGGTTTTCATTTTTGGCCATCAACTTGACTTCAGTGTATCTGTTCCCCCAATTCTTTCATGTCTTGTTTTAATCTATTGCTTTGTGCAGAGCTTCGAAGGCATTATCCTGCTCTAACTTCCACTGGTTCTCCAGTTTGAATCATTAACTCACTTGCACGTGGCCCCCTTGCCTGGGTTCTTCTATTTTACCAGCTCCCCAGTTGGGCAAGTTTCAGGAGATGTCTCTGTTCATGGGTTCTCTGTGGTCTTAGGCTGGCAGAAATGTTTGATGTAAAGGTCAATACTAGGGAAATCTGCTTCTGCTTTAGGATTTGGCTTTCCCCTAGTGTACGTGATCCTTTTTTTTTTTTTCCTTTCCATAAATTTCATGGAATTGAATTAATCCTGACTCTCGGTTTAGGACACATGATCCTCCTATGCACATAGTCTGCGCATAGCATTTTTAATTCAATGTGTGCATTCAATTTATTCATTTTGAATGATGCAATAAATGAACCAACCCAAGATTTAGAATATAGATAATAACTTTATGTTTTACAAACAACATGGTCCTTCCTCTTTAGTATAATCATTACCTTCAGTTTTATGTTTGATATGCCTTTTCATTTGGAGAAGATTTTAGCACGCACACATTCATGTCCCTAAATAAGATGTTGCTTAGTTTGACCTATTTTAATTTTTTTTTTTTTTAAGAAAAAGATGTCATTCTGTTGTTTTCTTCTGGGATTTGTGTTTTTCACTCAACGTTATGTTACTAAACTTCATCTATGTTGGTGCCTGTGGCTGCAGGTCATTCATTTTCAATACTGTATAGTATTCCAGCACATTAAAATGCAAGATTTTCTTCACTTTAATACGGTCAGAAGATGGACATTGTGTTTTCCCGGTATTGCCATTTATTTTTGAACAAGTCTACATACATCTCCTTGTGTACGCGAGCTAGAGTTTTTTTTTTTTTTCTTTTGGACTAGAATCGCTTGGTCGGCTTGTCTTTGACTTTACTAGAAAATGCCAGCCCTGTTTCGAAACAGTTGCTCTAGTTTAGCATTCTTACTAGCAAAGATAGGCGAGATTTTGTGGTGATGTATTTTCTCCCACATTTCTTATGGTCTGACTTATCTTTCAAGAACTAAGTGGGTATTAAGTGCTATCCCCCAGGGGTTTGACTTGAATTTCTCCATCTACTTAGCTAGTGTTTTCAGAACTCGAACTCTGTACTTCCTGTGCCATGACAAAGCCATAGCTTACTTGAAAGCTACAAAACACTAGTTAAAAAAAAAAAAAATAGGACCAACCCACAATTTAGCAGTCAAGGAGTGACTGGAATTTGCTCTGAGGACAGAAGAACAGTCATTCTTATGATGCAATAGAAAAAGCCTTGGCCTTGACTCAGGAGACTTAGTGCCTGGACCTGGTTCCAGCAGCGATGTGCTGAGTGACTCACACGAAACATTATTTTGCAGTGTTTCCATCTCCTCCTCTGTTAATGGAGGGTGTTGATCACGAAAGCTATGTTCTGGTCTAAGTTTTCATCTTTCAGTAAATCATAACGACCACATTGATTCAAGTGTTTATCTTTAAAGCATTCGACGTCCCTTTTTCTCATGAGATATTTCTGATACCTGAGTAAAGCAGGGAGAAAAAAGATGAAATGACAGCCCACGGATGTTGACAGGAGTCTCTGTGGGGTGACTGTGGAGAGGCCAGGAAGTTCATCAACCCCCTAAATGCCTCCCTTCTGGCCTGTCTTAGAGCCTCGACTCCACAATTATTGTTTCACTGCTATGGTTCTTGAAGGCCTCTGGGTCTGGCAGAGTGTCCATTAACATGCAAATGTCCCTGGAGGGGGTGGGGAGAACCTTTAAGCTTCTTATCACCTCAATCTTCCACAGGGATTAATTTATCAGCTCCTTTCCCGTCAGACACCTGTTTCCATCTGGTTGCAAACAGAGCCCGTGGGAACGGGCACCTGGTTGATGTGGGGAAAACCTGAGGAGAAAGAGGAAAGGTTGGAGAGAGAGAGAGGTGGGGATGTGCTCAGAAAGCGAGCCAGGGCTCCGCAGTTTGGCCAGTGGCTACTTCCCACTAGCTCATCTCCACCCAGACCTTCAAAGTCCCACGGACAAGCACAAAGACACGGGGCTCCTGCCATAACTTGGGAGAAAAGTTTCCTCTCAGAACTAACTAGAAGAGAAAATGCACAAAGGCCGCCAACAAGCCCAAACCCTCCTGTGCCTGCAAATCACTGCCGAAAGCCTCACAGCTCTCCAGGCTTGATGGCGGGGCCTGAGAGCAGCCTTCTTTATTATTCCGTCCTGAGTAATGGCCTGGTCCCTAATGTGGCTGTTTTGCGGCATGGACAGGCCTTGTCAAAGGGCTTTGGCTGGAGCATTTGTGTGGGTGCCTCATCTGCTTTGTGTGACGTCCAAACAACTCTTTCAAAATGTTGGCTCCGGCCCCACCTCACAAAGGGGGCCTGAAGGGTGTTGTCGGGCGCGTTGGGGCCTGCTCTGTTTCCCTCTGTCACCCACACAAAAATGTGCCCTGCCCCTCCCCTACCAGGAAACTCCCCTCGCAGCGCGTGGTTTTGCCTCGGCTGACCTGGCCCCTTAACATGTCAGAATGTTAATAAAACACTGTGGCTGTCATAACACAAGGCTAAATGAAGTCTTCACAACCTGTCTATTAAACGGATTATTTTGTGTGTCGCTTTCTGCAGCATCTCTCTGGATACAGCCTGTCTCGGTCCGTGGGCAGCCAGGCCCTGGGCCTTTGTCTTTGTTCACTGTTGTGTTTAATTCCCCCCTCATTCATTAATCATCCCTTTGCCTATTTATCCCGGTGGCAAGTATAGCGAACACACTTAACGTCTGCTTTTGTTTTGGTGGCACCCTTTGTGAGGACCAAGGCAGAGCTAATTATTAACTGCAAAATGACATTAAAACTTTTAGATAAGTGCCAAATGCTGCATCCACTGAGACATAGTTTTGTTTTAACCTTCAAGAGCTCACGGCCAAGCAACTGGGGTGGCTTTATTTAGCCGTGAGTCCAGGGGAGCAATGCCAGCACTCAGATAATTAATAGAGGTGCTCCATTAAAACCTGGCTGCACAGCCAGATGTGGGTGCCTTTGCACACATCTGGATGGCCCAGCTGAGGCCTCCAGACCCGAATGGGCACAAGCGGGGTTGGGGGTCCAAGTGAGCCCCTCCGACCTTTAAGTTGACATTTCTCATGATGTGAATATCTATGTTGACAGCTCTTGTACCCTCTCCAAGAGGACTCTGGTTTTCCTTGGCTGTTAGACGTTTTGCGGAGCTAGCTCACCTTTTAGTGCAGAGCTGTTTTGATTTGTGAACGTGACACAGGACTTGTTACCATCACCTGTTCAAAGACCAGGACTTGTTACCATCACCTGTTCAAAGACCTGACCACCATTTCTAAAGCAATTGCCTAAGCTAGTCACCTCTATTTCACTACCCAGGGCTATTGATTTTTTTCTTGATGGCATTTGTGACTATTTGAAATAATTTTACTTATCTGTTTACACATTATCTATTTGACCACTTGAATGTATGCTTAGCATTTTGCTCTGGAGCAGGGTCTGGCCTATACCTGAGGCCTAATAGATACTTATTACGTATATGGGGAGGAAAAACATTCCACTTTCCTCTACCCATCTTAGGCTCATGGGCTGGGGCCTTGTAAGTTAGACTGACAACACAAATTACGAGGAGAAAACCCAAGAGAAGTTTATTAGCACGTGCATCGTGCATACCCACGGGAACACTCGGCGATGAGTAATGCAAAGGGGTGGTCAGAACATGGGCTTATGTAGCATCCTAAAAACTGGGATATTAAATTTTTAGAGAATTGACAAGACAGAGGAAAAAGACTTTGAGTTTCTAGGGCAGCAAACTATAGGAGGGTAAATACCTGAGGACGCAGTGGAAGATAAGGGGTAGTTAGTAAAGCTTGTTATGCAGATTCCTTTGGGGTCCTCTTTGGGTTGATGAAGTTCTCGAGTAGTTTTGAGTGATTCACTTTGGCCTTCCTGATAAAGAGGGGAAGAGGGGAACACCCTTTACAGATTGATGTCCTGCTTTTATGCAAATAGGAGAGCACATTCAAGCTGTTCTTGAATCTGCTTCTTCTCAATTGTCTTCAACTCAAAAAATTTGATATGGATTTAGGTGATAAATTTAGGTGATGAAATTTACTGGATTTAGGTGATATCTCAAAGTGGTTTTGATTTGGTTTTCTCTTATGCGTAAGGATGATGAGCATTTTTTCATGTGTCTGTAGGCCATGCACCTGTCTTCTTCAGAGAAGTTTCTATTCAAATCTCTTGACCACAATGAGATGGGGTTACTTACAAGGGTCCATGTCAAATCTACTAAATGTAGAGTATGAATGTCTTTTTTTTTTTTTTTTGAGACAGAGCCTCAAGCTTTCCCCTGGGTAGAGTGCCATGGCATTACAGCTCACAGCAACCTCCAACTCCTGGGCTCAAGCGAGTCTCTTGCCTCCGCCTCCCAAGTAGCTGGGACCACAGGCGCCCGCCACAATGCCCGGCTATTTTTTGGTTGCAGCCATCATTGTTGTTTGGCGGGTCCGGGCTGGGGGTTCGAACCCGCCACCTTAGGTGTACGTGGCTGGTGCCTTAGCCGGTTGAGCTATAGGCGCCGAGCCGAGTATGAATGTCTTAACACAATAATTAAGAAAGTGTGGTGAAGGCTATGTTAACCAGTTTGTTATATTTTAAACTGTATATAAAACCAGCACATTGTACCCCACAGTACACAGCAATGATTTAATTAAAAAAAACTGGTATGCTAAAGGGGCGTATGTTTTAGGGTGGCATATTCTGCTACTCTTCATGTCAGTGAATGAATGGATGGAAAGACTTTTTTCTAGGGAGGCAAATCCTCTGGTCTTTCCTTAATTATAGGCGTAGCCTCCAATTTCCACCCTGTCTTATCAACCATGTCTCAACCATCCCTCACCATCCCCAGAGTGGCCCCCTGTGCTCTACTCAGTGTTCTAGGGAATCTAAGAATCTTTGCTTGACTGCTGGATAAAAGAACTCAAACCCGTGGCTTTGTTTGGAGAACGTGTGTACCCCCTCACCTGCCACGTATCTCTACATTATTTTTCCATGTGGACAATTACATGTGTTAGGGTTCTTGGCTTCATTGCTGTGGAACCTTCTTTGTGGTATCTGTGGTTTCGATCCATAAGTGGATCTGTTTCTGAGTTCTTCATTCTTTTTCACTGGTCTGTTTTCTATTGCTGAACCAAAATTATACCTTCTTAATTACAAAATACTCTTAATTACAATATACAGTTACTCTTAATTACACATAATAAGCCTTTATATGTGTTAAGGTAACTTCTTCCACTTTGTTGTTCTGTAGGAATGATTTGGCTTCTTCTGGCCCCCTTCAATATTTCCTGTAAAATTCAGAATGAACCTGTATTTTAGTAGAAATCCTATTGGGGTTTTCACTGGAACTATATTTAATCTGGAGATCAAACTGGGGAGGTTGACTCATCCCATCATAAATATGATATGTATCCCTATTTAGTATTTAAAGTATATAATTTTATGATTTTAGTATAATTCATGGAGTTATGCAAACATTACCAACTATCTAATTTTAGAATATTCACTCCAACAAGAAATCGGTCACTCCCTATTCCTCCCTCCTGCCAGCCCCTGGCAACCATTAATCTACTTTCTATGGATTTGCTTATTCTGGATATAAATAGAGTCATAGAATCTGTGGTCTTCTGTGACTGGCTTCTTTCACTAGTGTAATGTTTTCAAGGTTTATCCATGTTGTAGGGTAGATCAGTACCTAATTTCTTTTATGGGTAAAATCCCATTGTATGGCTATGCCATACCATATTTTGTCTATCCACTCATCACTGGGTAGCTATTTGGATTGCTTATTTTTTGAGGCTACTGTTAATAAAGCTGCTATGAACAGTCTTGCATTTTGTTCTTTAATGTTTTATTATGTTCTACATAAGAATATTATGTTTCTTTTGTTAGCTTTATTACCAAGCATTTTTTTGTAGGTAATTGTAATTTCTATATTTTGAATTTTATTTTTTTGTTTCCCCATGATGTATGAAAAGGCAATTAACTTTCATGTTTTCATATTATACAGAACACCTTAACTTCAGTAGTTTGCATTTCTTAAGTAGCCATCATATCATCTACAAGAATTTGTTTCCTCCTTTCAAATCCTTATAGATTTTATTTCATTTTCCTATTTTGTCATCCTGTATAGAATGGCCAATGTAATGTAGAATAGAAGTGGCAGAGTGGGCATTCTTTATTTTTTTAATTATTTGAGATATAATTCACATAATAAAATTTCTTATAAAAGTCTCCATTTTAAAGTATCTAACTTGTTAGTTTTTAGCCTATTTATAAGCTTATACAACCATCACCACTATTCAATTCAAGACAATTTTTACCATTTTGAAAAGAAACCCTGTAATCATTTGTACTCACTTCCAATCTGCCTCTTCAGCCACTGACAACCCTTAGTATACTTTTAGTGGCTATGGATTTGTGTACACTGGACATTTTATATAAATGAAATCATGCAGTACCTGGCTTGCATGTCTGGCTCCTTTCAATTAGCTTATGTTTTCAAGGATGATTCCCATTGTATCATGCATTAGGACTTCAGTTCTTTTTAGGGGTAAGTACAATTTCTTTATATGGATAATACCATATTTTGTTCATCCATTTATCAGTTGATGAACATTTTAGTATTTCTTCTTTTGGGTTATTATGAATAATGCTGTTGTCAGTATTATTTGCATAAGTTTTTGTGTGAACCTGTTTTTAATTCTCTTGGGTATGTATGAGGTCATATAATTAGGTTTCCACACACATCCTGGAAAAAGTGCTACATACCTCCTTGTTAATATCACTATGGTCACCTTTGAGGTATTCCCCTTGGACAGCTGTGCAGTGATGCCAGCATCTAGTCCACCCTTCAAATCCAGTTTAGAATTCTTTTTGTAAAATGGTCATCAAAGCTGTTGTTCGTACTTAGGAGGGGAATTTCTGGGTCATATGGTAATTCTGTGCTTAATTTTATGAAGAACCACCAGATTTTTTTCCATAGATGCAATGCCATTTTCTATATTCCCATGAGCAATACATTAGAGTTGAGCATCTTTCCATTTACTTGTTGGCCCTTTGTACATCTCCTTTACATAACTACCTATTCAAGTCCTTTGACCATTTTTAAATTTATTTATCTTTTTGTTCATGAGTTACGGGGTTCTTTATATATGTTAGATATTAGGCCCTATCACATATATGATTTGTGAATATTTTCTCCCATTATGTAGGTTATATTTGTACTTTTTTGATAGTATCTTTTGATGAACAAAATTTTTAATTTTGATTAAGTTTAATTTATTTTTTCTTCTTTGTTGCTTGTACTTTTGGTGTCATATCTAAGAAATTATTGTGTGATCCAAGATCATGAAGATTATACCTATGTACACGTCTAAGAATTTTATAGCTTTAGCTTATTTATTTTGGTCTTTGATCCACTTTTAATTAATTTTTGCAAATGATGTGATATAGGGTGTCCAAATTCATTCTTCTGCATATGGATATCCAGTTGTCTTAGTAACACATGTCGAAAAGACTAGAGAATCAGCATTTTTGTCAAATTCTTGATATTAAAAGGATTGTGTGATGTTAGGTTTTTTAAACCTGCCCATCAGGTAAAATTAATTTCTATATAATCATGACAATATAAAAGTTTACATCATGTATTATAATGGTTTCTTTATTGGAATGTGAGGGCCAGTACCATTCTCCTCATTAGGAGTATAATCCTGGCAACAGAGATTTAGTGCTGCCTATCCCTGGGACAGTCACCAAACTAGATGAATAATAGGCACCTGTTATTATTCCTGTTCTCTAGAGTCACTACTTCTGAAGAGGCTAGCTCATAGGTCTTAACTTGTGTGCCAGCTCAAATATTGGCAGTGGCATTATGGACTGCTGTGTTTAGAAATATTAGGTTTCTTTGCTGTCACTGTGATTGATTAATGATATCTAAAACCTACATGAACAGGGAGATAGGCAGCACGGATATGACAATGTTTCCAGTCTTGTCTTGGACTCTGTTTCTCTCTGTTAGATCTGTCGTACTTTATCCTTTTTTGCATTAAATTGCTCTGTGTATATAACCCCTTGCCTTTCTTATTCATTGGCTTTGGCCTTTTTCTTTTTTCTGGTTTTTGGCTTTGTGCTTGGTCCTGATTCCTTCTGGTGGATATATCCTGTTTAATACTTATGTATCAGAGAACAAACTGATAAGCTTTGCTAAGGTAAACATATGTCTCTGACAGTCCTTGTCCCAGGTATTCTGTTCTGTTTTCAGACTACATGTCAAACTGTGTGGCAGAAGAGTGTGTCCCCATATGGAAACTAGAAAAGGAGATCAAGGTATTCAAGAATCAGAATGGCAATTAAAACCTGTGACTCAAACAGCATCATAGCTAACCTCTGTGTCTTTTAGTAAAAACAATACAAAAAATGACATTTTATATCAAATGAACTAGCTCTCTTTCATGATACATGTAGGCAATAGGATTGAATGGTCACCTAATGCCCCAAAGTCTCATATGCTATATAGAGTGGATCTCATCTTAGTTGTCTGGAGAATTTCCTAGGAATGAGCACTAGCATTTGTCTTTCTGAAGGTTTAGGGATCAGCCTCTATGATTAAGGCATTTGTCTGTATCATGGTTCCTGGTACCTGAAAGCTTCCAATACATTGGATTATTTAAAATAAATATTCAACATCAGCAAGTAGAGCTTCGTTTCCCTCTCACTGCATGGTCCAGATCTAAGAAAGGTAGAACTTGTTCAGGGGCTCTGCCGTCTCAGGGACCCAGCTCCCTTTAGCTTGTTCTTGTACCATATTTATAGTTTTTGTGATAAAGAAGACTCACTTCCCTGTGGTTGTATTACATTAAGCAAAAAATGCAAAAAGAAGGAGAGAACATGCTCATTTCTTTTTTCTTTTTGAGATAGATCTGCGCTCTGTTGCCCAGGTTAGAGTACCATGGCATCAGCTTAGCTCACAGCAGCCTCAAACTCCTGGGTTCAAGTGATCCTCCTGCCCCAGTCTTGTGAATAGCTGGAACTGTAGGAACCCACCATAATGTCCAGCTAATTTGTTTTAGTAGAGACAAGGTCTTACTCTTGTTCAGGCTGGTCTTGAACTCTTGAGCCCAAAGGAGCCTCCTGCCTCGGCCTCCCAGAGTACTAGGATTACAGGCATGAGCCACAGTGGCTGGCCCATTTTTCTCTTATTGCGTGTGCCAGGACTTAGTCACGTGAATATGCCTAGTGCATGTTCCCATCAAAAACCTAGCAACTCATTGTTTTTGTACAGATTGAGTCAAAGTTATATGCCCTTCACCCAGATAGTGTGTCCTGTACCCAGGAGGTGTGAATTTATCAAAATGAAGTATGTAAACAAAACATGAGGGCCCCCTAACATTCTGACATTTTTTTTAAAAGAAAAAAGAAAGGCAAGGAACTTAAAATATAGAAGAAAGTGACTACAACTTGAACTTTACCTTAGAATTGAAAACAATGTAACCTAAATATTTGTGCCTGCATAGTAATCTGAAATAAATAAAGCTAATATTTAGTATCAAAACAAATTTTTTTTTTCTGCTTCTCAGATGGTGCTGGGAAAAAAAACCAAAACAAAAGGAAAACTAGCAATTCTTTTATAGGGAAGAATGAGAGAATAGATACAGGAAAACAACCAGCAATCTCTGCTGAGTGATAACATTTTGTTAAATAAATGAGAAAAGCTAAATCAAAATAAAACAATGTGGAAATAAATAGCCCCTCAACAAGATCACCAGGTCCAAGCTTTTGATGATCCCAAGGGAAAGACCTGGTAATTCCAGAGATTCAGAACTCATATCTGAGGGATGGATCCTGGTGGGACACCCTTGGTTTGCCAACAGTAACCCAAAATCTAGGGTAAAATGTACATGTCTGAAACCTCTCACCCCTTCTCCCTAAAGGCCATCAGAAGAGGGGCTTCTGCAGCCTGATCATCATTTGCTTCTTCTCCCTAACAACAGAATGCCGCTTACCTGAAGGCTTTATTATGGAGCGGATATACAGATGGTAAACTCTGCCAGAATTTGCCAATACCCAGTTTTCCTTTTCTTGGGCTAAGATAGGGGAACTTCTGAACAACTTTCTAGTTACCCTTCATCCCAGCTGAGGTCATCTTAGAGGATACCTTGTGTTTTTGGATGTTGGAGTCACAACATCAAAGTAAATGGATTGCTAACAGCTGCTGTGGAGAGTCAGTCAGACCCAAAGATGATGTTGTTTAGCTATTAAACTTTTGCTATGTTGGGGTGATCAGATTTAGGGATTTCTGGTTACTGCAGCATGACCTAGTCTATTCTTTTGCATTTTGCAAGTATTTATCAGCCCCCAGGTATAAACAGAGTCATTGATTGTGGATCAATCTATTGATTATGGATCAATCAATTATTGATCAACTAAAAATAGGTAATATCTCTGCCTTCATATACCTTACAATGTAGCTAAATTATTCAGTTACAGCAACTCAAAATCTATGTTCTTGAAACAAAAGGATGATTAATGTTGGGTGTGGTTCATCGAGGGAAGAATTCCTTCCTTTAAGAGAGAAAAAAATCACTTTTTCTATCTGTGCTGGAAGAAAGTAACTGAAATGCAGTCAGGAAAAGAGGATTTATGCCAAGTACCTGGCTAAACCTGATAGCCCCTGGCTAATTGAAAGTGTCAGCATGATTGTGTTTAGGTTAATGGGCCCTTTAGCTTACCATCTGAGCTACTTCTCCCAGAAAGCATAGCCACCAGACCTCTCCAAGGGCTCAGAGACCCTGGAAAGCATCTCTTGGGTGAGGCGACCTTAAAGCAAGCTTATGGGTGACTGGAGCTGATGGGTTAGTACTTTTCTTCTATGGACAAAAACAGCTAAAGATCTTGGAGTAGATTTCATCACTTCTGCCATTGTCCCTTCCAAGCACTCTCATAAAAGACAGGCAGGAACAAGAAGGTGGACTGGGAACGTCTGCCTTCTGACCCTTCCTTCCTAAGTAGCCTGATCTGCTCTGCAGGCTGCCTTGTTGATGGCCATCAGGGGAAGAGTTGATGAAAACATGTGGACTTGACCAACATTCAGAGACCAGCTCCAGGCCTGGAGGTTCCCTGAGCTGTACCTTTGATTTGTAGTATTAGAGGAAGGTTAGAGAAAATTGGTTTAGATTCTTCATGATAGCACCAGCACATCATGGAATGTCAGCTAGAGACTTACAGTTCATAATAGTTTAAGGTGATGCAGTATGAGACCTATGCTAGGCAACGAATAGCTATTAGAAAGATGGAATACTTATAGGATGACGAGTAAGATTACCTTTCCTTGAAAGGTACAACTTTTGTTTCATGCTGTCTTCTGCCACTTCACACACACCCCTGATGGACGTTCCCTGCTGGAGCAGGTACTCCTTAGGGGGCAGGGAATACAGCATATTCCCCTCTACATTCTTGGTGCCTATAGAAGAGTTTGATGTACAGTTGGTGCTCAGTTAATAACATTTGTATGGAACTGAAAAAACTGGGAATCTTTGGTCTGGAAAGAAGACTAAGGTGTCACAATCAAGGTCTGCTAAATCCTCCATGAGGGTGACTGAGTTGAAAGGGGACTTTAGTCACTAAGCCCTAAATACTGATTTGGGGACTCTTCTTTGAAACTAGATCTAGGTAAATTTAGCACCCATGAAAAGATGTCCCAGTTTCTACATCAGGAAATAAGCTCCTGGATCTCATTTTCCAAAAGGCAATAGTGGAAAGAAGCAAACGAATTCTTACAATAGTATATTTCAAATTAAAGAATGGCACAGCTTCAAAGGACTTCAAATGAAGCTTTAATGTGAACCTCCAGGACTGGAGAGACTGAGCCTCAAATGACTCCTCTTGTAGCACTTGTGGATAAAAAATGTACATGTATGTACTTGTGCGTGTGTGTATCCAGTAGAACCTCCATAGTTGACCAACTCCCTGCATTGGCCAGCTCCGTAAGTTGACCTAATTTTACTAGATTGGATGTGCATTAGATATGCATATCAGCATGATAAGCCTAGTTCCTTATGCTAACCAGTTTGTTACAGTCCCTTGGGTGGTCAACTTATAGAGGTTCTACTATATCCATAAAACATACAAATATGTATAAATATCTATGTGTGTGTGTGTGTGTGTGTGTGTGTGTGTGTGTGTATTCAGGCATGCATCACCTAATAGGGACATATTCTAAAAAATATGTCATCAAGTATTTCTTCATGGTGTGAACATCATGGCACGTTACAGAAACCTAGACAGTGTAGCCTGTTGTTGTTGTGCTATAAACCTGCATAGCATGTCACTACATGGAATACACCTATAACACATGGTGAGTATTTATCCATCTACACATAGAAAAGATACTGGAAAAATATGGTATTGTACTCTCATGAGTGCACTGTGTATATGTGGTCCCTTCCTGACCGAAACTTCATTACGTGGTACATGGCCCTATGTTGGAGGAAAGGGTGATGAGACAGAGCAGAGAGGATTTTTAGAAGAGTAAAAATATTCTGTGTAATACCATCATGATTGATACATGTCATTCATTTGAGCAAACTCGTAGAAGGTACAACACCAAAAGTGAAATGTAATGTTAACTGTGGAGTCTGGGTCATAGTCATGTGTCAGCATAGGTTAATCAGCTGTCACAAATGTACCACTTTGCCAGAAGATCTTGGTAACTGGGGAGGCTGTGCATGTGTGGAGGCAGGATCGGACAGGAAATGTCTGTACCTTCCTCTTGATTTTGCTTTTGAACCCAAAACTTCTCTAAGAAAATAAAATCCTTTTTTTAAAAAAGAGAGAAATTGGAAGCAATATTAGAAAAATGTTAGGGTAGTGGATTCACGTGTGGATCATTTTATCATGTGTACTTCCTGAGTTTTAAGTAGTTTGTAATTAAGATTCAAAAGTTCTTAATATAGGGAACAGAGCCTTTATCTGATGATCAGGGAAATTTGAGCACTGGATATTTGATACGAGGGATTTGATATTAGGGATTCTTTGGGAATGATAATTGTGATGGTCATATTTATAAAACACAGAAATCCTTATCTCTTAGAGATACCTAGAACTATGTATGGAATAAATTATATCATATCCAGGATTAGCTAAAAATAATTTGTTTGGAAGAAGAGGGACTGGACATGGGTAGATGTAGTAGAAATAAGATTAGCTGTGTGTTGATTTATAGATACACAAAGGCTCATTATACTGTGGTCTATATATTTAGGGATATAAATTTTTAGAAATGCCTCCCCACCTAAAACATTTTTAAATTGGCTTTCACAGTAATAAAGTTCTAGAGTCAATATTCCTTACCCAGTTCTCTTTATAATACATCACACTGGGACCATGATTAGTTGGGTTCCTTTGGAGTAAGCAAGGATATGTAAGTGGGTTTTGCTTAAAATTATTTTCCTACTAGAGAAAGTTTCATATAAAGAATAGTTTTTATATATAAAAAGTAGTCCTCCATTGAGCCATCAGTTCTAGTCAAGGTATATCTAAGAGTTCTTTTTCTTCCTAAACGTGCCAAAGGAACAGAGCCTTGTGATTGAGCGTGCAGGGCCCGAAACGCCCACAAGCAAACCCAGAGGGTGGGAGGTTCCTCGTTCCAACTTTATGATGTCCCGAGAAACTGTTGCGATAAGAGAAAAGACCAAAAAATAAATGAGCGATAACTGAGATAATGGGAAAAACAGAGGAAAACAAGACAACACTCTCAACTCTGTGGCTTGAGAAATTTATTATGCCAAGGAAGATAAATTGGAGAAACATGAAAGGGGAACGAGATCTTGTCTCTGACTCATGGATTTCTCCTTAAGTGAATGAGCAATAACACTGAAATAAAAGGAGTTCAAAACAGAGCTGTGGGCTCAGCCAAAATTATGGTTCCTAATGATTTTCAACTTTGGCAGAAGCCTCGCACGGTTGTACTTGAGCAGTTTTCTTGATTTTGAATTATACATGTAATTCATCCTGATTAGAATGTAGCCAGGGAGCCAAGTTCCATTTGTTAGTCGGAAAGGAGAATGCTGGTCGTGTGCTGAGGCCGGTCCCCCCTCTTCACGCTGAAAACATCTACACTGTCATCAGTTTGGACAGTTCTGGGAAACAAACAAACAAAACTTGTGAAACCAATTCTTTGGCGTCGTTTGGAAACATAAATTCCCATGTGGCATATTTTCTGTTTCTACCAGGCTGTCCTGTGTAAGACAGACATGGTCCAAAATAGTGAAACTATGGCGCAAGAAACTACTGGAGATGAACGGGAGGGGCTCACTGATAAGGCCACGTGTCCCGAAGAGTCCCACTTGCCTTCCTGCCCTGTCTTTTGACAGGACAGAGGAAGATGAGGAGGAATGGGATAGGACTAGAGTGATGCCTTAGAAAATTTAACTGAAAGAAGGCCCATTGTTGCTGCTGCTGCTGCTACTCGGTGAATCTAGTGGGAAGAAAATCAGATTCAGTGGGAAGGAAATCAAATTCAGCATGCTCTGTTTTTAAATAGTGGTTGAACTAGCTTTAGCTCATGTTTCATAGAGCTAAATTTTTTAGGGTATAAAACAATATTCATCAGTAACCAAATTTATAGTCTTTGTTCACTGTAATTTTGATTTGACTTCTGCATAACCCCAGTTGACGGGCCATCCATGCCAATTATACGTGGTTTCTCTTGAGTTCAAGCTAATAACCCCAAACCTTAGTCAATCCTGCAAGTGTTCTTAGTGTGTCCCCAGGTTTTGTTAAGGCACGGGGTCCTTGGTGTATAATCTGAGATAGAATTCCTCATAGGAAGGTGGTTTCAAGAAACTGCATTTTCTAACAACAAAGTTTTATTTGGAGGGCCATGCCGGTGGCTCAGTGAGTGGGACGCTGGCCCCATATACCGAGGGTGGCAGGTTCGAACCTGGCCCCAGCCAAATTGCAACAACAACAACAAAAGTTTTGTTCAGAAAGTAGATAGGTAAATAGCTAGAAGGGAGGGAGAGATAAAAAGGAGAGAGGAAAGGGGCAAGATCACTGTCATAAAAGCCAGGAGGTTCTAATTCTGAATCCTGAATTAACCATTTACTTGTCCTATGAATTTGGGCAATTTATTTGACAAGTTTCTTTGACCTTTAGGTTATTGACGTGTGAGATCTGCCTCCCTCAAACCTTGTTACAGTGTTGTCTGATGTGAAAAAAAAATTAAACAAGGGAATAAAAGAGAAAGATATATGTTTTAAAAATGAAAAATATCTCCACCAAGTAAATCATGTTCATAGTTCTGCTGTTATAAACAGTTCAGAAAAGAACAAAATACACATCCCTGGTCTCAAATAAACACATGGGAAATTATGTGAGTATCATTAAAATGTGAGCTTCTTATGACA
>NW_003852403.1:9471548-9476600 GCF_000181295.1 Otolemur garnettii | reverse complement strand
CAGGAATCATAGAAAATTCTCATGATTTTGATTTCTGGCCCATAGTTTCTGATTCCTTCCTAAGATGACCGCTGTAAAGCCCACATCTTTTATTTCTGAAGATGACTCTCATGAATCCATTGCCTCTGTTTTACATGGCTATACAATTTAGCGAAAGCCAATGGAATGCCATCTTGTATGATGGGAGATTTAGTCAAGGCAAAATTAGGACAAGTTGCTTTTCTGGAAACCTTTAGGTAGGGTGACAGTTATCCAGTTGAGTTTTTCACGATACAGTGAAGATCCTTTGGGGCATTTCAAATAGCCCTCTGGAGTTTTCTAGGGCTATTCATGGAATCCCAGAGAAGCCAGGCTAGATGCTTCTTTAGAGATCACTTAATGCAAATATATTTTTTCTTTTTTTCAGTGAAGTAAGAAGTAAGGAATTTTCTGTAGATCCCAAGGTGAGTTTGTAGTATAGAAGACTATACACAAAGACTTCATGTCCTTACTAAGACACAGTTGTTGTTTTGTCAGGTATTAAAATGTCTATGTATGATTTAATAATGAAACTGTGTTTGAAAATTTTGTAGATTCATTTATCTTTCTCAATTCCATCCAATTATAGAGCTGGCAGAGAGGGAAGGGTGGGTGTTTATTTTACTGTCCAATGAGTAGTATTCAGAAAGACAATCCATCTACCTGTTCTTCTAGAATAGACATTGGTAAACCACAGCCCATGGGCCAAATATAGCTGGTGGCCTATTTTTTTCTACATCTGCACTAGGAATGGTTTTTAAATTTTTAAAAAGTGGTTAAAAAATGCCAAAATCAAATAAGACTATGTGAAACACGTGATGAAGACTATATGTGGCCCCCAAAACCTAAAATATTTCCTATTGGCCCATTACAAAGAAAGTTTACCATTCTGTGGTATAAAATATTTAGCAAAGGAGGCTCTATGACCTTCCTTGTAGATCACACAATACTATTCTGTTTTGTGTTTATATTTTTTAAATGATCATCGTGGATTGCAGGAAAATGGAGAACTCAATTTTAAAAGGTATCCATTTGGGGCCAACTTTAGGAATAGCTTTTTGTCCCCAGAAGCGATCCACCTGCTTTATGAATCATAAATTAAGTATTGAACTTGAAATGTGGGCAAACTGCTCTCTTGCTATCCTCTTCCACAGAACGTTTGCTGACTTTTTAGCTCCAGAATTTTGAATTATACAATTTCTCACCAGAATTATACAATTTTTCTCACCTCAAAATGGCTTTGAGCTCCAGAAAAGTCTGGTTAAGGAGTTCCTATGCTGCATTACTGTCACCCATCTGGGCCACACTGGGTTTCCCATATTGATTAGGAAGCTGTAGTCTATGTTGGTACTGAAAACATTCCCCATGGTCCTCATGGCTTCATGTTCCAGAGCTGGACACTATCTTCAGCTCCTTCACCACTACTATTTTGAACCATGCATTGTTCTGGGAGTTGGTGAACTTGGTGATGATACTTGGCCATTAGTTTGAATCTGGTACTGAGTTTAAAGTTAGGGCAGTTTGAGGGAGGAGATGGTAAGAAAAGGAAGGGCAAAGGGATCATGAGTAGATAAAACCTGTTTTGAACAGTTTTCCTCAATGGAAACTCTTGTCCTTTTTTTTTTTTTTTAAGAGTTTTTAAACATTTACTTGGACAACATCAGAAATTTCTTGAAGAAAGAATAGACAATTGTTAAGGAACAAAAAAAATTTTACCTGTGTATACCTTATTGTAATCATGTCTTACTAAAAAAATTGTCGTAAACCCATTAGATCTATTCCCATATCACTCTTCCACATAATCTTTTGCTTCATATTCTCAGAATTAGATCTTATTTTATCATTGGCTTTGAATTCTAAAGCACATATGCACTTTATGATACCTACATTTCTTCTCAGAGCCAATTTAAAAAAAAAAAAACAAACCAGAACAAAGGCCAACTGAAATTAGCAAAGTATCCCCAATATAGATGCCTATAAATTGTGGATAACAAGGTATGGAAGAAAGAAAGAAATCTAAGGAGAGAAAAAGTTAACATGTATCACAGAAACCATGTTATGCGGTATTAAAAGCTATTGCTGTCCATCTTCCTTTCTTTAGGTTATTCCTTCTAGCCCACCCCATAGAAATTCTAAAATTATTGGCTGGAAAATTTGGCATAGGCACAGTAGTTGGATAACATTTGTTGCTGATAGGATATTTTGGCATAAAACTGGATCTCGTTGCTACAGATAACCATTCTTCACTATTTTTCAGTTCCCAGAATAATTCAGCCCAAGGAAATATTGACCATTATGTCTGTATCTTTTCTGATTGCTACCCTATGAGGAAAGTGTGCTCAAATACTCTTTTAAGCCACGGTCTTCAGAGCCTCTGAAATATTCTTTCCTTCACAGATGGCAGTGCCTTCTCCGGCTGCCTTACCTGTTGGACCCTCTCTATCCCACTGTTGGAGTCCTTCTACTAAAGTGGACTTCCTAATGCCATGGCCCTTTAATACAGTTCCTGTGGGTCGCAACAGTAAGAACCACTGTTCTAATAGAGCAGTTGGGAAGGTGGTGCCAGGGCTGATGGTGAACTAACTGAGGCTCTATGTTGGCCTTTCAAATGAGGAAGAAGGGTGTGAGGATGTGTATTCCTAAGAATTCTCCTCAGTGGTCATCTGGGAAGATTCACAAGCAAAGTTGGGTTAATCTCTGTGGTAGGCTTAGGCTGGAGGTCTAAGTCACAGCCAGAATGAGCTCTGGGATCACAGGTCTTCAAAGAAACAAGCTCAAGGTCCTCTCAAGTTCAAGGTTCTCAAGGTTTTGAAAGTTAGTGAGAAAACACTATCGCCCATTTGACTAGGAGAATGCGTAGACTCCAACAAATGGTCTATTAGAAGAGAAGAACTCTTCACTGTCAGGTGAGTATAAGACAATGCTTCATGGCATGAAGCTGCCCCATATGTTCTAAGAAGTTGAGTCTCCCCGTTCTGTCCATGAAGTATATGTAGTACTCCACAGTCACTGGAGCAATGAATAAAAAATTCTGACACTGTTTTCATTGCCTCCTCCTAGAAAAACAATGGTTGAAGTTGAAACTCACTGTTATGGCCCTATCCCTGGATCATGGCCATGTCTCCAGTGATGTTTCCTGTAGCCTGTGTCCCAGAGTATTCAGAGAGGAAGCTAGAAAGTAAAATAAGAATGAGGGTGTTGGGCTACAGACTTTCAACCATTTGTTTGTAAGATTCCACTCCTTGGATAAATTATAGGTCATTTTCTTGCTGTGTAGAGTTCAGTGAGGGATTTGGCCTACAAATGTAAAAATGATCCCCTTACCAATAGTCTAGGTAAATATAGACTGTCCTGACCGATGTATTTTAGACTCACAGAAACTCAGAATTTGAAGAAAACAAAAACTAATATATCTAGCCGACCATGCAGTAGAGAAAAGCCTTTGCCAAATAGGCACATCCTCAAGGTACAGGCAGAGGTCTTTAAGTCTGGATGAGGGATTTGTGTTAAATTCCTGTAGACTCTATGTCGGGGCCTCTGGGACTAGTCTTCAGGAGATATGGTGAATTTGTTCACAGTCAACATTGGCTAACTGACTGAGAGTCTGACCAGTAGAATTTAGTTCCAGCTTCCACTGCTAACTAGCTCCTTACCCTTAAGAGCTAGTTCTTTTATTTCTTGGGGCCTTTCTCAGTTTCCCATCTGCAAAGCAGAGAAAGTCTTACCACCAATCTCTCAGGTATCTGTGGCATTCCATGAGTTTAATACATATGAAGTATTCAGAAGAGTACCTAGCACCTGATAAATACACAGTAAATATTAATAGCTATTAGTAGTATTATGGTAAATCCATTATTAGGATATGTACTTATGTACTGCATCTGGAACTAAATTTACTTTTGTCTCATAGATGAACAGGCATTTGCTTCCTATTCAGAGGCAGAAAGTTTGTGCTGATCTGAACAGCGGTATCTGTACCTAGAGAGAGAGGCTGGTTTTAAAACTCCTTGTTCCTATGTTCAGAGTGGAACGGGAGTAGCAGTCTGGCTCTCGTATTATGCCTGCCCTTTAGATGACACTGTCTTTGGAGCTTTCAAAAAGGAAAAGGAAAGAGGCCTCTTTCTTCCTGAGAGTGGTCAAGCCGGGGTTCACAGGAAACTCGCCAGTCCCCTTGGCTGGTCAGGCCCTCCACTGTTCACTTCTCCTGCTTCAGTTCCATACTGGTCAGTGAGTAGAAAAACAAAAAAGGAGGATTTGAAAGGTAACCACAGAGGGAATCCTGTGGGCAGTGAGTGATCCTTTAAGGAGGTGCTTCCCCTTATGGCATGGAGCCAAAATCTCCTTTGTCGTTTTTTTGTTTGTTTGTTTCATTTTATTTATTTATTTTTTAGAGACAGAGTCTCACTTCGTCACCCTTGGTAGAGTGTCGTTGCATCACAGCTCACAGCAACCTTCAGCTCTTAGACTTAGGTGATTCTTTTGCCTTAGCCTCCCAAGTAGCTGGGATTATAGGGCCACAATGCCCGGCTATTTTGTTGTTGTTGTTGCAGTTTGGCTGGGGCCGGGTTCGAACCTACCACCTTCAGAATATGGGGCCAGCGCCCTACTCACTGAGCCACAAGCACTGCCCTCCTTTGTCTTTTTATCACCAAAAGTTGGCACGAGAATTTCTGCTCTAGGCCGTGATGCAATAACAAGGACTGGATTTTCCCTCCTGCCTTATACAACTAAAAAACCAGACTAACTAGATGAAATGCCAGTGCTGCAGTCTGTTTAGCACTGCTGAAATGGAAAACCTGGTGCTGGGTAGTCCATAAAGAGGTTTCTTTGGCTTATGATTCTGGAGGCTAAAAAGTCCAAGATTGGGCTCCTCCATCTGGTGGAGTCTCCCTCATGCTGCTAATACACAAGGCAGACTGCAGAAAGGGCGTGGGAATAAGCAGAGATCACGGGGCGGGAGGGGAACCGAGGAAGCCAGCCTCTTTTTAATAGGAACCGATCCATTCCCACAAGGGCAAGAACTTGCTCATGCTT
>NW_003852403.1:9428640-9471224 GCF_000181295.1 Otolemur garnettii | reverse complement strand
TTGGCACCAGTTTCATGGAAGACAATTTGTCTACGGATGGTGCTGGGGTGGGGGGATAGTTTCAGGTTTCAAGTGCATTACTTCTCCTTCTCAGATCATCAGGCGTTAGAGTCTCATAAGGAGCACTCAGCCTACATCCCTTACCTGTGCAGTTCATAGTAGGGTTCTCCCTGCTCTGAGAATCAAATGACAGGAGGCAGAGCTCAGGCAGTGATGCAAGTGATAGGAAGCGGCTGTAAATACAGATGAAACTTGTTTGCTCACCGGCCATTCATCTCCTGCTGGGTGATCCAGATCATAACAAGCCATGGACCCTACAGTTCTACAGCCTAGGAGGTAGGACCATAGCAGTAGGGTACTTAGAAGAGTATGGCCTCAGCAACAGTGTGTAATTAAAGAATGCTGTGGTCTAACAGAGCTTACAAGCAGCCTCAAAGTATTTACAAGTACCTTGACTGTGTCCCAGGGGAAAAAAAATTAAAAACCTTAAATGCATACAAAAAGTAGCTCACGTCTACCAAGACCAAATTTACAATATCTACTCCTCAAAGGAATGTGATCCATAATGGGGAGGGAAATTCTGATTAATAGAAACAAACACAGATGATTGAATTAGCAGGTAAAGGTATTAAAATATTTATTAAAACTATGTTCTTGGCGCTCAAGATGGTAAATAAAGGCGTGAGAATGTTAAGAAGATATAGGAAAAAGATAATGGGAGCCAGATCCAAAGTAAAAGTCTGGAGATGAAAAATTCAATGTCTAGATGAAAAACACACCGGCTGGAATGAACAGCGCTTAGACACTAGCAGAAGAAAAGATTAGTGAGCCTGAAAATACAACAATAGAAACTGTTGAAAATGAATCAGGAAAGAAGTCGCTGAAGGAAATGAACAGAGAAGCTGTGAGCTACGGGACAGCTCCAAGCTGATGAATATGCTGGTAATTAGAGGTCCTAAGTTATCAGAAGAAAGAAAATAATAAAGGTACAAGCAGAAATCAATGAAATAGAAAAGAAGAGTGCAACAGAGAAAAATCAATGAGAACAAAACCTTGTTCTTTGAGAAGATTAATAAAATCAATAAACCTCTAGCCAGGGTGATAAGGAAAACGAGAAAGAAGGCACAGATTACCAATATCAGAAATGAAAGAGCAAACATCACCAATGTTGAAAATGTAATTAGGAAATATCACAAACAACTTTATGCCAATATATTTGACAATGGGGGTGAAATGGACATATTCCTTCACAGACCCAAACTATCAAAGCTCTGTCAAGAAGGAACAGATAAGCTCAATAGCCATCTATCATCTTTTAAAAATTAAATTTACAGTTAAGAACATTCCCACAAACAGAAACCCAGATCTAAGATGGCTTCACTGGTGAATTCTATCAAAGGATTTATAAAGAAGTAATTCTTAGTACTTACAAGCTTTTCTAGAAATTTGAAGAGAACACTTTACTGTTCATGCTCTAGTGTCAGTATTATTCTAAAACCCGAACCAGCATAAGGTATTATAACAAAAACTCTGGGCCAATATTTCTCATGAACAAAGATGTAAAATTGAAAACTTTTTTCTTTTTTTGTAAATTGAATCCAACAGTATATAGAAATAATTACACATTGTGACTATGTGGGGTTAATCCTAGCAGCGAAAAGTTGCTTTAAGAGTGTAAATGTGGGCAGGCACTCTCAGGTAAGGGGAAAACATCCTTCTCTATCTTATTCTCATCCTTGTGGAGCACTGGGCTTCCTTCTCACTGTGATGGGGACGGGAAGACCTCAGGGCTGTGGGCATCTGCTAATGCTCTAAGCAGAATATAGCTGTTTGCATGGCCATGGACTGTCATCCATAGAGAAGCAAGGGAGCAACAATCTAAGATCTGTCACCCCTAAGCAGGCATCAGAAACTTGGAACCAGTGGGGGACAGAGTGGGTTTGGAGTCAGAAAGACCCTGGTTCAAATCCAGGCTTTCTCAATTTTTAAATAAATGATTTAGTGTCTCTGAGCCTTCAAGAAATTATGAGGATTAAGATTGTTCTGGGGTGGTTGGGAGGTGGTGGCTCACACCTATAATCCTAGCACTCTGGGAGGCTGAGGCAGGTGGATTGCCTGAGCTCACGGATTTGAGACCAGCCTGAGCAAGAGCGAGACACCATCTCTAAAAATAGCTGGGCATTGTGATGGGTGCCTGTAGTCCCAGCTGCTTGGGAAGCTGAGGCAAGAGAATCACTTGAGCCCAAGAGTTTAAGGTTGCTGTGAGCTGTGATGCCACAGCACTCTACTGGGGGTGATAAAAGTGAAACTCTGTGTCAAAACAAACGAACGAACAAAAAGATTGTTCTGGCTGGGTGCAATGGCTCATGCCTATAATCCTAGCACTCTGGGAGGCTGAGGTGGGCAAAAGAATTGCTTGAGCCCAAGAGTTTAAGGTTGCTGTGAGCTGTAACGCCACAGCACTCTACTGAGGGTGACAAAGTGAAACTCTGTCTCAAAAAAAAAAAAAATGAGATTGTTCTGGGGCTTAGAGGTAACATGCATGAAGCCCTTGTAGTGAGCACACAGTGCATGGTGGTTGTATCAGTAGGTCATTTTGCTGAGACATTGTAGTATGATGGTTGAGCGTTCTGGCTCTGGATGAACAGCTTGGATTCCAGCACCAACTCTGTTACATTTGTATTTATGGGACCTCACTTAGTTTCCTAGTCTGTGAGATAGGATTAACAGTACTCCCTATTTCAAAAGAGTCATTGTGAAGTTATTTTGAGTTAATATATATAGTTTTGGAACAGTGCCCAGCATACTTCTAATAAGTGTTCAATAAGCATTTGTTATGATTATTAAAGTTATTGCTTCTTTGGATACTGTTGTTGTCACTGTTGTTGACAAGCTGGCTAAGGCTGTGATATCCTAGTAAGAATGGGCCTGGAAAGAAAGATTCACAAGCCTAGGAGGGGACATCAGGTAACAGAGAGCCCTCGAGTTTGCTTGGCCTCCAGTTTCATTTGGTTTCATTGAAAGCAGACCTGCTGAGCCCTGACTGAACACAGAGAGGTGAGCATGGGCGGGTCTGCTTTCAATGGGAGCCTCGGGAGGCAGGAGCAGGGCAGGCCCTGATGACCACAATCTGTCTCTGAGGCAGGAATATTTTGTTAGAGATGTACCCAGTTGGGGTCAAGTCTTCCTGAACCATAGCGAGGTACGGTGGGAATGGAGACCTAGGCTATAATTGAGAACCATGTGGCCCTGGCAGCAGTCAATGGCACCTGAATGACAGTATGACAAGGAACAGAAACAGGGCCCAGAAACAGGCCCCTCTGTGCCTGCCACAGCAATGTGCACTGTGCAGATATCTACCCAGCCTGCAACCAGCCAGGCCTGGAGAGGCCTGCCAGACGGTGGGCTGCGTGCTACCAACTTCTTTCAGCACTTCCTATTTGCCATTCATAGACTCTCGCTATTAAGCAGACAGAACAGCTCATATCCTGTGGACAGATGATAGATGTGTCATATCTCTGAAAAATTGTTTGTCTTCCACAGGTGTATGGGCTTCCCTCTAAAGCAGGCAGGTCACATGACACTTTTCAACACTCTCTTCTATACCAGCATGGCATCTAGTGTCTATCAGAAGGGAAATCTTTCACGTGCAATTATGGCCGAAAATAAAGGCGATGAAGTGTTGTGTACCAAGAAGGGATAAGATCAAAGGGCGGTAATGAAAGCTGATTGCAATAGAAGGGCAGCTTCAACTGCAGAAGTTGTGTGGGACTGTTAGGGCCTGACACTGCTGCGGGCATACACACTGGTGTGTACCAGCGAGCGTGCAGAAGGAATAAAATCATAGACACTGCTGTCTTAAAATATTAATAATAAATTGCTGGGGTTGACCGTAACGGAAGATAGGTAGTGCGTGACTGTATCAAAGCAGCGCTAACACGCCTCCTTCCCAGTGATTCACACAATGCGTGTTTCTTTCAGCACCGTCCAATTAAGGGCACCCTTGCAGACCTCCAAGAGTCTCATTTACACCCGTTGAGCCTGATTTTCCAATAGGATCTTTCAGAGCACAGAGTCTGGGCACCCAAAGTCCTTTTTTTTTTTTTTTTTTTTTTAAATTGAACACTGGGAGGTCAAGGGGAAAATACACATCCTGTTCAAGTTTATGAATGAGGCTGCTATCATCGGAGCCTTCACAGTCATGGACTGTGGCCATCTCACTGGCACCCTTTTTAACTGGAGAAGAATTTCTCTACCTGCCAAGTACATTTCCTAGCAACTGCTATCATCTCAAAAGTACACTTCACATGATAACATTTCAAATCCCAGAAAAAGGCTTATCTGGGGTCAAGTTAGCAGAGGTTTTAGATTTTATATCCAATCACTTGCTTTAGAATACCCATAGGAGAAGCCAACAATATTCAACTAGTCGTGGGTAAACTTGTTTGAGTTGGTTAAATCTTTTTTCTCAAAAGAAAAAAAAATACCTCTTAGTTCTAGATTACTTGAATGTAATTGTGTTAGTGTCAGCAATGGTGACTGCACTGAGTCAAAGGAAGCTAACAAAGTTTGTCAAACGCCCGTCAGAGTCTGAGCTTTAATGGAAAATTAAATGTGGTGCACCAGTTGTAGCAAATAGGTGCTCAGCTATTTGAAAAATGGCTCATTGTTCTAAGTAGATTGAAAAATCTCGCTACTGTCTCATGTTTAATATCGGGTAGATTAGCAACTGTGTTGCTCCTTTTGCAAATATAAAGATCTAATATAAAGATCTTACTCCCGTTTTAGGAGTAAGAAGGCCTACGCTGGGGAGGAGAAGGGGAGAGTGGGAGGACACCGGGAAGTGCCCACTATCTTATTTAATTTCATCTTCACAAATACCATTGATGGAGATGATATGACAGTTTTCCAGAGGAGACTGAAATGAAGTTAGCTGGTCTGAGGTTGTCAAATGATGTTAGAGCTGGCGTCAAACTCCTGCTTTATCTACCCCCCAAACTGGCGTTCTGCTCCCCCTGCTGTCCCACCCTGCTCAGCCCACTTTGGCTGCTTGCCATAGGCTGTGAACATCCAACCAGAAACTGCTGGTCTTAGAGCGCCCAGATGCCGGTGCAAATGTCTTCTGTTAGTAACTGTAATTGAGCCTTTTGAATGAAATGCCAGTCTGCTCACCAGAGGAATGGTGTCACAAAGTCAGGGACCCTTGTGGCCCTGTGTTTTCACAGCCCTCAGGGCTTTTTGTTGGAAATATAAGAAGACATTTGCTGACGAGTTCTCAGTGGAGCTGTGTGCGTGAGCGATGCAACCTGCAGGAGGCGTTATGGGGGTCGTGTTGGGACTGACTGGTCAGGTCTGAACGGGTTTGGATGTGAGGGGTCAGCAGGCTTCCTGGTCTGGTGCAGATTGTCACTCTCATTGATAGCTGTGGACCTCATGTTGGCATCAATGTCCCCATCATGTCTTTGTAAGCACTGTATGTGGCTGTGATTGGATAAGTGAATCCTAGGGCATTTGCACCCGTCAGCACTGGAGCATGAGATGTGTCCTTAGAAGAGACCAGTGTCTTTGGGGAAAATGGGCACAGGGAAGACAAATTCCAAGAGGAGAAGGAAAAAATAGCCATCAGTTGGGGGGGAGGGGGGGTTCCAGAGGGTACTGGATTGGTGAGGAAAGGGGGGTCCTGTGAACTCAGTTGGGGTGGGGAGTGGGAGAGCAGCAAGGAAACTCCCCTTTCTTGACAGTTTTGCCTAAGGACAGCTCCGCTCAGTAAACCTCATGGGATCAGCTTGCGCACTTCAAAGGATCTGGCCCACCAGAAGAACAAAACAATATTTCCCTCTGTAGCAACTTGGCATTGCAGCTGTCATCACAGTTGTATCCCAGAAAGGCAGCTTATTCAAGTGGCAGCTTGTTCCTTGAGGCTCGTCTCATCTTCGAGAAATGCCCAGTGACACCTCTCCGAGGAAATCCCTCATTCCAGCTCTGCCCGATAGTTTCTGCAGGCAGCACGGCCTTAGGACTATGTGCCTGGGCATAATGAGCCCTCAGACGGTGCTCGGTGCTCGCTGTGTCTGCTCACAAGAGAACCCAGCCAGGGTTTAGTGTGAGACCAGACAGAACTTCCCGAGCACAGCGACAGGAGGCACAGAAGAATTTCTGGTGGTTTCATTAGAATTTTAAGAGCTGTTGACTGAGGACTTCATTGAAACCAGTCATTATGTTTCTACCCTTTCCATTTCCTTTCCCACTTACCCCGAAGGCTGCAGTTTACTGTTGTAAAATGGAGTTGATGACTGATTTTTTTTTTCTTTTTTTAATTTCTGCATCTTTAGTTACATAAAGAGAATAGGACGCCATCAAGAGCAGGGCATAGGGAAGTAGAGGGCCTTTCCCAGGTCTCCTGGCTTTCTAGATGTGTGGAATCCCAGGCCTGGAAGGAACTTTGCTGAAGCAGGCATCTGGCTTCATTCTCAGATTGAGCAGATGAGGACATAGAGCAGGGAGTAGAAGCATTTGCCTCAAGCGACTCAGAGAGCCACTCCATAATAGGATAATTTTTTGCAAATGGTAGATCAAGGCAGAGGTGTATCACAGAGGGTAACCAGGTGACCAGGAGAGTCCAGAGTCTTCTGTGGATATTTATTTATTTAGAGATAAGAACTTGTTCTGTCACCCAGGATAGAGTACAGTGATGTCATCATAGCTCACAGCAACCTAAAACTCCTGAGCTCAAGCAATCCTTTTGCCCTAGCTGGGACTACAGCCACCATGCCTGGCTGATTGTTTATTTTTTTTTATAGAGAAGGGATCTCACTCTTGCTCAGGCTATTCTCAAACTCCTGACCTCAAGTGATCCTCCCATCTCATCCTCCCAAAGTGCTCAGGCTACAGGTGGGGGTTACCATGCCCGGCCTTCTGTGGATACTTTGAGGAACCCAGAGCTGTCTTGTCAGTAAGGAAGACAGTGTTTCAGGAGATCATAAAAACTATCTTCAAGTATCTGAAAGATATTGACATATAAAGAGATTTATTCTCTGTAATTGCTAAGGGCACCACTAGGATCCTCAGACATGGTTACAGGGAGGAGGAGTTTGACTCATTCTGAGGAAGATGTCAACCTGGCTTCAGCAAGGGCCAGGAGCCCCTGGAAGATCAGTGAGTCTGCTTCCTCAGAAGATGCAGCTGCCCTTGCAAACATATGTTCAAGGAAGTTTCTTCATGAGGAATCTCCTTTTCAAAGCTAAGGTCCACTGGTGAGGTTCCCATCAGGTTTCCTATCAAATATGGAAGTAGAAATAATGAAAAAAAAGAAAAACCCTAAAGGTGTTAGTTTCTGCAAAGCAAATCATCCCTGGAGCAATTTATTAATGTAAATTGACTATGGGCCTTGGGGTTCATGAACTCTAGCTATTATAGAGCCCAGATAGGGGATGGCTTTGAAAGGAAGGCAGGCCTGCTGCTACCTACGGGGTGAAAGTAGAGGGGTGTTAGTTTTGCTCTGGGGTAAACCTGGTGATGAGAAATAAGGGGTGGGGGGAAGGCACCCATGACTGGGGTTCCACTGTTAGTCTGACGGTGGTGAATCTGTTCCAGTATTAAAGACTTCCCGTGAGCCCAGAGGAGCAGGCCTCGGAAGATGCCAAAGCTACTGCTTTAACCAGAGCCTTTGAAAGAGACCTTGAAGGTAGTTCCTGCGGTTTAGGGGCCACTAAGAAGACAGACTGCCAGAGTCCCAGAATGGGCTGATGCAATGAAGGCCCCCACGCCTGGTTCCATCACACTGGCCTGCTCTCTACAGTCTCTCAGCTGCTCTAATCTAGCTGTCTTTTAAGATTCCTTACTATAATTTGTCCTGTCTACATATTTTATTTGTAATCCCTGATGCTAGGAGCTCCTTCTTACGGAAAGCTTTCCCTGGCCTCATCAGTCTACAATGGAGTCTCCTGCAGCTGAGTCCAGGGGTTTGCAGCAGGTGACAGGGCAGTGTAGAGCCTTCAGGGATAACCCAGTCATGCTGGGTCAGGGCTTGGGACCTGTGTTATTGTGAGTCCTCTGGAAGTATCTCCTCCTGCATTCCTCGTTTTTCCTGTCACATTCCCTCTAGGATAGAACCAGGTCCCTGGTACATCAGAAGAGGCCGTTCCCAAGTTTAGGTGAATAGAGTCTCCAAGGCCCTCTCCTCTCTTTTCCTCACATGTTTACTTTCTATACATTTCTCAAGGACCCCTGACCTCTTCCTTGTTGGTAACACACAACCCAAAGCCTTGTGCTCATTTGGAGTGGTTGAGTGCCTGCTCCAAGGGGACTGACTTCGTCAATTGCTTTGTGTGCGCTCTTTCCCAGGATGTGAGTTGGCTCTGAGATGTTTGACTCATCTTCCACACTTTTCAATTTCCTCCTGAAGGCACCAGCCATGTTTGCTAACTTAACCATCAAATCTCCCATCTGAGCTGCTCATGAGCATGAGAAAACACTGACACGTCTTTTCCCTCGGGTGTTGTTGGCTTGTAAATCTGAACAGGAAAAGTAAATTTATTTGGAGAAGCTATGAAATGCCTACCCTGAAAGAGTGTTTATGTTGGGACTGGGAGGAGAGTCTGTGTGCCCACAAGTACCAGGATTCAAGACCTGTGATCAGGCTCGCAGCCAGAGATAAGGACCTCTGTCTAATCTTTGCTGCAAATGAAAATAGTCAGTAAATCAGAGCTATTTATTGAGTGTCTAGCGTGTTCAGACAACAGGATAGTGGGAAGTTGTGGGAACAGACAAAGCTATCTTAACTGAAAACTGAACCTACCAGCTCCTTCTGTTTTCTTGGAGGCCTTTGTGACTAAGTCACGTAGGTATGCCATGTGCCTAGAAATGGAGAATACCATAATTTGGCTTCTGCTGGGGACTGGGAAGTCCTTTGTCACATTTATTAGATTGGGATGCATCTTGGGATGGCAGAAAGGGAACCTTCTCACTCTGTTCAGCACCTTTTATGCCTCTCTGCAGAACATGGTGAGCACTTACCTCTCTGAGTCCATTTTCTCATCTCTAAAGTGGACCTGTCTAGCGGTGCCTACCTCGGGCCGTTGTTTTGAGAAGTGAATGGAACCCTGTTGGTCGAGTGTTCAGCACATGCTCAGCATGCAGTAGGCACCCAGGAGTGGCAGCTGTAGCTGGGACGGTCATTGCGGCAGCCTATAGGAAGCAGCCACAAAACACTGTTCATGCTGTATTCTGTCTTGCCCCGCGGAAAATCCTGATTTCAAGTTCTGTTATCTTTAGGACTTTATAGTCCTAAGCTGGCACGCTGTAGGCAGGGCATTTGGAGAAATGTCTGATATGCCAGGAGGGGAAAAGGACACATCTCTCTAAGGGAGCCATCTGGGCTCTTGTGTTGATGACAGCTATAAGCAAACTGTGAAGGAAAGGCAAGCTAGGTGTTCAGATACAGAGTTTGCTACCCACATTCTCAAGGGTGAAGACTGGGTAAGAGAGACTGGCAAGGGAGAGGTGTGATGGCCCCAGAAGACAGTGATGATCAGTATTAAGTGTATCAAAGACATGAAAAGGACAAGCCAATTACCAAAGGACTTAAGTGGGGCAGTGAGGTTCTGCCTTCCTCCCAGTGAGACATCAGGACCCTAACAGCCCAGAATTTGCATGTATTTAAAGGTGCCAGGAGACCATGTGAACCCCAAAGAGGATGATCTGCGTGTCTCTAGGCAGGAGTCCCCTGTTATTTTTCCTGTAGATGCTCTCCATGGAAGTAGACAGCCCTCAGCTTTCTTCACAAAGAAAACTTGCCTTCACCCTGGTATTGCACTTACATCAGCTCTAACAGCATGGATTCTTTAAAAATACAGAAATTATTATTTTTATAGCAATTTGTTCCCAGGGAACAAAGGCCATAGCAGCCTGGTATTATCTTCACTTTTTTCCATGGCCCTCTTATCAAAAATAATGATAATATTTCAAATAGATTATGATGTGGTTAATGAGTTATTTACAGTGCAGATTCTCAGAAGTGGGGAGGCCTGGCCATTTAAATGAGTTGATTGGCAAGATTAGCTTGGTGCACTTTGCCCCACCTTTTGAGAGAAAAAGACCTCTCTAAATTTCAAAGGAAAAGGCATCATTTGCCACCAGATGGTATGTTTCAGTACAGAAAACCGAAATCAGCCACACACACAGGACCTGGCTGGGACGAGGTCACTGTGGGGGAGAGGGTGAAATGGACCAGGTTTGTAAACACCCAAGGTGGGAGTAAGTGGACAAAGATGCAGCAGGTCAAAATACACTGTACTTGTGGAAGTTTCATTTGAACAAGGAATCAAATTATTCCTTTTTAATATTGCTTCAGCTATCCTTAGGACTGAATTTGTAGGATTTGTTTTCCCGGCACATTCAATTGAAATTGAGACCAGAGATGATGAATTCCATTGAACAAAAGAGAAAAAATATATACCAGACATGGCAGTTGTTCTGTTAAAACAAAAGACCATCTCATGACTAGTCTGTAGCCTTCAAGGAGGTATTTTTGAAGTCTGGGAAAATAGGAGGCAAAAAGCGAGATTTCAGGAAAAGCATAAGAAGAGAATAAGGATGCTGGAAGGGTGGGTCTGGGTGTAGAGTTCATACTGTATAAGGTGGAATTTTACAAGCTCTACTCCTAAATGCTGAAGTTATGTGTTTGTGCATCGCAGTTCTCCAGATAGGAACCTCTTCCCTCCCTTAACATTCCCACCAAGTGTCTTCTTTTCAGCCTCCCAGTATGTGTACTAATGACCCAAACAAGAAAGACTTCATGATGGATGGTGCTCATTTAATTGGCTTAAATGGAATGATGTGCACTTTCTGAATCCCGTTAATTCTTAAGACTAATCTACATATTGGCAACTTGTCATAAGAAATGGGTTGCAAATGCTGAATCAAAACTTTTCAGGGCTTGGCAGCCATAAAATGGCAATGTGTTAAATGCTCTCTTAGGAGACTGGAGAGGATCCTTTGTATGAGTGTAATGCAATCATGGTAAGATAATGGATTAAATGACCTCCTTTAAGGTGTTGGCTTTGTATATCTTGCCTATTCACAAAAGTAGCCTTTCTAACAGGAAACACACTTTTTAAAAATGTTTAATTAGTGTGGATATGTAATAATTGTACTTATTTATGAAATACATGTGATATTTTGACACAAGCATATAATATGAGAGCAATTGGGATATCCATCACCTTGAGCCTTAATTATTTCTTTGTTTTAGGAACATTCCAGTTATACTGTTTTAGTTACTTCAAAATATACAATAATTTCTTGTTAACTATAGTCACCCTCTTGTGCTTCTGAACACAAGCTCTCATTCCTCCTGTCTTACTGTATTTTTGTACCTATTAACCACCCCTCTTCAGCTTTACCTCCCGACTACCCTTCCCAGCCTTTGCAACATCATTCTATTCTCTAGCTCCAAGAGTTCCATTATTTTTTAGCTCCCACACATGAATGAGGACATGTTTGTCTTTCTGTGCCTGCCTTATTTCAGTTAGCATAATGCCCTTCACTTCCATCCACATTGTTGCAAATGACAAGATTTCATCCTTTTTTAAGCTGACTGACATTCCATTTTGTATATATACCAGGTTTTCATGACCCATTCTTAGGTTGATTCTATATCTTGGCTATTGTGAATAGTGCAACAATAAACATGGGTGTTCTAAGATCTTTTTGATATATTGATTTTCATTTCTTTGGATATGTACCCAGCAGTGGGATTACTGGATCATATGGTAGTATATTTAGTTTTTTGAGGAACTAAAAAAAAATGTCCATACTGTTCTCCATCGTGGCTGTACTAATTTACATCCCCACCAACCATCCCCACAAAGGTTCCACTTCCTCTTCTTCCTTACCAGCATTCATTATTGCCTATTTTTTAAAAATAAAATGCCATTTTAACTTAGATGAAGTAATAGTCCATTGTAATTTTTTTTTTATTTCTCTGATGATTAGTGATGTTGAGCATTTTTTCATATGCCTAATGGCCATTGGTATATCTTCTTTTGAGAAATGTAACTAAGGAAGTGAAAAATCTCTGCAACAAAAAACTATAAAACATGGATGAAAGAAATTGAAGAGCATATGAAGAAATGGAAAGATATTCCATGTTCACGGATTAGAAGAATCAATATTGTTAGAATGTCCATACTACCAAAAGCAATCTATAGTTTCAGTGTAATCCTCATCAAAATACCGGTGACAGTCTTCACAGAAATGGAAAAAATAATCCTAGAATTTACTTGGAACCACAAAAGACCTAGAACAGCCAAAGCCACCCTGAGCAAAAGCAATAGACCTGGAGGCATCATCCTATCTGACTTCAAATTATGCTGCAAAGCTATAGCAACCAAAACAGCATGGTACTAAGATAAAAACAGACATGTAGTCCAATGCTACAGAATAGAGAACCCAGAAATAAATCCATGCATTTACAGTTAACTCATTTTGGACCAAAGTGCCAACCAAGAATATACACTGAGGAAAGGAAAGTCTCTTTCATAAATGTGCTCGGAAAAATGTGTATCTCTATGCAGAAGAATGACACGAGACTCTTCTCTCTTGCTGTATACAAAAATGAAATGAAAATGGAAAAGGACTTAACTCTAATACCTGAAACTACTAGAAGACAACATTGGGAAAACATTCTGAAACATTAATTCAGGCAAAGATTTCTCAAGTGAGACCTCAAAAGTACAGGCAACCAAAGCAAAAATGGACAGATGAGATTACATCAAACAGAAAAGCTTCTTCACAGCAAAGGAAACAATCAAGAAAGTGAAGAGACAACCCACAGAATGGGAGAACATTCTTGCAAACTACCCATCTGACAAAGGATTAATAAGTAGAATATGTGAGGAGCTCAAATAACTCAATAGGAAAACAACAATAACAATCCAACTGAAAAGTAGCCCTTCTGATTTTAATATAACTCTTTAAGAACACACAAAATAGACAATGATCAGTACATCCAAGTTCTAGCCTGGCTTTTCAGTTTCCTTCTGGCTAAACTTTCCAGTAGGAATAGGACTGAAATTTTCCCAGGAGACCTCCTGGTGATTGGGAACCAGAAGAGATGATTTACTGTATGATCTTTTACCAGTCAGAAGATTTGGGGAAAGCCACTGAAATTTGTCTTCAAAGATTCAAATGGTAATAGCTTGTGTTTCCCTGGGAGAGAGTCTAAGGACTGGACAAAATGGTAATTTAAAAATATTTCATATACTGCAAAGCCTTGCACAAATGTTGTTATTATGACTACACGGGTTCTTCCTGGTCGGTAAAAAAACATCTTCTCAAGTCCTCCCCTGCCTTTTATCAGCCACAGTGAATCCTCATCCATTCATAGCATATTTACACCAGGGATATATGAAAGCTTGTGTCCTCTTGTCCCTCTGTTAGGGACCCAGACAGGATGCCGGGCACATTTTTTTCCAATCATCTTTCAGATGTTTTGAAATGGGTCTGGTAAGAACCGAAGCTATGTTTCCAATTAATTTTCTAAGTACACAATTTGCTCAAAGTACATTTTTTAAAAAGAAAGAATTCAACAATAAAGTATGGCTTGTTGCTGTCTGACTGCCAGAAATTTGGGATCTTTGTGAGTTTCACTAATATCAAAGGCTTCTGTTTAATATGACTTTGTATTAAAGTGGGCCTTACTGTCAACTTAGTAAAACCTCTTGTTTAATCTCAAGTTTGGGATAGTTTTTTATTAATCCAATGTGCATCTGTTAAAAATAACTTTCAGATAATGCAACATTTGATTAAATGGAACTTAATACAGCCATTAGCTGGTGGGATTCCCCCCCCCCCCCGACTTACGCATTCCAGGCTGAGCCTGATAAGATGGCACTAACATTTAGCCTGAGGTGTGGAATGTTAATAGTGGGATCTTGGACAGTTTGTTTATTTTTTATTTATTTCCTGAATGTGCCACTCATAGCAATGTGCCAGATGGGGGCCCTGCAAGGCAGAAATTCTCTGCCTTGGAGCCCTGAGAAGCTGGCAGATTAGCCCCCACCCTCAGGGCAGCACCAGCTTGGGAGAAGAGGCAGAGGGATAACCTTTAAAGCTAGAGTATGGTTTTGTTCTTTTGTCAAAAGAGCATCAGGTAACATGCTGTTCAGGGCTGACCATATAAGTAATATATCCAGTAAGATTTTATCATTTTGCCACCCTTTTACTTGGGCTATAGAGAAAGACGGCCTAAAAAATGATCTGGTCTGCCTGGGTACTTTGAGCCCAGGCTGTCCTGGTGGCAAAGGTTTTCCTTTACTGAGAGGCCCTGCAGCTCTTGTGGCTGGTACAGAGCAGGTGCTCAGTCCCTTCCTTGAGCTGTTGGACTGAACAGGAGCCAAAGAAGATCCAGGCTCATTCATTCAAATCCCATCAGGACACATATGATTGAACAGGATGCTGTGCCCTGAGGATAGGGAAATGAGAGAGATAGGCATGGCCCTTGCCCTCGTAGAACTTGCATTCTATCTAGTATCCGCTGCTGGTTAAGGATGCTGCCCATCTGCCTATTTGTGGGTTTGTAGAAGTTGGTTTCCACTCTTTTGATTCGTAGTTCACCAAATTGATCTAATGCCCCGTTGACCACCATTCAGCCTTTACAATTTTTCTTATGATGGTATATTTAGTGATTATATATTAGTTTTAACTTCTTCAAAATAGGGATTTGGGTTAGTTTGATTCAATACTTATTTACTAGTTGCCTATCAAGTCCAAGACCCTGAGCTGTCCACTCATCTCCCAGCCTCTCCCAGGCTAATGAGGCATAATGTACTCCCTTCCCTCTCGCCTAGCCCACCCAGGGAGGCCAGGTAGGGTCAGGGATGCATCACAGGATGGTGTCATGGGAAAGGTAGGGTCAGGTATACATCACAGGATGGTGTCATGTCTAAAAGGACACCATCTACGTCACGGAGACTGCAGGAGATCTGTATTTTCATCATAATAGTTTCTTGGCAGATGATAGATGGTATCTTGTTGTAAGAAAATCATTATATATTAAATATGATAAGAAAATTTCCCCACCTATCAAATGCATCCTAAATCAGAGATACCCTTTTAAAAATTCACATTAAAAACATTTTTAAAAGCCAGGGAGATCCTTGTCCCTTGCCCTGTCAGGGAGTAGGACAATTGCTGTGTTTGTTATGGCAATAGTGAGAAAGTACTGGAGTCACAGTAGATTTCAGTTGTGTGTATGCAAGGCAACCAGCTGTGTAGCTTCAAGCACATCCCATAACCGTTTTGAGCTTCAATTTCCTCATCAGTAAAATGGGGATTATCCCCATACCTCACGGAGTTGTTAAGAAAATCAAATAAAGTAATTCTGGGAATATGTTCTGTTCCAAGCACTTGGACTCAATGGATGTTATTTCAGTCTCGTAGCTGGTGTGGGGACGGGGTAAACAAGGGAAGTGGTGCATGAACCTGCCAGGAGACCCAAAGGGAGGCAGATCTTCTGTGTGCTCTGAGGGACAGTGGGGTGAGTCCAGGGGACCATTTTGTCCTGGGCAGGCTCTTCACCGAAGACTTGAAAACTTCCTTCATTTTTAGCAACCTGGAGAAAGGCATTCAATTTTTTTTATTTTCATCCTGGGAATCGCAATCTACATTTGCAAGAAAATGAGGGTGTCATTTTCCTAGTTTCCAGGCACCTCACCTGATTCATTGCAGCATTAGGAGTGGTTAATGGCAATTGAAGTAGCAGCAGCTTTTGGCGGCAAGCAGGACCCCACCAGGGACCCTGGGTAACTCCCAGGTGTTATTGCAACCTGTCTGGCTTTCGATGGAGCTCACTGGTTTTTCCATCAAGTTATCTGCCCGTCTCCCACTTTCATTTCCTGGGCAGAGATTCAGAGGTCAGCCGGAAACCCTTTCGCATTGCTGCCGAGGGCGGAGGCATCCATCGATTCTTCTCTTTGGTTCTGATCACAGATTGAACTTAGATTGCTTCCTCCCCTGGCTTGGGTTATGATAGCACTCTGTAGTTTAAGAAAATTTATTTGCTGTGCATTTTGTTTCTTGAAAAGCCAGGTAATTTGTTTCTGTCCTCTACTCAAAGAAACTCAGTTGAGGACTGGCCAGAATCCAGGAGTAATGAGGTGATGGTGAGAAAAACACCACCAAAAGAAACGGATCTTTATTAGCCCCTTCCTGTGGTGCTGGGGGCAGTAGTGCTGTGCACAAGGTGATGGGTCTTTATTTCCTTCTGGCTTGACTGGGCTTGGCTAGTCCCCTCTGGTGGGGCCTCTGTGTCCCAGATGGCGGAATGTGTTTAGGTTTGGCAACTTCTATTCACCTGATGGAATAATACTTCCAAAATGTGCATATACTGAGAAGATGGAGGGGGGTTAGCACCCGGTTCTGGGCCATGTGTAGATTTGTGTTTTCATTTTCAGGTTGTCTACTAGCTCCTCTAGGGAGGATGAGTGCTTGGAAGAAAATGTTTTATCTGTATTTGTAGGGAGCTTCCTAAGGCTCCAAAGGCCAGAATCCTGGGACTGAAGCTTGTTACAAAGAATAAAGAAACAAAGGGAGGGGTTCAAGCCTGAGAGGAGAAGGATGGTTCCCAGGCTTTCTTGGTTCATGACACCCTTTGTGTCTCAGTCATTTTTTCATGAAGCTTCATGATCACATGCACGCTCACACCTGCACGGAGTTCTGTTTATTAAGCACTCAGATCTAAAAAAGCTACTTATATCCTACCAACTTGGTAACCATTTGAAGAAACATACATATATTGAAAGAAAATGTAATATTTTTTTTCTTAAATAGCCAGATCACTTATTAAAGGGGTGCATGCACCCATTGGGCACTACAAGACATCTCAAGCCTTGGGATCGGATTGGACATCACCACCCTCATTTTACATTTTCATGCACTACTTTGTATCAGAGTAACCACTGAAAATCCAGTTTGGAAAAGATCTGCTGTAACCAAAAGGAATGCAGCATGATCTTAGGTTGAACGTCAAAACTACCTTAAGCTCGTCATAGTTTGCAAGGTATGTGACAGATGTCGTATATTGCTGTATTTGCCATGAAAATTTAAAATATTTTAAAATTAATTTCACATTTAAATTAATTTTAGTTTAAATATTTTGCAGTGGGTCTGTGAGTTTGCTGCGGTGACCCCAGGCCCTTCAGCATACAGTAGGAGCCTGGGTCCTCCTGGACCCAGGGCCAAAGGTGCTCTCAGATAACCCCAAACTGGGAGGAAGGGAGCTAGGGCTTGTCCAGGCTGCTCTCAGTTTCCTTGGAAGTATTTGCAACCTCACCTCTGACTCACCACTAAAGTGGAGGGCAGGAAATCCCCCCTGCATGCCAGGCATTGGCTTTTGTGATTCCAGAGGGTGATGTGAACTCCGACTAGCCCCCACCACTGATAGCTCTATGTTGCCTTCCTCCTTGGTAGCTAATGTTAATGGATACTGTGGGGTAAGGGGTACGGTGAGTTTCTTTTAATGGTGAAGCTTGGCCCTCAAGGAGGCAGCCCTCTTGCTAAGACTTTCACAAGCTCAAGATGAATGTAGACCATAATTCTAAGCACTCACAGTTCAAATTTGACGCATTGCAGGAGAATATTTTTACTTTCCTTGGCACAAATTAGAGGAATGGAATTGAAATCAGTAATTAAATAATGATTACATTTAATAAAATCATTAAATTAGAATGGCATGTGCTGAAGTGTAGAGAAGGACTTCTGTGTAAAATCAGCAACGGAATCCCCAAATGTCAAGTTCTCTGTTCTGGGGAGCTCTTAGGGATGAACAGTGGAATAATTTTAATGGAAAAGGGCTACTCTGCATCCTGTGGAATGAAATTCCCTTTCAAGATTTACATTTCTGACGATTTTGGTAAACGTTCATGTTTCGATTCAGCTTGCCAGTGACTGGAGGTCTTCCTGTGGAGGCCTGGGGCACGAACACATTCTGTCAAGTTTATTATCCAAGGAAGAGACTTTTTTAAGCCCCAGATGGGTGTGTGGGAGCAGGTGGGAATTGCCATTGAAGAGCTGAGAGACCCTAAATCTCTTTTCATCAGATCTGAATGTTGGTGGCAATCTAGAAATGCATTGAAGTGTCTCTAACAAAGCTGCCCTCCCTGCCTGGCATTCAGAGGGGGAAAGAGGGTATTTTGCACCATGACAACAGGTGACCTCTATTTGGAATTGTCAACAAACATTAATAGGCCTTCCAAAACACATACTCTGTAATATAAGGGCTTGGTTGCCTGAAGGGAGGGCTGGGTATTCAGCAGCACTGGGGCAGCTCTTACAGGATGTCAGCAGACATGGTTAATTGGTAATGATTAGGGCTGTCTGCAAGCTGATTCCCTGAGTTTGGTGAACACATAATTGTTGTACATAACCCAGAGCGGCTTTGCTCTTTCATCTCTATGAAGAGATCAGAAAAGAGAGATTTACGGCTTAGGTTGCCCCAAGCCACACATAGCCGGCTTAATTTTCCTTTCCAAGGGAATTTGAAGACTGCTGTTGTGACTAGTTCTCTGTGGCTTATATGGTATGTTGAGGTCACCTGCAAGTTTTTGTTAAATGATTGATTGACTGAAATTAATTATTCTGTCAGAACTGTAATGGAGGTAAGATGGGGACCCTGATAAATACAAAAGCTAAAGTGATTCTTATGAATGCACTTATGTCTCTTTCTATTTAAATAAATCAGACAGAAGACATATATCCTGGATGGTGTTGGGTGTCCCCTCCCCATTTCCCTCTGCAGCCCTGAGCTGTTTTCTTTTGAAATCTGAAGCTTTGAAATAAGCGGCTATTTATTCAACTTCAGCTGCAGGGTATTTGAATCCTTTGTCACTTTATTCCTCCTAACTTTTCCCCAAACACCTCGGCCCCTGATAAGAAGCTGATTCCAGTGACCGTGTTAGATTAAATCAACTGAATTCAGAGAGTCTGGTTTGAGCTAATGGCAAGGCAACCTGGGGAATGTGGCTGCTGAGTGGGAGAGTGGGTGGAAGGCAGGTGTTTGCTTCTAAATGTCACATTTCTGAGGGTGGAAACCACTCTGTAAGGCCCTTGTAGGAAGGCAGTGAAAGCAACTGTTTAGTGACAGACTGTCTGCAGTTTGGGTCCTTAAATCCCACGAAGGGAATCCGGCGGCCAGTTAAGGAAATGCCAAAATGACTCTTGAATTACCTTGCAAAGGGCACAAGATTGTTTATAAGTGATTTATCCAACTTGCTTCCAAGTCACTGGAAACAAAGGCTACCAAGAGCAGTTTCCCACAGGGGCTCTGAGCCTGACACAGGTAGCCGGACACCTTCCAAGTTCAAAATGAGCAAGAACACATGGGAAGTGCAGAAAAGGACTTTGCAAATTGGCCAAGAAGTCAGCATTACCACCCCGTGTCTCTGATGTTGAGTGTCCTTTGGGGAGAGTGTGTATGATGAGGATGCTTTGGTCCTTGGCATAAGAATGAAAACCCATGGGAACTGGTAGGTTGCTGTGTTCCCCAGATCTATTACCATACTCAGAATATTAGCAGCAATCCCTTGGTTCTCAGTTTTCAGTGTGCTTTTTAAATAATAACCTAGGGTGCTTGTTAAATATGTGGGCTCCTGGGAACCACTCCCTTCCACCTGTGCCACAGAGCTTGAGAATCTTCATTTTCTCCTCTAAGTTCCAAGGTAGTCCTTTTTCAGATTGTCCCAACTCTCCAGTTCCTTCATTTAGCAAAAGATAGACCCAGGACCAAGAGAGGAAGCCACAGCTGCTCCATTTGACGAAAGTAACCCTGGACAGGTCCCGGACGAGTCTACAGAGATTGCAGATGGAACTTCCTGGGCTCCAGTCATTTTGCTCATCCTTAACATAAGCCCTGGCTATTTTGATGACAATTGTTTGAGGTAGGCCAGCTGTTGAATGTGTGGCCCCCTGAGTGTCTTAGAAAATGAAATGGTTGAAATAGGGAGAAGTCTTGAAAATTGCTGGTTCTTGATGGCGGTTAACATTTTGCTGGCTGGATGTAATTAAAGCAGCAACACAGCATTCACATAAACCAGGTGTCCTCAAACTATGGCCCACAGGCCACATGCAGCCCGCCTAGGACATTTATCCAGCCTGCCGAGTGTTTTTGCCACCACTGCCTGTCCTGCTTAGCAGCTGACTAGTCCCAGGGCCTGCAGTCCAGCCCTCCAACAGTCTGAGGGACAGTCAACTAGACCCCTGACATCAACTGTCAGAGTTAAGACATCTTATTATGGAGGAAAATTTGAAATGTTTTTTTTTTTCCCCAGAAAAAACAGAAACACTCCTTTTTTCAAAAGAGTAGGACCAACTTGTAACTCTTTATACCCATTCCTGCTAAAGGCAGGAGATGGTGTCCTCTCTATGGTCTATGAACCTGTATTTTAGTTTGGTAAAGCCCAAGCTCATACCTCTCCAAACACAATGTTTTGCGTAGTTAAATTTAAGGCCTAAAACTGGATGTGTACATCCCATCACTTTATGACCTCTGTGACTTTTAGTGCCTTATAGTATATTTGAAAGCAAATTAAAGACTTTATAAAATCTTTTTTTTTTTTTTGAAGTGTCCTCCTTCTCTTTTAAAACATTTATGGCTCTGCATATGCCCTATAAAATGTTTTGGAGAGTATTCATCACCGGACTCAGGCTAGGTTGCATAAATATTTAGTTACAGATAGGAGCGTGTTTCTTGAAGTTGTGCATATGTCAGTTTCCTTAGCTGTTCCTGCAAAGTCAGGCCTATTAGCAATGTGCTGGGAGATAAAGGAACTAGTGAGCAGGGATGGGAAATGCACAGCCGCCATCAGACAGGATAGTGCTGCCTTAAATTATCACTGTGTTATTTCTGTTCTTAACAAAGCTAAACATGTCTCTGATTGGAGACTGTTTTCAGTTGCCATTTAAATAACACTTAAGATCCCTGCTTCAATCAGTCTCTTTTTGACATAGTTTTAAAAGTCTGGAAAGATGTGGTATTTACAATACAGACACTTTTTTTTTTTTTTGGCTATGGCCAGGTTTGAACCCACCATCTCCGGTATATGGGGCTGGTGCCCTACTCCTTTGAGCCACAGGTACCTCCCTACAATACAGACACTTTTGAGGCTGACAACTGGTTGGTTTCTTGTGGCCAAGGAGATTTCGAACTCCTTGAAATTCAATTTGGGATTTTTAGGCTCTTCTAGAACATTAGGTTCACTTTTATTGTTAATTTTAATCCCCGATCTGCCACACATGATCGTGGTTGCATATCTTCTCTGGGAAGAAAAGGAGCTAATGAATGTATTCGTATTTTTTATGTACTTCTAGTGGCTATGCAGTCTTCAGTGGCAGTGAACAGAACATATGCATGAAAGTGACATAGAGAAACAAAAATGTATTGTGGTCTATATAATGTGCCAGGCCCCATGGTGGGCACTGAGCTTGGAAAATGAGTATTACTCTGCCACCTCTCTATTTCAGAGATCTAAATAGACGATTACCATAAAACATGATAAAATATATGTATAAGAAGAGGCCTGAATGAGTTGCTAACCACTAACTGGGGTTTTCAGGAGACATGATGACTCTTAAATGAGGAGGAAGAATCTGGGTATCTATCATTTAGCCTGAGGGCTCTAAGTTGCATCCATCCATACTTAATATTTTGATGGTGGACAAATGAGGACATTCATACAGGCAGAGGGTAGAGCCAGTGCAAAGGTACAGAGATCTGAGGGGACGTGGTTAATTCAAAAATTAGCAGTGTGCACTATTGCTGGAGTATCATTTACAAGGAAGGTGGGCTTACCCCTGGACCGGGAGGCCTCAAAGGCATATAGGGACGAGAACCCAAGGATTTTGTTGTGTCTGTCGCAGAATTTAGATTTTTGGTCTATTTGCAGTGGGAAACCACTGAGTAATTTGGGACAAGATAAGGATGGGATTGGATTTGTGGGGTTTTTTGGTTTGTTCGTCTTTATTGTTGAGGATTCATTGAAGGTAGAGAGAAGCAGATTACACTGATTGCATTTGTTAGGTAAAATCCCTCTTATAATTGTGTCTCGCCTCCGCGAGGTGTGTTACAGATTCGTGTTTTGAGAAGTTGTTTTTGGAATCAGTGGTATCTCTGTTTCATCTCAAGCTCTTAGGAATGGAAGGGCAAATCTGTTGCTCAGTAACACTTCTTTCTTGCCAGGTGGTTCTGTTATCTTATTATCATGAGGCAGTCAGGGATGCCTGGGCTCTGACACCACAAGATAGGGTGGGAAGGAAAGGAAGGAAGAGTAGAAAAGATAAATAGGACTATGAGTTCACATAGGCTCACATATCCAGCTATCATCTGGCTGCTTCAAGAGTTTGGTAATGCTTGTGGCACACAAGGAAATTCTGAAAGGTGCAGGGTTTCGTGTTGGGTCTTTAGGACTTAGCTTCTTAGCTTATGAGGCCATTGGGGAACATTAGGCTTTGTCCTCTCCAATGCTTGAGTTAGTCATTGGATCTACTTACCACATCCACCTGCCTCTTGCACAGACCATGAGTCTGGATGAAAAGTCTAATATGGATTCTTGATCTAGAAAGTTTAATCCTACATCCCTAAAGGATGTTACACACTAAAAGGAGCTGCTTAGCAAAAGAACATGAGATGCTGGTTAAGAAAGTCAAATAGACTTTCTTTCTTTTAAGCTTCCCAATCTTCTAATGTTCCAAAGTGTAACATGAATCTCCAAGATGGTGATGGAATGTGTCTTAATTTTACATAATTTCCTGAAATTATTTGTGAAAATTCCTTCCTCCCTCCCCCACAAAGCATCCTATGAAACTCTCATTCCCTAGAATGCTTTTTGAGCAAAGCCATTCTCAAGATTCATTTTTGCAGACCTCCTAATTACACATTCAGTAGAATTTCCTTCATTAAAAGTTTTGCCTACTTAGTCCCCAAAGTCCCAAAGGGGGCAAAAACCAGCACATTCAGCAGAAACAAAACATGCCTGCTACTAATTATTTGACATCATGTTAGTGAAACAAAGGGTTACATTCCTCCCATTCTAACTGGTCACTTTTGCAAAGACACAGCCTTAGGTTCTGGTGGGCAATGTGGTGTCTGCTGGGAAGGGTCCAGGAACATGCAACTCGACTTGACCCTGTACCACTGAAAGTCACAGAGCTATTAAAGCAGCAAGGAGGGCATTCACAAAAGTTGTGACTAGGCATAATGTGCCTTTGAGGGTGACCATTCATTTGTCCCTCTAATTAGCACTTAGCACTTTTGATTGCCCTATGCATCTTTTCTTTCTTTCTTTCCTTTTTTTCTTTTTTTAATCAAGCATGTAGAGTTTCACTGCTTAGATGGCAGAGCTCAGATGAAAATGGAGGCCCGGCCTTGTATTTATGGAGGTTTCCTCTTTCCAGTACGTCTTACCTATTTCCTCAGCCCTGTTCTCAGTAATGCCTGCCACAAAGAACCCCATAAATTTAGCATTTGCAGCTATAAGTTTGTCATTCTTTTCTTGAAATAAGATCAGGGCACCATTATAAAACAGCAGAAGGCTGAATGTGAGAGCAGCCAACATATTGTTGACTGATTCATCTGGGGCATTTAGTTCTTCAAAATGGAAAAACAAAATAGGGTCTAAAAAGCAAACACAGTAAATTAAAGGAATGTTATTCTATGCATAGAACAGCTGTTTTAATACTTGCCGGGTAGGGTCATATGACTGACCCGCTTCTTTTAGGATAAAATATGTCTTCCTTTAAGGTTATTATTAAAGACACATGGAGACATTTACTTTGGTCTCCTTGTCAGCATTGTGCCCCTTAAAAAAAAAAGTATATATATCATTTGAATTGGGTTTAGATCCTTTATTTGCATGAAGGCAAGAGTTAATTGTGTCCATGTCACCATAATTAGTGTTTTGCTAAGAGGACCTTGGCTTTGTTGGCCCAAGGTGAGGCATGAGTTACAGAGAATTATACTGCTGGTGCCTGTTTTCTTTTAAGTAACCGCACAGCCCTGTCTGTTTTGCCAGCTAGGAAAACAAAGGAACAGGAAGTGAAATGTTTAGTGTCTATGCGAGCTAGCTCGTGGTTATCCTCTGCAGGGAGGTCAGGCCCCCTTTGCATGTCAGGTGCTCACTGTCTCATTTTTCAGCAAACACCCAGTGTACACTCAACATTAGAAGCCGAGTGGGCTCTGCATAGCATAATTGGAAGCTCCCAGAGGGCAGGAAGCCCTTGGCATAATGGAAACCTCTCCTAGCTTTAACTTCTGAACTAGAAATGCTCTAACCGACCAGAGGCTTGGTGATGGTTTCAGAACTGCCAAGTGGCAGAACAAGAGTCCACATCTCCTCCTCCTCCAGCGCTCTCTCCATATGTTGCTTTATTAATTTGCTTTGCCCTGTGTCACCTCTTCACTAGGATTTAACAAGTGACAAGTTAGAAGAGGGCAGAATATTGGGCCAGATGCATCCTCATCTCACTTAACTGTGTCTTAGTGATTATGAGTTCTCCAGTTGGCCAACTCTCTGTGAATTCCTTGAAGGCCAAGACCAAGAACATGCAGTTCTGCCAGGTGTGACATGCATGTGATTTTTGTGATGTCAAATGAGGAATCAATATCTGCTGAAAGCATGAATGTTAGAATGAATGAATGATCTTGCTGTATGTCAGCTCAGCACAGGATCCGTGCTGTACCTCTATGATTCCAGCTACATCTTGCATTATCCCCTTAGAGGGCACCTGTTTCTCTATGGGCACTCTGACCATAAAGCAGTATTTCCTATTGTTAGATACCAAATCAGCTCTAACATCACTGAATCTGTCTCTGGAACCCTTCTAGAATTTGGTCTGATTCCCCTTTCACATTTTTCAGGTGTTGGAAGACACCTGGTATATGCTTCTTATCTCCAGATTGAACATCACGCTTCCCTCAGTTATTCCCCATTGTGTCTCCATCGTTAGTGCTTTTACAACATTGTTCATTTACTCAGTATTTTTAAATTTTGTTTTATTTTAACATCTGTGGGGCTTGAACAGAGCATAGTGTTACAGGAAGGAATGGCCCTGGAGGAGGATAGAACCAGGACATTGCCTTCCTTCATTTGAACTTCTACATATACTATTTTTATAATTAAAGACTGCACTATTGGTTATTTTAATGGATTTTATTTTTAGCAGTCATGCCAATGAATTAATTTATATGAACCATTGATTATCTAAACCAGTGGTTCTCAAGTCGGGGTGATTTTGTCTCCCTGGAGATAGTTGGCAGTGTCTGGAAAGCTTACTGATTTTCTGTGCTGGGAGTCAGTGGTGTGGCTAACATCTCGTGGGTAGGGTGGGATCTGGGGATGTTGCTAAACATCCTATAATGTATAGGGCAGTCCCCCCACCCCACTGTAAAGGCCATCTCAATCAAAATGTCAACAGTGCTGCTGCTGAGAAACTCTGATTTAAACTCCCCATTTCTCCTTGGAGCCCCATGAAGCAGATCTTGATCCTGTGCTATATGAGATCTTGCAAACCCTTGAAAGTAATTCAGTAGGACTGCCTCTGTCTGGGTGAAGAGGGAAGGAGTGAACCAAGACCTCCAGTTTCTTAACTGCTGGCCACTTACCACCTTGCAGTAAGAGTACTACTCCTGGAACTGAATTCTCTTGTTGGCATTGGGAATCCAAGCCTGTGCTTATCAAACTCCGCCATGCAATGAAATCGTTTAGAGATTTTGTGAAATTCAGCTTCTGCTTCAGAAGATCTGGGGTAGGAGCTAGACTCTGCATTTCGAGTAAGCTCACAGGTGGGGCTGACGTAGAAGGCTAGTGGACCAACCTTTGGCCTTCTTGCTGGTCAAGAAGCCAGCAAGAGTCTTAGCATGTCTCCTGTTGGCATTCTTTGGATTAAGGGCATCTTCCATTTCCCCAGAGCAGGTACACAGTGTCTGAAGCTGGGAACCTTTGGCCATCCCACTCAGCCCTGGCCATGTGGCAGGATAGTGATGTTATAATGCAAAAGACAACTAATGATCTGCCTAATGGCTGAGCAGTGTTTATAACTTACAGATCCTTGTTATACCCTAATCCAAGTCAAGGAGAAACAGCAGCAAAGCACTATTGCTCTTCTAATTGAAAACTAGAGGTGGGAGTGAGGGAGGAACTGCTCCCAGTCACAGGCTGGGGAAATGAAATATCCAGTTGTGAGTTGGTTTCTCCAGGTTATGTATATGTTTATAAATTATCCTAGGTGTTCCTTTTCCTCATTCCCTTTATTGTGGAGTGTATTTCTTTAAAGTGACAGGTTTAATTTTTTTCCCCCACTCTGTGCAGATTTCATGGATGATGTAGCCTAATAAATCAAACCGATTTCCACCATTGTATCAAGACTCTTTAATCAGTTCTTTGAATTAATGCAATCAAACGGTTGAATTCTTACATTCATCTCTATATTTACGGCTCTGTTGTGCTTTTTTATTGAATTGGAAGAGAAATATCTTCATTCACAGCCAAAATAAAATAAATCTAGACAAGCTATCTAGTAAAATGACTAGGGTATGGGGCGTGTGGGGTGTGTGTATTTGTGTATGCATATATGCATGCGTGTGTGTGTGTGTGTGTGTGTGCATAAAATACAGATGTCATCATTGTAGTTCTAATGTTAAATTTTGTGTTGGGACTTTAGATTCAAGAAGCCAGCATTATACCAAATTCTATGACAGTGATTCTATTTTTGCCAAGTGTTAATCTAGGGATGTGCGAACATTTTTAAGGAGCAGAGCATTTGGAAATTTTGGTGCTTCTCAAGGAATACCGTGGACTTCATGTATGCTCTGGTTAAGAACACAGACCCTAGAATCAGGTTGCCCAGAGAAAATGCCAGTTCCTCCAAGGACTGGCTATCTGACTTCAAGCTTGTTTTTTACCCTCTGTATACCTCCTTTACTTGATCCTGAAAATAGAAAAATATTAGTGCCTGTCTCGTGGAATTGCTCCGAGGATTAGAACCACAGGCATTTGGACCCATGACAGCACCTTATTAACATCACCCCAAACTTAGAACGGCTAAATACGGCATTTTCTGCCAAATCAGAAATAGAATCTTATGATGCATTCTCTCAGAGACAATAGTAACAGTCACCAAGAATGTTGGGAAAATTATCAGAGGACAATCATAAAGTCGAAGAAATGCTATTTTCTTCCCACAAATTGGGAAACTGTCTCCATTATTGAGTTTCATCTCCAGGTTTTGAGAAACACAGAGGTTCTACTGAGCCAGAGTTTATGCATCAACCCTACCCTGCTTCTTTTTTCACTTGCTTTGAAATATCTTGAGTTCAGTACATATGACACACATTGAAACCTCTCTCTTTCTGATTCTATATGCTCAGTATGGTACACTGATCAATTAAAAATTCTTTGTAAAGATATGTCTAGCAAGACCTTGATGTTTAAAACATGGAGTGCATTCATCTGAATGTGTCTTTAATGGAACTAATGATAGATACCTTAGGGGTGAGTATTGTAATTACTAAACAGTTCACAGTAGGATTTCTTACCATAGCAAATGTCTTCCATTTCTACTCTTTGTCAGCTTAGGATATGGTTCATAAACATAAAAGCTCCCTGTCTTAAAATTCTATTGGCATTTCTTGATGTCGTTGGGTAAGTTTTTGTTACTTGCACAAGAGAAGACTGGGGCGGGATGATCAGATGGGTGTAGGCATATGGAAATAGTGTGCTCTAGAATCTTAATTTCTGAGTGTAGCCCAGTAGCCACAGTCTCACTACTAATCAACTTTGTCATAAAGATTATACTTGATCTTGTATAGATGCTCCATGCTACAAAACACTTTCACATGTGTGTTTTTTAACTCTTTCTCATAAGACTTGTGTGATAACTCTTGATGGCTCTGCATTATTATTGAAGGAAAAGACAGATGAAATGACTTGTCAAAGGTCATGTGACTGGTAAGTGCCAAGAGCAAGACTTCAAACCAAGCCCTGCTACCTCCAAATCCACGGGCCAACTTGTTGGGTACATCTGGATGCATGTTAGCCATAAAACCATGATTGTCATAGTATTCTTGGAGTGGAACTAATGCCTCTTAGATTGCTCTCTTATCTATCTAATCCTCATCTCTTACTTGTTGGAAGCATTCTTCATGATATATTGGCAATTCCATGGACTTTGTGTCAAATATCTTTTCACGTCAGGAGCCTCTTAACCCTCAAGAACCAGCTGATAAACCATATAAAACTGTTATGAATGTTTTTAGAGCTTCAGTGTTGCTGTGCCAATTATATTTTTCTGATAACAAACTCTGCTCCCCCAAATTCATGGCTTATAACAATAAGTAACTTATTTCGTTCTCAGTTATGCAGATAAGCAATTTGAGCTGTGTTCAGTTGCATGGTTCTTTGGATCTGGAGTGGTCCAGGCTCTTCTCAGCTGGTCTCCCTCACAGGTCTTTGGTCTCAACTGGCGCCCCTGGGATGGCTGTATGGCTGGACCCATGTGGTCTTGGATCTTTCAGCAGGCTGATCTCAATCTTGTTGATGTGGCAGTTACTGAGTTCCAAGGGCAGCAAGAGCAAGCCCCAGTGCTCAGGCACTTCTCAAATCTCTGCTTCATCTCTTTGGCAACTGTCTTATTAGTCAAAGTGAATTATGTGGCTAAGCTCAAAGTCAATATGAAAGGGGCCTGCCCAGGACACAGACACAGGGAGGTTTGAATAAGGCTGCAGGCCAGTGTCTCAGCTGTGCACTACATGGGACACATCTCTTCCTCTGCTTCCAAACTGAGTGAAGTTCCAACGCCCTGAAAACCCAGGAGGTACTTTCTCTTGACTGAGGTATTCCCTTGTTGTTACTCCCTCAAAACTCCGTGCACTTGGCCTTGACAAAGCCCTGGCTTCTTTCAGTAGCACTGCCCTGCCTTCTTCCCATGGGACTGCTTGGCATTAATGAATTGAAAGATTGTTCTTAGTCAGGGCTTTTCTGACTTTTTAATGGTGTGCATGTAACTTCTCCTTGTCAGCTTTCCTTTGAGAAATGCATGCGTTTATTTGGAATCCGGATGCCAGAGTTTTCTGTTTGGGAAAGAATTTTAATGAAGCTTTATCAGGTGTGCTCACCAAAATGAAGAGGAGTCTGTTTGTGCCCGGAGAAAGCTATCTGGCAGTCAGGAGGCCCTTTAGAGAAAGGGCTGTAGAATGAAGGAAAGCTAAACCCTTCTCTAATGATTTTTTCTCTTTTTAAAACATATTACTTTGCATGAAAGTTTGTGTCAAGGAATTTAGCTCATGGAAGGGAAACTTAATGATGTGCAATCTGGAGGAAGGAGCGGACGCGAGATGATAATTCTCCAGCAGATGAAAGAGAATATTTCACGTCGCTGAGACACATGTGACTTCTTTGGATGCAAATAACAGAAAGGATGATGACAGTTATACCAGTTCCCTGCTTTGGGGAGAAATCACCAGCTTAGCAACACTAAATGGCAAGGCATTTGAGGCTGAGTTCTTTCCCTGACTAATTGGAACCACATCTCTCTATTTTCCTGTCGTTGAGAAAGAGCCACTCTTCGGTAAATGATATTTAGTGATTTACTTTTCTAAAAACTCAGCCTTCTGCTGGGCTCTTGGTCAGAAGGAGGTGGAAATGCTTTCTAATGCCAGAGAGCCTGGGTACGTTTTGTGGAGACAAGGCATCCATCAGAAAGTGACGGGTAGGTTTGGAGTCCCAGCTTGGTAGAATCTCTCCAGCTCTGCCCCTTGCGAGCTTATCAATTTGAACAAATAAATCCCTTCCCCTCTCTGGCCTGTTTCTTCTTCACTTGTGAAATGAAAAGAGTGAAGCACATGATTCCAAATGTTTTTTTTTTTCTCTGTCAGAGAAGCCTATAATTGGGAAAGATAGATATTTACTCTTGGGTTGTAAGTTTTGGATCCCGTGATTTAGAGAAGGCAGTGTGGAATACTTACTGGATTTATGGCAGGAGACACTGAAAAATAAAACCAAACAAATCCCTGCCCTGATAGAGATTGTGTCACTCACCTGTCCATGCACCCACCCATCTGCTCATGCGTCTTTCCACTCATCTTCCCACCACCTGCTTACCCACAGACCCATCCGTCTATCCATGGGCCTGTCTACCCATCTATCCTCCACTCTCTTCTTCATTTGTTCCAGTCATCAATGTTAAAGGTCTTTGTACTTCTTCATTCTTTCCAGCCCTTGTGAGGAAACAAGACATCTGTTATTTAAAACAAAACAAAACAAAACAGCTGAAGAAAGTCATGCCAGCAGGGTTATGCCAGCAGACTCAGTGTCACTCCCCTGGTATAGGGCAAAACTAGGACTAAATCCTAACTCTAAGCCCCGGCCTCTTCCCCTCTGATATACCACCTCTTCCAAAATGACCTGGAAAATGCAGAATTTGGCGTCTGTTTCCTGAGATTGACTCAGGCTCTCAATTTAGGCCTTAATTATTCAAGGAGGGGGTAAAAAAAAAAAGAATTCATTCCTTTCATTCAAATCTTATTTGAGCTGCCATCTTCCAAGGTAAACCAAGATGGTAGATTTCTGAGCACTCTGTGGCTAGAAGAGTGGTGAATATTATGGGGAGTCCAGAAATATTGGGACTTAGGGTCAACTCCTATCTTCCGGATTTGACTGGCAGAGTTTAACGTACTTGACCTGCCTGTGACAGTGATATAGTTGACAAACGAGGGGCCTATATAATAAGGAGTCATTTTCATGAAACTTAAGAGAGACTCATAGCAACCCTGGCATCCTCTAACTGCTGATTGACCATAGGTCCCCAGGGAACATTTTAAAAAGAGAAGAAAAGCCACCTCCTCCTGGGGAACTTTTCTCTGGGAAGCTGCGACATCCCTGAAGAAGGGCTCAGTGAAGAGGTCATTGGACCTGGAAGAGCATATTTCATGTAAATGTTGGGGTGGGAAGGCAGACCAGAGGGGCGCCTCTTCTGTCTCTCCTCAGATAAAAAAGGATATATCCTGGGTTTGAGGTGGATTCTGTTCTTTGAACAGACCCCATCCTCTACCCCAGGCAGTTTTGTTTGATCCCAAGTTCAGTCATGTGAAGTAAAGTTTCCCAGACTTTAATGGCTTAAAATGAAAGAGAATCATGTTTTTCTGTCTGAAACTGGAAATCCAAAGAGTTGCTTGATGAAACTGTTCAGACTTTTTACCTTATGGCTCAGCTACAGGAAATTGGGAAATTCGGGTCAGATGTTTGCTTCACATTCCAAATTGATAAAGGGTGAGAATGTTTGAAGCATTGTCTGAATCATAATGCTACTGAGAAAGTTGGAAAGTGGAGGATTATTTTTCCCTAAATTACTTTTCTTTGGAAGGGGGTGGGAGGAGATGGAGAAGTTATCAGTATGATCTAGCAGAGTGCAGGGGCTTTATCGTAACCACTCCTGGGGGTGGATTACACCGGGCTAGAGATGCTGGGCCTTGTTGCCACAGAGCAGTTCTTGGGGGAAGCTGTTCAATGGTGGGATATCCTGGTGGTTGCCGCTCAAAATGAGGTCCATCGAGCAGCAGCATTGGCAGTGCCTGGGAGCTTGTTGGACATGCAGAATCTCAGAAGAGCCATCTGAGACCTGCTGAATCAGAATCCATGGTTTAAGCTCCTAATGCACGTTAAACGTGGGGAGGTGTTGGCCCAGGTAATACGTTCACTGGAATGATGCAAGGCACAGATCCTCTCCATCCTCCTGTTGATTGAAAGACACATCTGGATTATACTGAACCAGCAATGGGACTCTGTAACCTCATCTCCAGATACCACCCGTTCCAGCCAATCTGACTCTCTCACTGTTTGGAGAACATGTTGGAACCGTTCACCACTCTGTGCACTGGCATGTGCTTGTCCCACTGCCAGCCTGGAATGCTTTTTCCCTTTTCCTTTACTCATCAGACTCCCATTACCTTTCACAACTTTGTTCACATGGCATCTTGCTGGGAAACATTCCCCCCCCGGTAGGATTAGAGGCTCTATCTTCTGCTTATTTATTCCCCTATTAAATTATAAAGAGAAAGAAAAGTATAGGCCAGCATAGTAGTGCACACTTAGAAGCCTCACCTTTGGGGGGACTGGGGCAGGAGGAGCATTTGAGCCCAGGAGTTTGAGCCTGGGGAAACATAATGAGACATCATAGCTATAAAAAGAAAGAAAAATCAGCCAGGTATGGTGGCGCACACCTGTAGTCCCAGCTACTCCAGAGGTGGCAGTGGAAGGATCCCTGGACTACAGTGAGCTAAGATCATGCTACCGCACTCCAGTGTGGATGACAGAGTGAGACCTGTCTTTTAAACACTTAAACAAAAAAAAAAAATGAAAGTGTAAGTATTCATTTTCCCTTCTGGACCACGAACTTTTTGAGGACTGCTTATATCACTTCTATATCCTCAGCCTCTGATACAGAGCAGGCATTCAAGTTGTATTTGCTGTATGCCTGACTGAAAATTATAGATGAATGATTGAGAATGCCATTCTGGGGGGATCCTGGGAAGTTGTCGTTCTCCCAGGCAGCCACTTGGACTGTTTTTTTATAATACGTTTCTGGATCCCTGAGGCTCCTGAGTTATAAACTAGGACAGCATTGAGCAAAATTGCCAAATGGGCCAAGACCATCTCAGGACCTCTCAGTAACTGCTTTCTTCTGCCACCTCTGGCCACCTGATGATGCCCCTGATTGCCCCAGACTCTGATTTAGGCCCTGCGCTGAGGTTAGGCCACATCCTATGTTGCCTAATTCTGCCCCTTCCAAATCTAGAACCCTCCAATCTCTTTAAAGGACTAGAGACCATTTCTCTAGGGCTTACTATGTGCCAAATGCTCCAAGCATTGCTGTATTTAGCTGCCACTCTTTTGTAAACATAGCTTCCATCACTCTCATTTCATATGGAGGAAACTGCAGCTCATGGTGGTTAAGTAATTTGCTCGCACCAAGGTGGCCAGGCAGAGCTGGGATTCAAACTCAAGCCTGTCTTACTTACTAATTGGTACTTTGAAATGCTGCTCTGTGCCGCAACAGGGGTAATGAATCAGCCAGAAAACCTATGAAGGTGCTAACCTACCATTGTACATAATTGATCAAAACACTTGCTCTGAATGGCGTGCTGTTTTAGATACACTTTACCAAGGGGAAGAGAATAATTACAAGTGACCACAGTAGATTCCTCTATCTGGTCGATTTTAGCTTTCTCAAGCTCAGATCGGCCTTTAATGTACTCCATTTTTAAGATTGAGGGCTGCTGCCACCAGGCTGGGCTAGCTCCGGGATCCTGTATCTTTGAAGTCCTGTGTAGGAGAGAGGCTGCCATGTTGCCTTTAACTTCATCCTGTGAATTGATTTGTGCATTTTGTTTTAGTTGAGGGATGAAGTGGTCATTTAAGAAACAATGTCCAGTATGTGTTACTCCATCATGTGGGTACATAGTCACTTGATGTTCGGTGGACGCCCTCTTTACCCACCCCCACCTAACCAACCTCCTGGGTCGGCTCACCTTCTCTAGCTCCTTGGTTCCCTCCAACTGACTGGTTGGTGTCCGTGCTCCTGGCGAGAGGCCTTGACCTCTAGTCTGTCCATACACTTCTCCTTTCCTCAGGCTACAGTTAAGTTTATTCCCAAACTTTAAGGCAGTTTTTTTAAAAATAGATTTATAAATGTGTAATCTATACACACATGTATATATAACATTAATGAAATATTATATAAATCAGTGAAGGACAACAGAGTTATTTTTTTATGAACACCAATTTAAGTGCTTTGGAAAGATTTCATAAAGGAAAAAGTTACCTAGTTTAAAAAAAGGAAGAAGAAAAGGTTAACAAAGTATATGCAGGCCGGATAAGAGAGCTTAAAAGAACAGCGAAACTTTCTATGACTGTAAAGGACTCCGGACACGACTGGCTTTTCAAGGGTCTTTGAACTCACTCCATTCTAAAGACACCCACGTTGGAAACTGTGGATGACATTTTGGGCAAGAAAGATGACGTGGGACTAATCAGAGGGCAGCCAGCAAGGAAGCCAGGGACTGCAGTCCTTGAGCCCGATGGAACCCAACTCTGCCAGTCATCCGAGTGAGCCTAGGAGAAACTCCTCAGAGGCTCCAGCCGGCACTTGGATTTTGGCCTCGTGAGACTCAAAGCAGGGAAAGCAGCTGAGCCCAGCGGACGTTTGGCCTACAGGAATGTGAGATAATAAGAATGTATTGTTTTCAGCTACAAAGCCAGTGGTGATTTGTTAGGGTGGCCATGGAAAACTAACCCAGCGGCCGCACAGTCCCCTCCGTTTGTGCACAATTGGGCCCCTCTGCCCATTTTCCCCAAGACTTTTCCCCTGTACCGTCTTCAGTCCAGCATTCCAGGCAGGCCCTCTACACTCAGGCCACCTCAACTTTCCTTTCCCAACCTGAGCTCTCATACAAATCCTCTCCCTTAAAAGGGAAGGGGAGTCCCTCTGTCCTGACAGCAGATTGTGCTTTGGGGCCTCGGAGCGCTTCCTCAGTCCTGCTCTCAGCCTCATGACTGCCTGTGTAAGTCTGACCTGTCATAAAGCCCCATCTCAAATCCAGTCTTCCTGACACAGGTCGCCTCCCTCCCCGACCACTGCAACCTCCCGAGCACACACTGCCTACTCTGCCCACCGGGCTTGCGTCTCCTGTCTGGGCTGTTGGCTCATCTCTGCGTTGGCTTCTCTCTCCAGCTCGCGGACATGCTTTGAATGGCAGGAAGTGTGGTGTGTCTGCTGACCCGTTCTGCTTCGTCCTGGGTCCAGCGCGGGGTGAGCACATGGTGCACGGTTCAGAAGCTCCCTCCGGTGATTGCGTCCTACCTAAGAGACCCATGTAATCTGCATGAACACCTGCAGAGCTCTTTTGTAGATAGTGGTTAATTTGCGGGCCTTTGCCTCTGAGTGATGCCTCCTTCAGTATTAAGATTTTATTTCTTCTTTAAGTGTCTTGTGAGTGACTTCTTGAAATGATGTTGATAACCCAGCAGTTTCGGTTCCAAAGATGGGTCCTTCTCTGAACAGGGAGCCTAGTCCTTTGGGTTTTCCCCTCTGCAGCACCAGCACAAGGGGCATTATCCCAGGAGAGATGGCAGGATGTCGGGGTGGGGAGTAGTAGCCAGGGAGTGTGTTGCAAGTGTTTGGCTTTTTCCCCACTGTAGCTCTCTCTTCTTCCTTTCATGCTAATGGGGTAATTTGATCGATGAATGCGCTGGGAAAAGGCAGGAGATGCATAAAAAGTGTGAAAGCACACAGCTACAAATGAGTGGGCAGATTTACCACCTTCTCCCCAGAATCAAATCTGTCTGCCATCCACCCTGGGTATGAGACAGGCAGATCCGAGCTTTGGCTTAATTACACATAATTTGGGTGACAGCTGAAATGCAAACCTAAACATTCAATCAGTTAGAGATACACAAAATTAAGCATTTCACACAGTGTCCAACCCCTTCAATCTTTATTAATACTTTAATTATGTTAATTATACCATGGTTTCAAGCCCTGCTACTACAACAAGCAGGGGGTGGAGGTGGGGGAAGAGGCAGTCCTCTTGGCAATACTGCTAAGGAATGATTGCATTTGAATTAAAAAATATGAATGGAATGCAAAGCAGTAAAGAGTCACAAATATGTAATTCAGCATTTTACCCACCCTGTTCACACTCCTTTCTTCCATGGCTGGCAGTGTTCCTAAAGGCCGGGGCCCCATCTGACTCATCCTCTGAGTGTCCCGTACATAGTAAGTGCTCAGGAAATGTCTATTGACCTAATTTTTCATCAAGGATGGTGAAACTGTAGAGGTACAAGGAAGTGAGCAGATGTTTGGGATATGTTTGGAGATGGCAGTGGCCAAAATCACTGCTGACCATTGTTTGTGGAATGGGGACAGCAGTGGAGGGGTGGGGGGCAGGCAGAGGACGAAGAGAGAGAGGAACAGAAAATGCCCAGGGTGGCAGAGGACCTTTGTGCTTTGTTAAAGTCATTTCAGTTCTCTGAGCTCTTTTTCTCCTGTCTCTGAGAAATGGGGAAGAGATTGGACCTTAATGGTCTGCAAACTCTGCTCTCCTGGCTTCCTCAAAGGCACGCCAGGTACTGCACTGTCTGCGTGTTGGGGGATGGAGCCGTTGGTGGAGGGTTCTGCTCTAATTTATACTACATAAGATTTGTGTTCTAAAAGGTGGTAAAGGTTGGATATGGTGGCTCACATCTGTAATCCTCTCACTCTGGGAGGCTAAGGCAGGAGAATCCCTTGAGCTCAGGAGTTCGAGACCAACCTGAACAAGAGTGAGACTGCATCTCTACTAAAAATAGAAAGCTGAGGCAAGAGGATCACTTGAGCCTGAGAGTTGGAGGTTGCTGTGTGCTATAATGATGCCATGACTCTACCCAGGGTAATAGCTTGAGACTCTCTCTCAAAAAAAAAAGTTTCTAAAATGTGGTTTGGAAATTTAGGTTTAAAAAACTTTTCAACCTCCAACCCACCAGCTCACAGAGCCTCCTCCAGTCTGCATTGAGCCTTTCCACCATTGACCTCGCTCCTCTCCTGTCCTGCCTGCCCTTTATCCCAGGCGCATGGGTCCTGCTTGCTCAGCTGCTTTGCTAGCCCCCACGTGATTTTACTTCTCCTCTCCTATGTCTTTGCTCATCATGTGCTAAACTGCCCTTCCTCCCTCTCTGAACCTGTCGCCGTCCTGCAGTTCCCTGAGCCTGGCTCCGGGTTATTCCTCTGGAAAGCTTTCTTGGATTGGACTAGGCAGTGATGCTTTCTCTTCTTCCTGAATTCCTGCAACTCTCAGTATCTGAGATGCACCTTTCTGCCTTTTGTCCCTGTGGGTGAGTCTTGTCTTCCCGACAAGAAAACCAGTTGTTTAAGTGAGGAACCATTCAGCCTTCTCTTGTGGTCTTCCTTCCACTCTGCTCCAGACTGGACACACAAGTGATGACTGAAGAAGTCCCACTAACCTTGACACATCTCTAAGTTTTTAACAGAGGGTTAGCTGCATCAAATCAAACGATCTTCCAGCCAGACAGAATTCAGTTGCTCAAACTACAACAATCAGTAACTGTGCCTTAGATTTCTTACTTTATAGTTTGCTGAGCCAAAACAAAGATGTCACTTGAGTGACTTGTACAAGCTAGGTGTTTAAGCATCGCTTGGCTGACAGAATCATCTGTCGTTCGGGGTGTCTTTTGAACATCACCAGAGGAAACTTTGGAGATTTGTAAATCTGAGATAGAAATGAGGTGTTTACTTCTGAGAGCAATTGCTTAGTTTGTAGTTGATGAGAGCTGCCTCTAGACTGGCCCTTTCAGCAGGTGTCCTTAGCTAAGTTCAGTAACTCCAGCACTTCACAAATCATTCCCATATTGTTTGATCAGCACCACCGTAATTCCTCCTGCTGCAAAGAATTGGCATTGCAACTCTCCACATAAGCCTTGGTGGCCACCTCAAGTCTCTGACTTATCACTCCTTCACACCGCCAGTGTGGGGGCTAATGTTCAGAAAGGAACCTCCTCACTAGCTTCCTGGTCCAGCACAGTTAAACAAGAGAAATCTTAGTGTTCCAGAACCTTAGATTATCAGAAGGAAACATGGCCCAAGTCCGTGAGTCAATAAATAATGACTGATTGTTATGACGAGCCAAAGTTTATTAGAGTGGAGACAGAAATAACACGTGGTGAAGCTCACCGAGGTTACAAAAGTTATACACAAAATAAATTACAGAAAAATGTGAAAAATCATCAAGTGTGACCTTAGGGTTCTCAAGTTCTATGGGAATTTGGAATGGGGAGGAAATCACTATGGACAATTAGAAAGGGTTAAAGCCGTTGGGTACCTCTTTCACACTCAGAGATTCTTTTTATTATTGCTTCTACTCCTAGATATTGCCCCTCTGTTTTTGAGGGAGAGTGCCTGCAAAAGTGCCTTACTGAACAATCATTCATTCACCCCCCAATAAAAATATGAGTATCAGTGAGCAACCCTTTTGGCAAGTAAGAAAGAGATAACCATGATCTTCACTCTGAACCAATGATAATTATTTGCCAGAAAGCGAAGATGACTAACGTTTTCATTAGCCTTTGCATCTCATTGCAGGAGAATGCATGATTTGCTGGCCATTTGTTGGGTGTAGATATTAAAATTAACTTTGAGGAAAAAACCTGTTTAGTACAGTTTGGGGACTATTAGGGATCTTCAACATGGATTGGGAGTCCTGTGCCAAGGAGTATGGTCATAATCATGGCAGAAGGTCAGGATCCATGTAGATGGGAAAAACTTAGGCCTTGCAATAAGTAGGACTTGGTCAAGCAGCAGGGGTGGGGTGCTGCGGGAACAGGGCCATGTTCACAAAGTCAGTACCTTTAGTGCACCAGGGCTGACTTTTCTGAAGCCAGGCATTGGACTTCCCTCCTAATTTTGTGAGCTCGTACTCAATTTCACTAATGGGCCAGAACAGAAGACTGTTTTCTGAATTGTGCTGTTTGGAACCTCACCCCAAACTGAGCATATGTGATCTTTAGCAATATTCAAAAATGTTCCCATTGCTAGAATGTCTGTTGTTATAGCCACAGCCTTGAAAAACAAAACAGGTGGTCTTGTGGGTGTCACTGGCTAATGTGCAGATCTGTTTTGCATCAGCATCTATACCGCAGTCCATTAGCAGGGGTGCACACCTCTGTCAGTGGTTATGGAAGATGCTGCCTTTGTAATTTCGCCTAAGACCTTGGTTGTATCCATTTAATAAAATTAGAACATGTATCATTGGAGAAGAAAAGTAATTATCTCTGTTAGCTGCAATCTCTTCAAATTCAAACACATGACATCAAGATTTCTCCTCAATGGCAAAGTTATAGACTCGGTGGTTAATTAAACATCTTTTCTAATCAAATTAGCTTTCATTTCCTAAGTAGAGGTTTTTAACCTGGAAGTGGCTTTGAAACATTGTTTCTTTCAGTCATCACCTATGAAAGGAAAGATAATGTCCTTTCAAAGGCCTCTTCTAACGGTGAATAATTATTCTTTGTTTGACTGCAAATGCACATTCCTGAAATAATATATTCGCAAAGTTTCATAAATTATTTCAAGATGTATTAAAGAGCATTGGAAATAGTTCTTCTCCCTACAGGAGGTTGCCAAGAATAAGTTTTGTCCTTTAAAATTTGAAACAAATTATTATTCACTGGGGTAACATCATCAGAGCTTCCCCCAGCTCCGGCTGACAGGGACAATTTGAAGTAACCTGTTAATGGTAATGCTTTTAAAATTTAGAGATACTCTAAGTGGAGCAATTTTTAAAAATTAAAACCATAGCTAGGGGGAATTGCCTTTGGAGGTCATGCAAAGTTAGGGGCACCGTACATTTACCTGGATCGGAGCCTGGATTCCAGCTGCTGGGGTTACATGTTACATCATGGTCCCATGGAGGTGAGGGAGACAGGTATGTGTCCAGTTGAATTTAACCTAGATGCTCCCAGGCATAATTCTATTGAGACTTTCAGCTTGGCGATAAAATATAGCCGAATATAGCACAAAGGCTACTGTACTAGGAGTTAGAAAAACACAGTTCTAGTCCCAGAAGTCACATAATATTTAAAAAAAACCCACCTTTTTCTCATCAGCACAATGAAAGGGTTGGTTTAAATAATCTCTCATATCCCTTCTAAGGCTCACATTTTGTGCTTTTTCTGTAACATGTCACTTAAACCAAATTTTTATGAAGTACTTGTTTTATGCAAGTCATTTATTCTATATAACTTCTCTCAACCAAGGACCCCTGCAGCCCACTTGGGAGATCATTTCTTAAGAACTCACTTTTTGTTTCATGTAGTAGGTGAAACCTCCATTTCTGAAGAACAGTTGAATAGGCTAGTTAGGGCATGGGACTTGTCGTTCAAACTGAAATCTCTATGAGGAAAGCAAGAAAAAGAGAAAGCAGAGGAAAACAACGGGTGCGTGGGGTAGTCACGGTGCACTAGGAGCTGTACTGGGTGATTTTGCAGCTTTTGTTGTCCGTCGTTGGCGTCAGGTGCAGTTCTGGGAACTGCAGAGCTCTCAGTAAATTCTGCCTGGATTAAACACAACCACCTGCTGCATAACTAATGGGGCCTGAGCTTAGAGAGAAAATCAGTTTCTTTGCAGCTGTTCTTGCAACCTGCCTGTTCTTCAGAAACCTAATTCCAAATTATCATCTCTCAGCCAGTTAAAATGGTAAATTAGAAGCACTTGTGTGAGAAGGTGATGGCTGGGAGATGTCAGCAGGGCCTGAGTTGTTTTTCTTGTCAGTCTGCTATTTTACACACTTGCTCGACTATGGACCAGAGTGTACAGGAGCGAATATCTTCATTTTAGGCAGTGGACTGAGCATGTGTGGGTTTGACTCTTCTTGTGCTCCTGGGAAGTAGCAAGCTTTGTATTGAGGGATAAAAGAAAGCATACCATGTTCTTCCTGAGATGGCAAGCGTAAGGTGTGTGTGCTGCCATCCCCAAGCCCCAGCAGACATTGCTAATCAATCACAGCTCTTGTTCTGAGCTGTAACAGCCTCAGAATCTTTTCAGCAGAGCTCTCTAGACAGCCATTGTCAAATGACAAGTGTTGACACAAAGGATAAAATCTATTTGTCAATATTTGGGCTAAGCAGTATGCTCTCTTCAAAAAAATGTGTGCATCTTCACATTTCTGGGTAATTCAAAGCCTTTTTTTTTTTTTTTTAGTACAGGATAGGACTTAATCACTCAGAAGTTATACACATCTTAATTCCATTTAACCACTTTGTTCTTGAGAAAAGATAATTTGGAGGAACCTTTTGTGAATTGATCTTCAGTTGCCTGGTTTATGAAATGGTGATAAGTGAAAAAAGATTGATAAAATGTGGCAGATACCATGGAGTCTGAAAACAGATTGATAAAATGTGTCAGATACCATGGAGTATCAATGGCAATTAGAAGTAATAGAGTGGATGGATGTACCACAAGGCAATGACTCTAGAAACAGAGAATTCAAGTGAAAAAAGAAAGACAGTGACCCAGTAACAGTGTGCCTTATGTAAATTAAAAATGCATGAACATAAAACTGCAATAGGATTTCTTTAAAAAGCATAAAAAGGGTTGATTGTAAAGAAAAAAATTGTTAATTTTGGTCTATTAAAATGAAGAAACTTGTTTATCAATGGATACCTTTAAAAATTGAAAAGGCAGCTTACATAGTAGAAGATTTTTTAGTATGTACCACTGATAATGAACTAGTATTAAGCGTATATAAAGAACTCATATAAATTATAGGCAACTCAATAAAGAAATATCCAACATTTTACCAGAAAGGAAATATTTATTTGAAAAGAGATATATTCAACATTATTAATGATTAGGAAATTACAAAGAAAATATAATGAGATACTTTTCATAAACAAGACTGGTAATTTTTTTTCAAGTCAAGTGTGTTTTTGGTTTTTTATTATTTTTATTGCAAAATATTGATTAAGGGGGGTTTTATTGCAATTTTTATTGCAAAATATTGATTAAGCGTTTTTGTTACATGAATACCCTGTATGATGCTTAAGTCTGGGCTTTTGGTGTGCCTGTCACCAGAATAGTGTTCCTTACCAAACACTAGATAGGTAATTACCAAATAGGTAATTTTTTATCCCACATACCCCCTCCAAGCTTCCCTCCTTCTTGGTTTCTCATGTCCTTTATTTAACTTTGGGCTTGTATGTACTTACCTAGTAGCTTCTACTTGTGAGAACACACTTCAGATATTTCACTTAGGATAATGGCCTTCAGTTCCATCCAAGTATTTGCAAATGGTATTATTTCTTTCCTTTTTATGACTAAGTAGTACTCCATGGTGTATATCTGTGTAAACACACACACATATATATGCACCACATTTTCTTTATGCACTTGTGAGTTGATGGGCATATAGGCTATTTCATATCTTTGCAACTGTGAATTGTGCTGCAATAAACATTCAAGTGCAGGTGTCTTTTTGTTAAAATGACTTCATTTCCTTTGGGTAGATACCCAGCAGTGGGATTGCTGGATCAATGGTAGATGTACATTTATTTCTTTGAGAAATCTCCATGCTATTTTTCATACAGGTTATAGATCCCCATCAGTGGGATTGCTGGATCAATTGGCAGATGTATATTTATTTCTTTGTGGAATCTCTGTGCTGTTTTTCATAAAGGTTGTAGATACCCAGCAGTGGGATTACTGGATCAAATGGTAATAGTAGTAATTTTCAGTCCTTCCTCTTGGCATCTACACCAGTACCTATTATTTTTTGACTTTTTAATAATTAGAGAAAGGTTGATCTGCAGCAGGGGTGTCCAACCTTTCATTTTTTCTTCTGCCACACGTTGGAAGAATTCGTTGTCTTGGGCCACACATTAAATATACAAACACTAATGAATGCTAGTGAGCAAAGAAAGATCTTGTGTACTTTTTGTGGTCCCCAAAACCACAGATGAGAAAAAAGAATCATCACAAAATCAGGGGTCCTGTGG
>NW_003852403.1:9411130-9428382 GCF_000181295.1 Otolemur garnettii | reverse complement strand
AATTCGTATAATAGAAAGATCCCTACCAAATACATTACTATCAGTGAGAAGGTAAATGAGAGTGGGACATGAGGCTAAAAGGAAAAATGTAAACATACAATGCGTTTGTTATATAAATATATTCCATATGTTAGTGTGTGTATTCATATATATAAATGTATACACAAATATACAGGTATGTGTATGTACGTGGCATGAGAATATTTTTTTAATCTTCCTTCTGGCTTGATTGTATGGCTCAGTTGAGATAAAGGGCTATCTCTGGACCTCCTCTGATTGAAGGGATTTCACAGGCTCCTTGGCACAAAACTCCCATCAATTTAGCAGCTACACCTTCAAATTCAACATTAACCACTAACTCTGCTAAGCCAAGGCATTGTGTCCCTAGGAATAGCCTTTCGATTGGCTATTAAAGTAGACTATAGCCAGGTCTTCTCTTATGACATGGGTTGTTTGGTGACAGAATAGAACCTGGGAGGGGGGACGGTTTGGGATGACAGTGATGGGTTTGTATGTAAGGAAAATCCATAGGTCCTTATAAATGGTGCCGGTGGCAGAGAAGACCCAGCATCATGGCAGAACCCCTAGGGATCAAGAGGGTATTGACCCTGTGAATGAGAAAGAGAGGAGTGTTACTTTCCGTTACTTCATATTGCTTTACCCCAAATAAAGAGAAAATACATTGGGAAAGGGAGAGGGATAGGAGAAGGATACGGCTGGAAAAGTGAGAGAATGCAGATAATTTTACCTTTTCAAACATTTCTACCTCAGGCACTTGTGGGTGTCATACCCCCAACAGGAGCCACCTCTGTCCTTGTCCCCCCCTCCATATTAATATGCAAACCCTCTTCGGGTCCTTTGGTTACCTCTTCCTGTAGGACATGTGATATCTAGAGTTCTCCAGGGAGACTTTGGCTCTCCCAGTGCTGCTATTTCCAGACACAAGAATGACAAGCTTCTACCAGAATTCATAAGAAGATCCGTGCAGGTGTCATGGCCAGAAGGCAGGCCCAGAAACAGATCTGCTGCCATCTTTGTGACCCTCCCTTCTCCCTGCTCAACCCGCGGGTTTTCATCCGGATGCTGTCCAATCCAGGGAATTCAGTGCAATCCCTTCTGGAGTGGCGGGTGCATAGAATGTCTGTATTTGGAGTGGAGTTGGCTATTGTAATACTTAGTGAATGGAATTTCATTAGGTCCTTATCTGTGTGCAGTGAGGAAAAGAGGTCCTTTTACACAGTGCTTGTAATGGAGTGGAAAATTGCATTTCCCCCTCGCCCGAACAGTGCCATTAGTGGGGAGGCAGACTGTCTGCAGAGCGGGAAGCCACCTCAGGCGGTGCAGGGCTGACAGCCCAAATGATGGCAGTGCCGAGAGACCCGGAAGATATTAAAATAAAAGCAGGTTGTGTTGTTCTTTTTGTCCTGTAGCAGTTCATCCCTGCAACGCAGGGAGTGATTGGATTTGAGGCACTGAGAAAAACATGTTAAGTAAGAAATTGTTTAAATAAAGTTGTTTGAGGTTGAAATTCTCCCCCAGGCGGCCAGGGGAACGTAGTTAGCAGCCTGCAACTTACAGATAGCCGAGAAGCACTGTGTGAGTCAGGCAAGTATGCAGGAAACTTGGAAAGTGACGCGCACAGCCAGGGTCTTCCCTTTGGTTGTGCAGGTGGGTTCCAGCCCCACCTGGTGATGTGGGGACTCAGACGGCCAGTCCATGGATCTGATCCCATTTTTACCTTCCCTCGGTTCTCAGAATTGCAGATAAGAAGAGCTGGGAAGCATAGTGCAGAAAACAGCACAGGAACTCGCCCAGCTTTCAGGAAATTCTGATTCCTAATCTGCAGAGAGGGGTCTTGTCTTTGAGGAGTAGTGTTCTGTGGGGACAGGGTGATGGCAGAAGAGATGCACAGCCTGCTCTAGGATAGTCCCAGGCCAAAGAGGAGACAGGATCTGTGCAGTTCCTGAGCCCAGATACAACCAAGTCCAAATGGTGCAGATCCGGTGTGCTGGGAGGACTCTTCATGATGGCCCAGGGATACTAGGAAAATAGTATTAGCAAAAGGCCTCTTTATATTGAACAGAGAAACCCTTAGGAAATTTCATATTCAACCTACATGGGACCTTCAGAATTATCTGGCCCAACCATTTCTGTAAGGATGGTTGTTCTTTGTAGAGAAATAATAGAACAATTATTAAGTCAGTTTTTCAATAAGGGGTAAAATCTACCTCTCCACCTGCTTTCTTTCTCCTGCTAGCACCCTCTCACCATGGCCTGGATTTCCTCTTTCACAAACCACTGAACCAATCAACAGGAAGCGTAAACTCTTGTCTTTACTTTCACTAGCTCCTTGGTCTTTTAGAGTTTGTTCCTTTAGGCCTCAAGTAGTTCCTGAGTATCCAGGACAAACAGTGGGATGTCTTCAACCTCGCTGGAGGAAACGTGATGGACCAGTTTCCATAATACCTTGTGAATTCCACTGCCATTACTTTTTTATCCCCTGAAATTCACCTGCGCAGTGGACCTCAGGGCAGATGTTCTTCCTTTTCTTACTTTATGGTACCCCTGTCTCCCTGCTCTCAGCTCTCTCCCTTCACCACCCTCTTCCCTCTCTTCTCTCTTCCTAATATGAAATAGACTTACACTTTTATATCCTAACCTTGGCCTAGAGAAACTCTTTTCTCACCCCCCCATACAGTACCTACTGAGCATTTCTCTAGCTAACAATTTCTAATACAGATGACGAATTTCTTTCTCCTGAGGTATAAATAGCAAAGCAGAGTCCCTGACACGCCTTCTATGACCCTCTAATACTTGTATTCCTTATAGATGGAATGTTTGTTTTTCCCCAATATTCATAGGTTGAAATCCTAACCCCCTATTTGGTGCTATTAAGAGGCAGGGCCTTTGGGAGGTAATAGTTCATGAGGGTGGAGCCCTCCTGAATAGGATTAGTTCCCTTCTATAGGGCTTCTCAAGAGCTTTTCCCTGTTTCTGCCATGTGAGGATTCAATGAGAAATTGGCCATCTGGAACCAGGAAGAAGGCCCTCCCCAGAATCAATCATACTGCCACCCTGATCTCTGACTTCCAGAGTCCAGAACTGTGAGGCACAATTTCTGTTGTTTCACCTGCCCACTCTGTGACACTTTGTTGTAGCAGCCACTTGACTGACAACATCTACTTATTTTCTCTGTTTACTTGTCAGCCCGTTACTCTAGCCACTCTTCTTTTATTTTCTCTTTGGGGGAATTTTCTTTCTTCTTGGTCTATCCCTTGAACTGAGCCTCAGGCATTTGCCTGCCAGATAGGGGATATTGATTGGGCTGAGCTACCTGCCAACTAATCTGTCCCCTCCCATATACCCTGGTATTCCTCACATGCACAGAAGTCAGTGTTGGGAAGTTGTAGCCAGTACATCCGGCGGGCCCCTCAGTATCACAGAGCTTGCCGAGCCCTGACCTAGGACATAATAATTATTACAAAAATGTTTAAATATGACTCTCAAATTCTATATGAACACTGGCTGGGCATGGTGGCTCACACCTGTAGACCTAGTTCAATGGGAGGCTGAGGCAGGTGGATTGCTTGAGCTCAGGATTTGGAGACCAGCCTGAGCAAGAGTGAGACCCCATCTCTAAAAATAGCCAGGCATTGTGGCAGGTGCCTCTAGTCCCAGGTACTCAGGAGGATCACTAGAGCCCAAGAGTTTGAGGTTGCTGTGAACTATAATGCTACAGCACTCAACACCAGGGCGACTAAGTGAGACTCTGTCTCAAAACAACAACAAAAAGTCCATATGAACACATATCTCATTATTTATAAAATTATTAATATATTTAAGTTCTTGATGAGGGAACTGTTGCTGCCCAACCAGGTTGCTGCACCTTTCTGCACAGAGAAGAGCCAATGAATGGACACAGTCAGGGTTACAATGGAGAAAGTTTATTCCACAAAGCAATAAACCGGGAAAAGTCTCTCAACTCTGCCTCCTGAGAATTGGGGCAATAGAGTTTTTAAAGACAGTTTGGTGGGCAGAAGAGTAGACAATCAGGGTCTGCTAATTAGCTGGTTTTAGGGCAGAACCAACATTCCTTTGATATGGGCTGCTGTCTGGGTGGGTCAGTCACTGGAATGCAGGACCTTGGATGGAGGGTCCAACACCCCCTGAGTCAGTTCCTCCCTCTGGTGGATCCATTATTGGAATACAGGACCTGACAGATATCTCAGAAACTACCCCTAGGTTCCATAAAGACAATGTTCTGTACAGACAACTATGTATGACCCTCTGGTAAAGAAGCAGAGGAAACCATCATTATTAACAAGCAAGTGAGTGGACAATGGCTGATTATTATCACTATTTCAGCTAACTTGGCAGAGTCTTGGGGCCCTTACTCCAGCTCTTGCCTTGGACCACTTCTTCAATTTGGAAGGGTGGTTTCAGAGGCAGCAATGTGGTAAAGCTGCATTTGAGGTATTTGTAGCACTTAAAAAAAAAGAATGTTAGACTGAGATTCCTAGATACAAAACTGGTCAATATTCTGTGAGAAATAAAATAATAATCTCTAGGGCCTTTTGTTCTTTTTTACTGGACAAAAATCTATACTTTAACATGTAACTTTGCTGTGTCTGGGCTGTAATCAGGTAGTGAACAGCAAAGTCAAACTTAGGTATGATCTCCTGAAGAGTTAAATAATCTTTGGGAAGACCTGTCAGCAGTGCCACAGTGTGTCCATCCTTGTTCCCCTGCACTTTGACATCCAAGTTTTGGATACTTTTTCTTAACAATATAATACTAGCATTTAACTCCCTCCTTCCTTCTCTCTCTCTCTCTCTCTCTCTCCAGAGTCTCACTTTGTTGTCTTCAGTCTAGTGCTGTGGCTTCATAGCTCACAGCAACCTCCAACTTTTAGGCTCAAGTGATCCTCTTGTCTCAGACTCCGGGGTAGTTGGGACTACAGGCACCCACCACAATGCCTGACTATTTTAGAGACTGGGTCTCACTCTTGCTTAGGCTGGTCTCAAACTCCTGAGTTCAAGCGATTCACCTGTCTCAGCCTCAACTCTGTATTTGTTTCTACTGAACCAAATTTGGTGTATCTGGTTCTGATAAGAAAAACTCCATATTGGAGTAAAGTCCCAATTAGTATGTTGGGTATTCAATAATTAACTTTAAACACATTTATTGAGTTGTTTCTATGTTCCAGGCCCCATGTGCTGTGGTTTGGATATCTGACCCCTCCACATCTTAAAGTTTTATCCCAGCGTTAGAGGTAAAGACCCCTAATGGGAGGATCACTCATGAATGGCATGATGCTGTCCTTTTGGTAATGAATGAGATTTCACTCTTTGTTCTTACCAGAGCAGGTTGTTACAAAGAACTCGGCATCTCCTCCCTCTGCTTTCTCTCAACATGTGATCTCTGCACCCTCCAGCTCCCCTTCACCTTCCGCCATGAGTGGAAGCTCCTCCAAGCCCTCATCAGAAGCAGGTGCTGGCTCCAAGCCTCTTGTACAGCCTGCAGAACCTTGAATGCAATAAACCTCTTTTCTTTTTAAATTGCCCGACCTCAGGTATGCAAACAGACTAAGACACTGTGCCAGACTTTAACGTACAGTGGGAAAAAAATAAACAAAGTTGTGAGGTTAAAGATGAGAGGTTAAAGATACCTAGGCTGCAGGAAAGAACAACTATAGAAAGCCTGTCACATTGCCTCTCTGTGTGTTATTTTACTCATAGGATGGTGAGGGTTTGTCTCTTGTCTGGATTAGTTCAGATAAGTAAATTGATCACGTTCTATCAAATTCTGTTAGGCAAAAATGGCAAAAAGGAATGTAGCCTGGTTCATATTGGTGTGACCTTGTTTGCTCTTTGCCTTCTTGGAGTTGAAGCCTCTCCAATAAGCAATATCAATAAAAATATAAATAAAATATACTGGAGCACGGGCCATGGGCCTTTTTTGTTTCTTTATTTTAGGATTTTGATAATCATCCAAAGACTTTTCTTAGGCAAGAGTTTTAAAGCGCGTAGCTTCTCTGTTTTCTCCATCCCTCCTAAACCCCTGCAGTGTGATTGACAACCAGCTCTGTGAACACTGGCAAGGTGTACTCACCAATTGTCATTTTTCCATAAGATGGAGACTTGCAGGTCTTTGGAAGTTAGAGTAGAATACAGAAGGTATGGGTGGTAGTGAATTTCCCAATGCCTAATGGTTTCGGGTGATTTTTGTTTCTCTTTATAACTTGGCCAAAAAGTTATCTTTGTAATCAACTGAATGTTTTTCTTTGAGATGATCCCCATGGAGGGATGGCTGAATTAGGGTCAAGCCAGGGAATCACAAGGCACGTATTCTGGTCTTTCATAGTATGTCCTATGGTGGCTTTCTGGGAACTGGGGAGTGTTTGGTTTTTCTATGTCACCAGCATGTATGGTATTTTGTATCAATACTGGTCAGGTATTACACATTATTAGGCCATGAGAGGGAAATAAAGGAATAAGAAGAGAACCTCACAGAGTGGTTGAGGACCCAAGTGCTACCCACACAGCACAGAGCCACTTACATAAGAAAATGTTGCTGAATGCTGACTACAGGCAGTCCCCAGTTACAAATATCTGACTGATGTACAAGTCACACATGAATGGAGGCTATTACAGGTAAAAGTACCTGTTCCGATGTACATACAAATTCAACTTAAGAACAAACCTGTAGAGTCTATCTTGTTTGTAACCTGGGACTGCCCGTAAATGCCTGTAAGCCAGCCAGGGCTCCTGGAGTTCAGTCAGTAGGGACTGCAGAGGACAAGGAGTGTTCTCAGTGGAATGGTTGGTTATGATTTAAACCATAAAGGACGGTCCAATTCAGATTGTAGGAGCGGGAGGTATCGGGCCTTCTGAGGAGGATGGCAATGGAATGATGAAAAACAAAGCTTTGGATAATAATGACTAAATGTCTTTGTTGAGGTGAAATAACCTTCTTCCGCCCTTGCTGAGGTTTCATATTTGAATCTGAGAAATGAACTGACGGTAGACTGAAGAACAGGAGAAAAGACACATAAATTTACTACATGTATGAGGGCGGCAAGGGAAGTGAGTTCCCAGTGACCTAATAAGATTCAGAAGCCTGTCTACACTTCTTCAAAGAAAAGAGGGAAGTGGGGGCTATAGGCACTTAGAGGAAAAGTAAATGATTTTCTGGGGAGGTGAATGGGCCCCGAGACCATCAATGCCCTGAGACTCAATCTGTCTGGCCTCTGGGTGTGGTGTCAACCCCAGTCTTCCTTCCTGCAAATTAATCTTCCCTCTTTGATGAAATTATAGGGAAGGGGCTCAAGACAATTGCATTCCTTCTGGAGGAACTTCCCTTAGTGAGATAAGGGAATGCTACAGAAAGCTCCTCTCTACGGTAGAAAGAGGGAGAGGGGCCAGGCACAGGGTGGGATGAGAAGGTCGGGGAGAATTTGGTCCTGAGGCTGTGTCTTTAGTTCAAAGTACTCAGCGTGTTAATTCACTAGACTTTGGCGTATCATTTCTAAGCCCCAACATCTTTGTAGGTAGGAGGGTTGGGGAATGTCCAGGTTGGGCTTAGGCTTTGACGGTATCCTGTTTCATAATTGTGCTAGGAGCACTCAACCTGGGATGCCCTGTGCCATTAACAGCAGCCAGTCTCACCTCTCCTACTTTTAGGGTGTTTAGTTTGGGTCTGCTCTAAAAAAGTCGAGTTGCCTCTGAAACCAAGGAACACCAAACAGACGCAGGGGAGCAAAACTTAAACAGATTGGATGTTTCCCATTAATTCAGTTGCTCCCCCACACATTAAAGCTTGTATTAGAAATTAAGCTGTTCAGCAGTTTTAAATCAAATTCTAAATACAGCTTCCCTCATATCCGAGGTAATTGTGTGTCTGTATGTAAATGCCAAGAGAATATACTTCTTTGGGTCTAATTCCAACTATAGTTTCAAATGAAAGTAGATAGAAATCTGGAAAAGTGAGTAAACACCATTAGTTAGATGAGATATTTATCCTTGGTTTAAATTAGAAAAATTACTAAGAGGAACTATGAAAATCTCAATTAAAACAACCAGCCTGATTTTATTTTTCACTGTTAAGAGGGCAAAAAAAAAAAATATGCACGAATAAAATAAATATATATTTGGGGATGACACCATCTTGGCATTTTCAGGCATTCTTTTCTAAATATATTCTTTATCTGAGCTGTCTTGCAATACTTTTAATATAATTAAAAGCACATAATGAGTGCCAGACTTGTCAATTCCAACAACAAAGTGCTGAAATTTGCAGTGAAACTGAGAGATCCATCTCCCACACATTGTAATGAATAGGTTCATAAAAGGAAAATAGTTTAATTACATTTTAGTTCATGGATTGTTAATAGGCTGGAGTATCTAAATTGAATAATGTGATTCTGGTAATAATTATGTGTAAATGAACTTGTTTAAATGATATTTTACAGCTTCTTTATAAAATTACAGCTAGAGGCAATCCAGTGATAGACAGACAAAGGCCATGCAAAAATTATCATAAACTATTAGCTTGTTTGCAAAGGGTTTTATGTTAATCTTTTAGTACTTAAAGCAATCTGCAATTAACATATCATGGGGAGCTGCCTCGGAGCAAAGGCATGCAAATTGAAGTGCTTAGATAAAAAGCCATTCACATTGGGGGGGAAAAGGAAAGAAAGGAAAAAGAAAAAGAAAAAAAAATCAAAGAAAGGGTGGCAAAGTACTCTGAGGGTGCTGGTTTTATATTTGAGATTAAGGAGGTGTAATGATTGTGTTATCTAACTGTGGCTGTAATTAAAGCTTTTCTCCAGTAGACATGACAATAGATACCGCATTGATTTCGGTGTTTTAATTGTGAAAGTCATTTTATTTCAGGGCAGAAGATATGAATAGCCCGAATCAAAGGGCTAGAAGATTGCTTTGTTGATAGTACTTGTTCAACAGCTGCCTGCCTGCTTAATACACAAGGGTGGAGGAGGCAGAGAGACCCAAGGAGCTGCTGGGTATTGTAATTCTCCTGCTGGTTTCCTTGACTTTTATGAAAAAGGCAAGGATCTGGGTAGTGATTGTAAACAAACAGCCTTTTCATACCTCACTGATGTTTTTCCTCCCCAACTTGGCAGAACAAAAGAAGTCATAAAGGGCCTTGAACTAACTTTACTACTGCTCCTTTTAAGCTACAGAAGTTTATGCAAAGTAATAAAACCATCCTTGCTAGTGGAGATAGCACCCCTCTAATGGAAAACAAAAGTCTTTAAGTGGCTGCTGTAGTTATTATCACAAATAGCCTTATGACAGAAACAGTTTGCAGAAGAGAGATTGGATTATTTACATTAAGGACCCTATCCACAAAAATCTCACACACAGTCTGAGATTAGGACACTCTTATCAGTTTCTATATACAAACCTCAGGCGAGGGAAATTAAGTGAGGGGAAAATATATACAATCCCAGAGCAAAGAGAATTCTAAAGAGAACTTTAGGAAGTGAACTCAGAGTAGACTTCTCAAAAATACCATATTCCTGGAGATTCTTGGATATTGATCCTATAAAGTTCAGAGTAGATATACGTGAAATGCTATATTATTTCTACTTTATTAATAGAATATTAATCTATATTATTATTATTTCTATTCTATTGATTTCTCTCTTTGTTTCTGGAAATACTCTTTTTTTTCTTTCTTTTTTTTTTTTTTTTTTTTGAGACAAGGTTGCAGTTTGTGCCTTGGGTAGAGTGCCTGTGGCATCCTAGGTCATAGCAGTTTCAAACTCTTGGGTTTTGGTGATCCCCTTGCCTTGGCCTTCCTAGTAGCTGGGACTATAGGCACTCTATATTGTACTAACCAATTTGTAAGTATGTTACTGGTGATAGAGTACAGTGAAAACTTTCTTTCTTCTAAGGGTTTGATAATTGAGTCTATGAAATAAACTGACAATAGACAGTAAAGGAGCTCAGGAAACTTCACCCCAAAATATGACTTCTTGGTATACGGAGTATTTTGAATTAAAAGCCCTTAGAGATCAACAGGTTTTGAGAGAGGCTTTGCCTCTATTTGCAGAAAACCAGATCGACCCATCGAGAAGAACAACTGACTTTCTTCCCTTCCCTATTATATCAATATATTGCAGGAAAGAAGATCAAGGATGCAACCAGATCTGACCCAACTCCTTTTAAATATAATACTTGTCTCAAGCAAATTTACAAGTCAATCTGTCCCCCGCAATCATTCATTCTTCCAAGCATCTATTTATCTTTTATCTTTTTTTTTTTTTTTTGGCTGGGGCTGGGTTTGAACCCACCACCTCCGGTATATGGGGCCCATGCCTTACTCCTTTGAGCCACAGGCGCCGCCCCCTATTTATCTTCTTTAGCAACCATTTATTGCCCCTAAACAGAGTTACCTATATTGCTCATCTCCCACCCCTTCTAAAATGAGGGTGTATAAATTTCTGGACCCTTTTGGGAGATTGCGTAATTACCTTGTAATTCTCCCTGTGTGCATAGTAAGCAAAATCTCTCTCTCTTATTAATTTGCCTTGTGGTGAATTGATCTTTCAGTGAATCTTCCGGGGCAATGGGGAAGTTTCCCTTCATCCCCATAGCAGATTAACAAAAAAGGCATATAAATGTGTTACATACATGGGGGCCTCACATGAAAAAAAAATGAGTATTCAAATACCCAGTGAGATCTAGACGCTTATATACCCCTTTCTAGAGAAGAGGAGGAAGGGCATTGTAGGCAATTTAGAAGAGAGGATAGCTATACTTTGGAGATATTGTAGGCTCAGTTCCAGATCACTACAATAAAGTGATTATCACAGTAGAGTGAGTTACACAATTTGTTTTTTTGTTTTCCAGTGCATATAGAAGTTCTATACGGTACCGTAGTCTACTAGGTGCACAGTAATATTACGTCTAAAGAAACAATGTATGTACCTTAACTTAAAAATACTTTTTTGCTGGGCGGTGCCTGTGGCTCAAAGGAGTAGGGCACCGGCCCCATATGCTAGAGGTGGTGGGTTCAAACCCAGCCCCTGCCAAAAAAAAAAAATACTTTTTTGATTAAAATGCTAATGATCATCTGAGCCTTCAGTAAATGATAATATTTTTGCTGGTGGAGCATACTGTTTTAATTTTGATGGCTGCTGAGTGAACAGGGTGGTGATTGCTGAAGGTTTGAGTGGTTGTAGAAATTTCTTGAAATAAGACAACAATGAAGTCTGCTTCATTGATTGATCCTTTCATGAAAGATTTCTCTATAGCATGCAATACTATTTATAATATATTATCCACAGTAGAATTTCTTTGAAAGTTGAACTTCATCCTCTCAAACTTTATCACTGCTTTATCAACTAAGTTTATACAGTATTCTAAATCCTTTGTTTCATTTCAATAGTGTTCAGAGCATCTAGACAAAGAGTAGAGTCCATCTCAAGAAACTTTCTTTAAAAAACTGTTATTCTCTTTGCTTATTAATAAGAAGCAACTCCTTATTCATTTAAGTGTAATCACCAAACTACAGCAATTTATTCACACCTTCAACTTCCATGTATAATTCTACTTCTTTTGCTATTCCAACACAAATGTAGTTACTTTCTCCACTGGAGTTTTGAACCCCTCCAAGTCATCTGTGAGGGTTAGAATCAAATTCTTCTAAACTCTTGTTAATTTTGATATTTTGATCTCCTTCCCTGAATCATGAATGTTCTTAATGGCATCTAGAACAATGAATCCTTTCCAGAAGTTTTTCAGTTTACTTTGCTCATATCCATCAGTGGAATCACTTATCTGTGAGAGTTAAGCCTTACAAAATGTATTTCATAAATAATAAGACTTAAAAGTCAAAATTAGTCCTTACTCTATGATCTATAGAATGGATGTTGTATTATTAGCCTTGGAAATAATATTAATCTCTATGTACATCTCCATCAGAACTCTTGAGTAACCAGGTACATTGTCAGTGAGCAGTAATATTTTGAAAGGAATTTTTAATATTTTTTTAGCAGTAGATCTCAACAGTGACCTTAAAAGATTCAGTAAACCATGTTACAAACAAACGAGCTGTCCTCCAGGCTTTGTTGTTCCATTAACAGAGCACAGGCAGAGTGGATTTAGCATAATTCTTAAAGGCCCTAAGACTTTCAGAATGATCAATGAACATTGGGTTTAATGTCAAGACACCAGCTTCATTAGCCTTTAACAAGGGAGTCAGCCTCTCCTTTGAAGCTCTGAAACCAGGCACTGACTTTTCCTCTCTATCTATATGAGTCTAGATGCCATTTTCTCCAATAGAAGGCTGGTCTACATTGAAATCTGTTGTTTAATGTAGTGACCTTCATTAATGATCTTAGTATCTTCTGGATAACTAGCTACAGCTTCTGTTAGTACTTTCTGCTTCATCTTGCATCTTAAGCCTCATGGACTGGATCTGTCCTAGCTTCAGACTTCTCTTCTGCAGCTTATCACTTTGCTCAGCCTTCATAGAATTAAAGGTTAGGGCTTTGCACTGGATTAGGCTTTGGCTTATGGGAATGTCCTGGTTGGTTTGATCTTTTATCCAGACCACTCAGACTCCCCATATCAGTAACTAGGATATTTCACTTTCATATCATTCATGTGCTCTCTTGAGTAACACTCTTAATTTCTTTCATGAACTTTTCCTTTGCAATCACAACTGGGCTATTTGGTGTAAGAAGCCTAGCTTTTGGCCTGTTTCCACTTTTGACATGCCTTCCTTACTGAGCTTAATCATTTCTAGCTTTTGATTGAAAGTGAGATGTGACTCTTCCTTTCACTTGAACACTTAAAGGCCACTATAGTATTATTAATTGGCCTAATTTCAATATTTTGTGTCTCTAGAAGAAGAGGGAGAAAGACAGGGGGGATAGCTGGTGGGTGGAGCATCCAGAACATAAACAATTATCGATTAAATTCACCATCTTCTGTGGAGGTGGTTTGTGGTACAGAGTGGGAGATGACCATGACAATATGGTAATATCATCAAAGATCACTGATCACCATAACAGATACTATGATATCATGAAAAAGTTTGAAATACTGTAAGAATTGCCAACATATGATATAGAGACATAAAGTGAGCATATGTGGTTGGAAAAATGGTGCCAATATACTTGCCTGGGCAGGATTGTCACAAAATTTCAATGTGTAGAAAATAAAATATCTGGGAAGCACAATAAAGTGAAGTGAAATAAAGTGATGTCTGCCTGTTTCTGGGAAAGGTTAATGGGCCCTCAGAAGACCAGGTGGCAGCCTGTGACACGGTCTGTCTGGGCATGATGTTGGCTCCCAGTCTGCTCGCCTGTGATATAGATCATCTTCCCTGATGGAAAAGATTTGCGGGGACAGGACTCATAACAACTGAGTGAAAAGAATAAGGGCTAGGGACTTCTGGGGAGTGGTGGGAAACACAAGTTATGGGAAAGGGAGCAAGGGTATGGTGAGTAAATAAAGATTGTCTTGTTATGCAGATATAAAAAGTCTCTCTGGTAATAAAAGCTGTCTGGAGCTGTCTTCTTCCTGATACAGATACTTTACTAATGTAGATTTCCTTTATAGATGTGAATTTCTTTTACAAAAGGTCAGCTTTTCAGAGCTCCCCCGAGTCTACAGTTTCTCAGAATAACCAGCTAAAATATGCCAACGGTGGCATATTCTGCTTTGTTTTCTTTTTTAGAGACAGGGTCTCTCTCTGCTGCTGGACTAGAGGGCAGTGGTGGCATATTCTGGTCTCCTGTAGTCATATTTTGGGGTGCTGTGTCCTAAGCTCCAATGTTGACCTCTTATAATAATCCTGAAGACGTTGATGGAATGATTTCTATTTTTAAGAAAGAAAAAACCTTAGGCTCAGAAAGCCCACATAAATTGCTCAAGGCCACAGAGCTAGTGAGGCCTTGGTGGATTTAGGGGGACTCCTCTGAGAGTCTGAGAAAGTCCAGACTTTCTCTGGACTGGGAGACCTTCTCAGATAAATGAGTTTTGGGTACCTTCTCAGATAAATGATTTTTAAATGCACAAAATGAAGTACGTAGGATTACAAAGCAGACAGTATATTGAAATACTGTTATGAAAATATGTAACAATCAAAGGCTGAGCATGGTAATACCTGTAATCTCAGCACTTTGGGAGTGTCCAGAGTGGGAGGATTGCTTGAGCTCATGGGTTTGAGGTTGCAGTGAGCAATGATTGTGCCACTGCCCTCTAGTCCAGCAGCAGAGAGAGACCTTGTCTCTAAAAAAGAAAACAAAGCAGAAGTTGTTGCAGGAAGACAAGGCCCAATGGAGAGGAAGTACACCCAAACCCCATGTTTAAAAGAGGAAGGGCTTTATTCCAGCCACAGAATGATGCCAGACTAGAGTCTAAAATAGTCATGCTGGCAGACTGGCTGAGTCTTCTTTTTATCTCTAGTCAAAAGTTCCAGCCCATGGGTGCCTTTCTCGTTGGTCAGTTTGAATCAAGCTGGAGAAATGGCTCAGGCTTTTACGAAAGCAGACCAAGTGTTAGTTTCCAGGTCCCAGGAAGTTAAGTTTCTACAAATTCCTAAGAGCTGAGTCACCATAGGGAGGACCTTGCCGGTGTGTCCTTGCAGTCTTCTTGGGAAGACTTCAGTTCTCTTAGACCTCACTTTTCCTGGGGATCCTCTCTCAAAGTAAAAATCAAATTGATGACTTAGTAATATATTGCTTATAGCTGATGGTTACTGTAATTTCAAAGTATTGGTGAGCATAAACAGTATTTTGAATTTCTGTGATAGTGTGACATAAAATTATCTGATTTTTATCAATGACAAAGTCACAGATACTCCTAAAAATCTGGTTGTTTTGTTGAGTACCTTCATTAGTAATTGAGAATAAAACAAAATCCTTAACTTCCCAATCTATTAAGCAGAGCCTGCTTTTGGCCAAGAGGGCCCAGAGAAAACTTAAACATTGAGTTCCCTGTCTTGATGGGCAAGATGGGAGGTTGGACGTGCCTCGTTACACCCCCTCCCTGCTAACCAACATTAGACTTCCCCTACTAAGGCTTAAACAGGAATCAGCCTTTGAGAGAATTGCCAGGACTCCCTTCCCCCTTTTTACAGTTTCAATACAATGGCTGACCTGCATTCATTTCTGAGACCACTGACCAAAAACTGGTTCTGGCTAGTTTACAGAGGCTGTGTGTACACAAGATGCCTCTTCGTCCTCTGCTCCAACTTTTAGTGTGTAGAGCCTAATAGTAATACATTTAACTATTAAGTGTCTACCCCAAAGTGAACACAGAACATATGTGACATGCGTGTATGCTTACTACACATGTACAAATATGCATCCTCCTTATATGAATATTCATAGCTCTTCCTATCACCTGTCGAATATGTATACTTGGTCAACATATATTCATCCTAAATCACTATCTCTTATCCTTTCCTCCCTCCAAATGCTTGGACCTTCCATTTCTGTAGGAGGCCATGCTTCCCAGTCTGCAGGTGGCCAGCCTTCAGCCTGCAACTCGTTATAAGAAATAAAGCTTCCTTTACCAAATTATGAATCTCTTGATTCTTCGGTTGATGTGATAAAAGAAAATGTTAAATTTCCCATAGAAGGTAGTGAAAAAAATTTTTATGCATTTTAACATACATTATAGGTGATGTAAAAATACATACATAGATATGTACTGATAGATAAAAGTATATATATTTTCCCCTTCAAGGTTCATAGACTCTTGAATTCCAACGGTGTGTAAGGCTCAGGTTACAAACACTTTGGTTTTATACACAAGAAAACTAAGGCTCAGTGAAGGGAATCACATGACCCAAGGTTATTCATAATTAGTAATAAGATATAGATTAGAACCAATTTCACTACGAGAACATAAAGGAAACTTAAAATACTGTATGTATGTTGTTTTTCCCCCCTCTCTCCTGTAACTTTGATGGCTTTTGCTAAGCTGCTGTTAGAGTATCGAATCTTTCTTTTGTCTTTGCAATGTCATGTTTTTCAAAATGAGAACATCAAGCAATTGCCCCAGCTCTCAGGTTAGTTGCTGACAATTCCTGCAAGTGATAGGGCAGGGTGGAGCCCAGAGAGGGCAGCCATAGAGGCTCAAGGAGGGCTGACTTGTGACTCCAGCTAAACCTGAAGACTTTCTATTTAAGAGAAGAAGAGCACATATTCATTATATTACACATCTCCTCTACGCGCAGCCTTTGTATATCCTCTTGGAGTTAATGCTCAGGCCTGGTAAACAGACTCCATCCCCGTTCTAGAGAGAAAGAGAGACCATGAGAGATTAGCATGGAACATGGTGTCCTTGATGAGCCAGGGGCTGAGTTAGACAGGTATTTTGGTCCCAGGACAGGTACTTTGGTCCCCATTTTACTTACTAGAAAAGGACAGGTACTTTGGTCCCCATTTTACTTACTAGAAAAGGACAGGTACTTTGGTCCCCATTTTACTTACTAGAAAAGTGGCCCTAAAAGACATTCTGAAAGATGGGCAAGTTCACTGTTTAAGTGACAAAGCCAGGAATTTAGACTATTGACTGTAAGGCCCGTCTTTGTTCCCCAGCACCTGGGGCCTTTGCATTGAGAGAAAAAGCACCACTAGCCTCTCTACCCAGTACCCAGGGGCCTTTTCAATAGGTGTTGATTGCAAACCTGTTGTTTACAGCATACTGTTCCAGGTGGTGTGCATGGCAGAGGGGAAGGGTAGAGGATAGAGAGAAATGCTTACAGATATCCTTAGCCTTGAGCTGACTTTCTTAACTTTTCTAACTGGACAAATAAAGCTAACACAAAGGGAACAGACAGTGTTCAATGACAATGACGTTCAATGTCAACAATATATATCTATGAAGAGGTAGTGGCTAACATTAATTGAAGGCATACTACTTTAAGCATCTTCCATAAGTTTTTTCATTTGATCACACATCACAACAAAAAATGTGATAGCGATTCCACCCTTCACTCAGCAGGAAGGACCCAGCTAAGGGTCCCACAGTCACAAACACATATGCAGAGATATGCATGCTTCCTACTGATTTCCTATGCATTTGTGGTAATTTAAGCCAAGGACTGAGTGAACAGGTACTATGGGACAGATGGGGTGAGCTGGACCAACCAGGTCAACTCCCCAGGGACTGTGGTAGGCAAGTTTTTCTGCCTCGTGCCTCACTTTGACGGCAACACTTTTAGGCATTTCTAAGCAATTCCCAAACTATAAACCTTATGTGGCT
>NW_003852403.1:9403743-9410915 GCF_000181295.1 Otolemur garnettii | reverse complement strand
ATGGCACATCAGTTGAAAATTACTGCCCTAGATAGTCGTTTTGGGTGATAGGATATGGCCAGCTTTCAAAAAAAGCAGCTGCTTGCTTGAGTTTCAGGGCAAAAGCCCTTATTTTTCCTGGTCCCCTTCTCTCTATCCTGACCTCAGGATATACATCAGGTCATTTCTACAAACTACACTAAACTTCGCTAACCAGTAAAGACCATTTCCCCCCTTAAACACAGTCACCATCACAACTGAAAAAAAAGAAATGAACAGAGATTCCATAGACCTTCCTAATACCCAGTCCATATTTTAATTTTCCCAGTTGTCTCCGAAGTACCATTTGGATGGAGTTTGTTTGATTCAGGATCCAAACGGAATCTATACATCTCATTTGGTTACTGTATCTCTTTGATCTCACTTTGTCTCGAATGGACTCCTTTCTCTGTCCATCTCTCATGCATTTTATTTATTTATTTATTTATTTATTTTTGCAGTTTTTGGCCAGGGCCGGGTTTGACCCCACCACCTCCAGTATATGGGGTCAGCTCCCTACTCCTTTGAGCCACAGGCGCTGCCTTGCATTTATTATTTTTTTCCTGAAGAATACAGTTATTTGGCTTGGGCAATGACTCACTTTCTGATTTTGGCTGGTTGCTTCCTCATCATGTTCCTTAGCTCATTCTAGCTTGTGTATTTTCCATAATCCGGTAGTAGAACAAGACTTTGCTTTAAATTTGATTTGAATACAAATTCAATTCTTTTTATTTATAAGGGGTGCTATATACTTCGTGTTGTATCACATCACAAAACACATTATCTGATCATTGTAACCATGTGAAGGGTTGGATGTGCTAAGTCAATTGTGCTAAGCATTTCACAATACAGGATGTCCATAAAATTCATGTGCAATCTTAAATTGCACGCTATTTTAAACTGTACATGCACTTTATGGCCACCCTGTTTATGTACGTACATCAGCGTGGTGTACACCTTACACCTTAAACACTGTATGCAATTTTTTTTTTGGTTGATTACACCTCAATGTAGCTAGGAAAAAATCACAAACGTAAACAAATAAAAATACCTCATTGGTAGATTCAGATGGCGTTAGCCTGATTGTTCTATCGTAAAGTTCCTGACTAACCTTTCCCTTCATGTTTAACCCTCTTTTGATTATGGTAACCCAGATCCATTATTTCATTACAGATTATGGATTAATAACTTAATTTTATCCTTTTTAAAATTTTTCCTTAGTATCTATTACGTAGAATTCCTCCATAAAGAAGAATTTTTTCTTCTTTATGGCAAGGGTTTTAAACATTTTTTTTTCTAGAAACTTGGTTTCAAACACATCTTGTGTAAGCAAGAAATATACGAATCATGAGCACAGAGTAGTGCTAGAGCAGTGGATGCGGAAGGAGGAGGGTCCCCTGAAGTTTCGGGCTCCCTTTCCCCCATCCTCCACACCTGTGACGGAGGAACCCTTGGCTCCAGCAACACAATCAGGGATACCCCAGTGAAATCAGAGGATACCCTCTGCCCACATTGGGCTTGCAGGCAGATACTGGAGAGTGAAGATTATGTGTCTGGTGCAGAGAGCTTTACCATGCACCAGCTCTGTGACCAGACAGCTATCAACCTTAGTCAGCCTTGTCTCCTTATCCATAAATTGGAAATAAGAGTGCTAACCTTACAGGATAGTTGTGAAGAGTCGATGTACTAATGCCTGGGAAAGACTTGGCCTCGTTTCTGCTGTACCAGGGCTGTCCAGGAAATATCTAGCCACAAATGTCTCCATTTTCATATCACCTGGCTGGACACTTTCTAAATAGCCCTCGTATATGCATCACTGCTTAGTGAATGATAGCTTGATAAGTCCTGTGGACATAAATTATTATCTTGGTTCTTAGGACTTCTGTAACAAAGTACAACAGTGTTGGTGGTTGAGAAGGACACAAGCTTTTTCTCTCACAGTTCTGGCTAGAAATTTGAAATCAAGGTTTCGGCCAGGCCATGTTCCTACTAAGACTCTGGGAAGAATCTTTCATGGCCTCTTCGTAGCTTCGGGCAGCCAGGAATCCTTGTGTTCCCTCACTTATGGATGCATGGTGCCACCTCTGCTCTGGTCATCACGCAGCCATCTTTCCCCTGTGTGTCTCCTCTCAGTGTCTTCACATTGTCTCTTATAAAGACACCAGTTATGCTGGCTAAGGGCCCACCCTCCTCTGACGTGACCCTATCTCGTTGTATCTGCAATGACTCTATTACCAAATAAGCTCACATTCTGAGGAACTGGAGTTATGAGTTCAGCTTATCTTTTGGGGGGACAAGACCCATCACAACTTATGTGACCATGTGACACCAAAGTTTCTTCCACTTTCCAGTGTGGCAGAGACAATGTCTCGCATCTTACTGTTTGCTGACTGATTTTCTTTCAGATATGTGACGTCATGTAGTGTAGAGAGGACATAAGATGAAATGACCTGCCATATTTAGATCCAAAGAGGACAAGTGAATGATCAGTCCTTCCTCCCCCCTGGAGACAGAGCAGGGGCAGGAAACAACAGCCAGAGCATGTCCTGTAGATGGTTGAAGCAGCACAGCCTTAGCAAACTCATCTGTATCCTGGAACTCCTTTGCCCAGCTTGCTGTGGCGGCGCCCAGTGGCACTCCCATCTATATCAGGATGAGCCTTGGAGCAAACTATTTATTTATCAATTCTTAATTGAGTTGATGTTTACTCAGGATTGCCAGCAGATGATTAATTTATTGCAGAGTTCGAAGAGTCAGATAGTGAGGAGATCATTAGAAAGAGAAATTATAATAGAGTTCTCTGTACTCATAGGTCTGGTAATAAGAGATTGACTGATATAATTAGATGGGGCTTGGTAACAAATACTATTACATTATGTCTGAATCTTATTTAAATGTATTGGCCTTTTATCTTAAACTTATTAGTGGATGGCTGTAGGTGAAGTTGACACCTGCTAGCTCTTTTATTCCTGCAAAAGGAGACCTGAACTGTACAAAGGAGTCGCCTACTTGACATTTGGAGGCAGTGTCAGGGTGTCTGGTAGGGGCAGTTCTCCCCCTTGGTTCTTAGAGCAGAAGCAAAGTGTGAGAGAAGCTTAAACTTCAGCTCTGTTACTAAGTTTCTGCACATACTTGAGAAATCCAAGGGCCGTGTCCCTCGTCTATACTGTGGCTGTGGCTACCTTGGAACCTTTATCTTGGTCAACATCAACCTGGAGAAAGAAAAGAAAAGGCGGGAAATAAAATGATAATGTAGTGAGAAAACGGGATACAGAGTAAGACAGATCTGAGGCACAGTGGGCTGAGCGGTGGCCCCTAAAAGTATGTTTCCATCCTAACCCCCTGGAACCTGTGAATGTGACCTTATTGGGAAAATGGGTCTTTATAAATGTCGCTAAGGATCTGAAGATGCGATCATCCTGGATTATGTACATGGGCTGTGGCAGATATCCTCGTAGGAGACACCCAGAGGACAGCTGGATAGAGACGAGACAGTGACAGAGAGACTGGAGTTATGCAGCTGCAGGCCGAGAGATGTGAGAATACAATTCCGTTGCATTAAAGCGGCCAACGTTATGATCATTTGGTACAACAACCCTCAGAAACGAACACACCAGTCATACATCAAATTCCTCCTGTGACTTTGGGCAGGTCTCTTCATCTCCCCAAGCATTCGTTTTTTTCATCGGTAAAAATTCAGTTATACTGATCTCTCAGCACTGTGAGGACCAGCTGTAGTAAGTCATGAGAACTTACCCGACCCAGTGCCTGGTACATGACAGGCATTCAAAGCACATCAGATTCCTTCTTCTGTCACCTCCCACCCATTTTCCTACATGACATTTCAACTTGAAATCTCTTTGATCTTCTAAGCCTCCTAAAACGTCTGCAAAACCAACAGCCCAGCCCCCTAAGAATGTTCTGTTCTTCAGGAGCTGTTCGTATGACTGTCAAATTAGAGGAGAAAGCATGGTACAGCTGGTGTTTTTAAGGCAGTTGGGTGAGAGCCATGCAGATATTAAATTTTTTTTTAAATGCAATTTATTGAATGCAGTCCTCTAGTGAAGCGGCTGCAGTCCATATTGGAGCCTTGGTGTAGCTGGACAGCTGGGGTCTGTTTTCCTTCACACAAGGAGGTCTTGGGGTACATTCCCAGCTCCGGAGAAGAGACAGCACATGGGGGAGGAGTGCATATAATACTCTGGGCTGCAGAAAGAAGCCTTTGTAAATGGCTTTTTGCTACATGTCTTCAGTTCATTGATTTTAGGCCTAGAAGGTCATGACTGATAGTTCCCACCGAATAAAAGCTGGGGAAGTCAGTGTGGGAATTTAGAGCATGATTGACTTAATAAATATTTTCAGAACTGTGTATTTTTCCAGGGTGTCAGCAAGATGAAAAATTATAAAAGAGCGCTTGTCTGGGAGATAGTAGAACTCCCGGTTTCATTTCCGTCCTTGATTAGCCGGGTGACGTTAGGCAGCCATTCAGCTTCTCTGAGGCTTCATCTTTCTGGGGAAGTTGGTGAAGTAGCTCATCTCCACTCTGACACTCTGGTTTCAGGAAAACGCAAGGTGATTCCCTGAGGTCAGGCTGTACATCCATCTAGCACACATCTTTTATCTGGCCTGTTTGCTAAGGAAAGGGGAATTGCAGGAAGGCAACAAGGAAGAAGAAAATTTGAGAAAAAAATAGGGTGTTACCTTATATATATGCCTTCCAGAACCTCAGTAGTCCTGTAGGGGAGAACTAGGGCCATCCTAAAGACCCCGAGACCTCCACCACCTGGATCCTTTGAGGAGCCTGTGTTGATGACAGCTTTGTTGTCTCTAAGTGGCATTAGGAACCCACAACCTAGGTGTGAGTGGGCAGGGTGGCCCCTGGGGACATGCCCTATGGTGAGGTCAGTGTTATTTGCCTTTAGACAAAGGGCATTAGACCTCCCACCTCTTTGCCTGTTCTGTTGGGGCCAGTTTCCATGTGTATGTCCCCATCTCTCAGGCACCAGAGAGTCAATTCATTAATGCTAAGAAAGAAGGAAAGGGAAGGAAATAGACACTTGCTAAGTTCCCATGGTGACCATACCCGCACACTTCAAGGATCTGTCTTCACAGTCCCCTTACGGGGCTATTCATCACTCTTCCACCATTTTATACATTATAAACCTGAAGTTTGGAGAGCCTTGGTAAGTTGGCCAGAATCACTAATTATTACAGAGCAGAGCCAGGAATTGAACACCCGTCTATGTCAGAGCCTGTGTTTTCTTCACCTTGGCATCTTGCCCTTGCACTGCGATACCTCTGGGGGTGTGTCGTGTACCAGGCACTGGAGTGATGGGAGTGGGGGAGAGTGGAGATTAAGGGAACCATGTATCATCCTTGTTCTCAAATTTATTATCTAATTAGGCAAATAAACATAACATAAAGGGCAGACCCAAGACAAGGTCATAATGTTATTATCAGTAGATCATAATCAGATATATGATAATAGCAGCTAATATTTATTGCATAGTTACTATATGCTACATCCTAAAAATTCTACAATTGCTTTCTTTTTTTTTTTTTTGAGACAGAGCCTCAAGCTATAGTCCTGGGGTAGTCCCACCACAACGCCCGGCTATTTTTTGGTTGTAGTTGTCATTGTTTGGCAGGCCCGGGCAGGATTCGAACCCGTCTGCTCTGGTGTGTGTGACTGGAGCCTTAGCCGCTTGAGCTACAGGCACCACCTACCATTATTTTCTTATTTGTCACCACAGACCTGTGTCTGTATTTTATAGACAAGGAAGCTAAGACATAGAGATATTTGTAAACTTGCCCCAAGTTCACAGCATTTGGACTCGAAGTACTCAGCCAGGATTCACATCAGGCTGTGTGGCTCCCATGCTGTGTCACTAATGTTATTAGGCATCAAATAAGGGAACTTGAGGCCCACTTTAGATAGACTAGGACAGAAGAGTTTGGTCTAAAGTGGTCCTGGTGGGCGGAGGGGAGGAGACGAAACTCAAAAGTCTGTACAAAAACAGCCTGGAGTGACACCAAAAATTGTGCTTCTAATGATGCAGTTTCCTACCAGCTTGCAGGACCTGGTATAGTTGCAGGAGTCTTCAGTTCCTCTGATCTCCCAGCTTGTGGCTAACAACCTATTTTCTTCTGCATTCTAACCCCCTGGGAATTTCCTGTGAAAAGATGATTAGAAGGTGGATATTTTTGGAGCACGTCTTCCTTGGGTCAAGCAGTGCTTGGAACTGGGGGTGCAAATCCACATCGGGCTGTGGGGCAGAGATAGGATCTGAGGGTGTTTGGTCCTACAGCCTTTGCAGTACACAGATAGGAGTGCAGAAGACGTATGGCCCCAGATCTGTCCAGCTGGCATTGCTTACATAAAAGCAAGAGCCCTGTCAATTGCAATCCCTCTTTAAGGGGTGTGTGGGATTGAAACAAGATGGCTTGAAGGAAGACACCAGTGACTGTGGACTGTGCCCTGCTCTTTGCATTGCATACAAGCATCCTTGTCCTGAAGACCAGGTAGATTTGAGTCCATGGAAAAGTAGGTACAGCTGAGGGATGAGGAAAGTGGAAGAGGAGAGGCTGCGGACAGCCAGGCCTCAGATCAGAGCCAACATACTTTAGATGAAAACAGTGACATAAAATGCCATCAGCAGAGCACACATTCTTCAAGGCGGTGCCTCTTTCATCCCAGCCAGCTTCACTTACACAGTTACCATCTTACCTCCTCTATCCCTCGCCTCCTCACTCTTGCCCCAACTATCTCAGAATAGTTTAAGCTCCTAATTTTGCAAACTGGGACATTGTGAGTTGGAGGGAATAGGCTTGCCCAAGTGACTTATATAAATAACTGGTTTCGGGGTTAGGATGTGAAACTATTTTTGGGGGGCTTTAGTTTGGTGTTTTTCCACAATGTTGTGCTGAAGCTACATATTTCCCTCTCTGTAAGGCACAGAGAAAAGTAAGGGTTTCCTAGGACTTCTCTAAACTTGAATTTGAGTTTGAGAAAACGTCCTTGCCATTGGGTGAGATAGTTTGGCTGTTGACCTTGAAACCCAAATGAAGTGGTCTTGCTTGGAAGGGATGAGGGAGCTGTTTCAGTGCCCCATGTCTTTGTGACAACCCAAAACACTATCTGTTTGGAAATAAAT
>NW_003852403.1:9400174-9403718 GCF_000181295.1 Otolemur garnettii | reverse complement strand
TTTTTTTTTTTTTTTGCAATTTTTGGCCAGGACTGGGTTTGAACCCACCACCTCCAGCATATGAGGCCCGTGCCCTACTCCTTTGAGCCACGGGCGCCAATATATATGGTTTTGAAATATTCAGTTGTGAATAAAACTGGAATATACTGGCTAGAAAAACACCTGCTAGGAAATCTGGATTTTTGTGTGAGAGACTATTAAAGATGGCCACATTTTTCCTGTCCTAATATGTGTGCCCCTTAGCAATGTGGCTGTAACATTCTTCCCATCAAGAGTGGAGTTTCTCTATCTCCCTTTTGAATGTGGGCTTGACATTGGGACGAGGTTTGGTCAGCGGGACATTAGCGATTATGAGACATCAGAGCCTGAGAACACATTGTGCATTAGGCCTTATCTTCTTTCTTGACACTTTGAGACTACCATGAAAAGAAATTGGGCTACCTACTGGACCAGGCAGGAGTCACCCCTGTGAAGACCCCCTGGACCAACCAGCCCCTGGGTCAATAGGCCGCCTAACTATAGATGTGAATAATATCAGCTGAGCCAATACCAGCCTAAATTTCTGACCAAATGAATCATAGGCAAATGCAATGGTGGTTATTTTAAGCCACTCACCTTGTGATCTTCTGTTCCATAGCAAAAGTTACTGGGCAACAGGGACACCTAACATTTCTTTTACCACTTTCCTTCTTGGACATTAACTCAGTCTCATAGAGTTATTCAGTAGCTATCTCAGTCTAGATTTTTTCTCTGAGTTGAATTTTGTCTAGGAGAGGCAGAGTAGGGAACTTATAAGTTGTAGTGGTTTTAGTTATTTATTGTTTGACAAGGTTTTCCGTCAACCTAATTTGCTTCTCAGATACATCCTAATTTCTTTGCCCTTCTGATTCATAAGTCTGAGCTGCATTTAGCTGTCCTGACAGTTGAACTTGATATTGTTGGTACTTTGTGTGCTTCTAGGTCCATTCTTAAACCTTTCTCCTGTCTGGCTTTGTATATGTCACAAGGACTGCCCCATAGACTGTGTTTTTCAGGCTCCCTTGCCCTGTGCGTTTCAGTGGGATTCATTTAGTGGGAGGCAATAGTGTGAAATTATATGTCGAAGAAGAAAGTAAGAAGCCAGGGTCTGTCTTTCCCTACCTCTCTGCCTCAGGTGGCCTCTGGCAGTGGCTGTGTCCCTTCCATGGCTCCATCTTTTATGAGAAACCCCTTATATCCATGTTCCCAGCTCCCACCAGACTGTCCCACCACGGATCCAGGTTGTGCAGTGCACCATGGCTCCCAGATTCCGATAATACTGCCTCTTCTCTTGGTTCCTTTAATGCAGGGACATTAGTAACATCTTGGAGTTGTTCTTCTCAAGAAAGTGTCTTTGGATGGCCTTTCCTTCTGCTTGCTATTTCAACTCTTTAAACACCTTTGAATTAATACCTTGTATTGAATTCCTTCTATTGAATTACCTGTCTTGATTGATTCTTCAACTAATATAATAGGATTCACAGTGTCTTAGAATAGAAAGAGTGGAACTGGATTCACCTCATGGAAAAATGTTATATTTGATGGAGATACTATTATCTTTTACCTTTAGGCGATTGATTTAACTTTGAGTTGATAGACCTTCATTTTTACTAAGAAGCAGAAGGATGTTGTAACATGCAATCCTATCACGTTTCCTCAAATAAGGGGAAAAGACACATGTGGGCTTATGTGCTTGTAAATTGAGCCCTTCTTCACGGGAAAACACATGGCACACAGTGGAATGGCCTTACCCCAAGAGTTTAGGACAGTGGTTCTCAGTTTTGACCCTTAAGAGTTTTTTAATAATGTCTAAGACAGGGTGGCGCCTGTGGCTCAAAGGAGTAGGGCACTGGCCCCATATGCCAGAGGTAGCGTGTTCAAACCCAGCTCCAGTCCAAAACTACAAAAAATAAATAACAAATAAAAATTAAAAAAATTATGTCTAAGACACTTTTTTGTTTGTTTGTTTTGCTTTCATCTCCATAGGGCAGGAGTATGTTACTGGCATCTAGTGAGTAGAAGTTAGACATCTCACCGTGCATAGGACAGTTCCAAAATAAACTATTATCTAATTGGAAATATTAATTGTGTCAAGGCTGAGACCCTCTGGCTTAGGAAATCACTGACTCCATGCCAGTTTTCTCAGAGTTCCTTGACATATCTAGGCACTGTTTTCCCCAACCCAAACCCTAGCCTCATTTTCCTTAACATCTCATCCCCTCTTCAGAATCTCTGAAGAGTCAGAGTCAAAAATGTCCCTTTATACTTTAATTGGAGATGCCTCTTTGGGGGTGAACAGAGGAGATTATTTTCTAATTTTAAAATACCTTCCTAGCCCAATTTCTTTTGTTTATATGGCAGAGAAGTAGATTAAATCTCTGGGGGAAGGGCATGGATCAAAGAGACAAGTCAGACTACAATGAGGCTGAGTTTGCAGAAAATTAGGGTTTAGTTTGGTTTCTGCTTATGGACCACAAATATGTCCATCATCTCTATGAACTTTTGTGCATTCTATTTTCTAAAGTTATCCTGGGAAACGTCACTACCACATCTGTCACAGCTTATGGCTTTGCACAGGGTAGTGTACCATTGGTTTGAGAACAGAACCAGCATGTGTGGACAGGCCTGTAATTTTTAATATGACATTGGCCATAATTTATCGTGTCATACCACCCACTCACAATAGCCCCATCAACTGAAATGCTAAATGCCTTTCTTATCAACACTGATGGGAAAATGCTGTTCTGGCATCTTCCTCTAAGGGAAACAGAAATCCAACCATGTTCCTTGCAGCCTAGAGCTCTGTATACAAGATCAGATTTGTTTTTCTCCCTGAAAATTTATAGGCATTTACAAGGAAGCATATCCTGTTTGGTATGTAGAGGGGAAATGAAGTGGAGAGAGAATTATTTAGCAAGTTCCTTTTTCTTGAGATTTGCTCAAGCTGCTTTATGACTTTAAAAACTCAGATTACTCTCCATTTTATGAGTGGCTTGATCTTTTCTGTTTATATTTTCTCTACTTGGTGAAACCATGGACCCATTATTAGAACCCTGGGCAATGGTTAGATTCTCTATAATATAGGCATATTCATAAACTATTGACCCCAGAAAGTGAGACTCAATTCTGTGGCCGAGGGTCAAGGCCTTGTGCTTTAGTTTTGTTAAATCAAAGACTCAGTTTTGACTGAGGGTGCCAAGATGGGATCTCTACTGCCCTGTTGCTGGCAACCCTCAGTAGTACAGACTTTGTACAGAACTCTGACAGTGCCCACATACCCCACGGCCTGGCAGGCTGGCAAGATTAAAGGAGGAATCTTACTCTTACGGCATTAGAGTTTATGGAGCCTCTCTTAATGCTAGAATGAGATCCTATAGACAGGAGAAAACTATTTATTCACAGTGATACAAGATAGGCAAATGAAAAGAAAATATTCCAATTCTGAAACCTTTTTGGGAAATGGCAAATGTTCTTTCTTTTCAGACGCTTTTCTAGATTTTGACCTCTTAATTTTGCATAGATCACA
>NW_003852403.1:9392457-9399946 GCF_000181295.1 Otolemur garnettii | reverse complement strand
AAAAAAAAAAAAGTAATGCTTTGACTCTCTTTTAAATCGCAGTTCTATTAATTGAGACTTTTCTCACTTAAGGTGGCTCTGAAGATTGAATGGGCATAATGAGTCAGAGAGATTGGCACATTGTGAGTTCTCAGTCAGTGATGGTAAAATATGGATAGTAGGGTATGGATGCACGTTTACTTTTAAGCAATGACTTTTATAAAAAGCTCGCGGTATATTTCTAAGCTGACCTTGAAGTATAGCACTAACATAACTTTGGAAAACCAAAATAGGAAGGGAAAAGGAGTATTAATTTCTCACCCCATCAAATCTCGTATTTGGAGGATTTACATTTAAGACTGAAGCAGTAGGGCTGAGGTCACATCTTTCTCTGTTGGACATTGTTTTTGATGAATAATTATTAGAACTGCTGTGCATTTGGTTTCCCCCTCAGATAAGGATTTATTTTTTCCATACGGTCTTCTCTTTGCACCTGAAGGAGCATTGAGGGTGAAAAATAGAGGCCTGTTTCCTGTCCCTAACTGGAGCCCTGGAAGGTTGTCAAACTAGAGCAACAACTTTGTGGGATTTATGCCTGGGACCTGTCAAAGTAAAATTATCATAGCAAACCCTCTCTGCTATCAATCAAAGGGGTATTGAGGATGGCAAGGGCAGGCATTTTTCAAATTTCTTTACTGTGCATATTTAGTCTTGTGCCTGGGGGAGGAAGAGTTCCTTTGAACAGTTCTTATAGATTTCATTCCCATCAGATGGCAGCTCACAGAACTACTTAATCTTCCCCAAAGGGTTTCTCTCATTGGCCTGCTGAGAAAAACAGCCCAGGAAGAAAGTGTGTGTGTGTGTGTGTGTGTGTGCGCGCGCGCGCGTGCGTGCGCACGCACATGTGTTGCAGGGAAACAGACAATCCAACAGCAGATGCCCCCAAATAAAGTAAATAAAGCAGATGCCCCTTTCTTTCGGAGGACGGTCAATGTGAGCCTGGTTGCCCTGGTGTCACGACTTAGAAAGTTCACTGTCTGTTTGAGGTTATCTTCCCTCACTTCTTTAAGTATCATGTGGACATTTCGCAACAACAACACAAAGCTGACGCTGCTATCACCGCGACGTGGGTATTCTTCTCCTGTCCCACCGAGCCATTTCCCACATTTGTCAAGGCAAGGGTTGAAGGGGAGCGGACAAGGGAAACGGGTCCCCCATTCATTCCTGTCTGTCAGAGGTTCGCTTTGTCATGATAACATTCAAGGAGCATATTTATCTATCCTGCTACTGGAGGTTAAGGCAAGGGTAACACAAAGAAGAGAAGAAATCCTGTTTGAAAAGTTTACAAATCCTGCTGTGAGGGCTGTAAACAGAGTCCAGCCGGTGGGTGGAACGCGTAAAATAACTGCCACATTGATAGGGACCTGATTCTTCAGCACTAAAAATCCACTCGTGTAAACAGAGGAACTGTTGCTGCAGAGCGGGTCTGTTTTGGCTTAAAGTCTGAGGAACACATCGCCTTCAAAGTGAATTCTTAGATGTCACTTCCCATAAGTTATGGCAGAAGATTACAAAGCTACTGATATAACATATTAGCTTGATGGACAGAATTATACCCCCAACGCTTCCTGCTCTCCCCAATGACGCACACTAACTTAGTGTGCTGTGACAGCTGCCTTGATTTACCACCAGCCCTGGAGGCCAACTGGGAGAGGGAACGTTCACATGGACGCAGGGCCCGAGACTGGCCTGGAGCCTAGTTTATAAAGCTGCCCTGTAATTCACCACAAATGTGTCACCATTAAAAGAGGAAAAAAGGATTGCAGATAATAAATACTCTCTAATTTATTAGCTAACAACAAAGAGATCAGAGCCAGTTGTGATGTGATTGTTTGACATAATATTGTCAGGGGAAAAAAAAGCTAAGTTGACCAGAGAGGTAAATTACACATTCAAGCAGATGCATCAACTCTTGGCTTGTCATAAGCCCCGCTAAACAAAACACCAAACAGAGGGGAGAATTGGCAAGGAGCAGAGTCATTTATCTCTGAAAGAGACATATTCAAGAGCAAGTGAAATAAGACATAGTTCTTTTGGACTTGGTCAGAGGCCAGGTTTTAACTGTTATAAATTAGATGGTTTTTGTGTACAGAGTTTGGCGATTCTAGTTCCTTTTGTCATGGTAGGGAGATTTTTTTTTAGATTTTTCTGCCTGTCTTAAACTCATGGTTTGGTTAGCCAGGGTGTGTATCTCTACAACTAGGTATCGGAGGATCAAAGCATTCTGGTAATGAGAGCAAATATCAGAAAGGGTTTTGTATGTGGCCCATGGTAAACTCAGAGGCTTTAGAAAAACTTTTAGTCTCTCTTTTTCTGTGGTTCTTCGTCTGCAGTTGTGTAGCAATCATCCCACAGGACACCAGGCAGGGATTCACAGTCGTATTAGCGTTGTGGGACCTTAGGGTTGGAAGACATGTCTCATCCCACGTCCCACTCAGGATATGTAGACAGTCATGGATTATCTGGACGACTTCCAGGGAGGCTGAGCATCTGCGCTGCATTATTAGAATAGAGCTTAGGGTCGGCGGGTGCCTGCTGGGCTTTTATTTCTACATAAGCTACTGCCCAGAAAAACTCTCCCATCCCTTACTTGGGAAATTGAATTTTCAGACCTAAGTGGATACTTTTGCTTTGTTCTGTGCTTTTTCTTAGGTTGAGCCTATTGTTAGGACATAGATTTCTAGGTTTTATTCAACAGTCTGGAGGCACGAGTGGAGTCCTGTGGGTAGGCTTAAGGAACCTCTGTTCTCAGTGACATTGATTCATGAATCAACATTTATTCTTTGGTATAGTTAATTGATCTGTGTGAATTGACCTGAATCAACATCCCTCTCTCTCTCCTTTTTGTAAAACAGTACCATGAGAGATTTTTGTCGGATGTCTTATTGAAATCAGTGTATTAAGTTTCTGTTCTCACTGCTCCACCAGCTTAACAATTATTTCCAAAAGCAGAGTTAGAGAGAGTGAAGGTGGAGAGAGAGAGAGGGAGATTGATTTGGCCTAAAATCCTAGCTCATTCTAAGTGAAAAGGTGCTAGTTCTGAGACGTCACTACAGTGCTCACACTGTATTTAACATAGTGTTTTACAATGTCAGTGTCTTGTTTTTTTTACACTCCTCCATTTCTCTTTTAAAAAGAATAAACATGAGATAATATTTGCCTAAATCTATCACTTTTCTGTGATTTTTCAAATATTCATAACATTGTTTCCATGATTAGATCTGTAAGAATTTATTTTGTTGCTGTTGTAAAAGAAAATACCGTTTGTGTGACTCTAGCGACCAAGTTCACGTCTATTTCATAAGCTTTTACACCTTTTAGGTTTTATTTCTTTTTTACTTTTGCACTCATCCTTCCAGTGTAAAGATATACTTTCGTGATGGAGAAAATAACAAAATAAGAGCTTAGTAATTCTGCCTTCTATTTTTTTTTTTTGCAGTTTTTGGCCGGGGCTGGGTTTGAACCCACCACCTCCAGTATATGGGGCTGGCACCCTATTCCTTTGAGCCACATGTGCTGCCCTGGAATTTTTTTTTTACCCTTTTCTGACAGGAGACTTATTTTCTTCATTCAAACACTGCTTTTGTAAGTGACTTCTTAAAACCTGGATTTATTAGAATGTCTTGTACCCAGTTGTGCTAGTATGTTTTCTTTCTTTCTTTCTTTCTTTTTTTTTATTTGAGACAGAGCCTCAAGCTGTCCCCCTGGGTAAAGTGCTGTGGCATCACAGCTCACAGCAACCTCCAACTCCTGGGCTCAAGAGAGTCTCCTGCCTCCACCGTCCAAGTAGCTAGACCACAGGCACCCACCACAATGCCCAGCTATTTTTTGGTTGCAGCCATCATTGTTGTTTGGTGGGCCCAGGCAGGATTTGAACCCGCCACCTTAGGTGTATGTGATTGGCGCCTTAGCCACTTGAGCCACAGGCGCTGAGCCCTAGTTTGTTTTCTTTTGCTATTTTTCTAACCCTCAATCTTCTCCCACCTCCCTTGTTGTCAATTTCATAATTATATATCCAGGCTTACTCTTAGTAGCCTTCTTCCTTCTTGAATTTCATGCCCTATGACGTCATGTGGAAATACTATAGCCACTGATTTTTTTAATAAAAGATAATTAAGTCAATGGTATTTGTGTATTTATGTCCCCAAATTTCTTTGTACTTAGTTACAATTAGTCATGGTCTCTTTCTCCTAGGGCTTTCATGTCTTCTGTACCACCAAGTTTTATAATTTTATAAGTTTGATCATGTTGGTCTTTGTTATGCTTTATAATCTATATTGTATTTTGTTACTCTTTTTGTATGTTCACTAAATGCATTTCTGCTTAATTTTTCTGGTTTCCAAAGCTTTCTACTCCTCTCCCCCATTTGCTAACATCCTCCTGCTCCACTGGAAATACCTTTCTTTTGGACATGATGTACTCCTCCATTCTTTCTGGACATGATGAGTTTACCTGCCACCATGAGTTTATTTCAAGTTCTTTTACTTTAGAGAGTTACAATCTGTTTTATAGGAACAATGTGCTTCTATCACGTCATCTCCCCTGTTAGAAAACCTTCAGGGCCTTCTCCTCCCATTTGGGATATAGCCACAAACTCTTAGCCATGCTGCTGAGGTCCCCTTAACCTTGACCTCAATGTACTTTCTTAATAGAACCTTCTAGACTTTCCCTATTTAAATTCAACTTTTCAAACCAACTAGTTTGCTCCTAGGCACTTGATAGTTTTCTCTTTCATATTATCACCTCTTTGGGCTTCGCCTCCAGGCCTTTTTCAGTAATCTTAGTTAGAAGGTGAATCATCAAAAAGGTCATTAAAATGAAACGCCTTTCATTGCTTTTTTTTTTTTCCCGTATGAAGAATGAAATAATTTTATTGTGCAAAATGAACTCTTGAAGTCTTATAAAGAACATAAATTTGGGGCCAGCCCAGATTCAAAGTTGTTCATAATTAATACAATCTTCAGCCGTTCCTAAATCAACAAGGGTTTATGAGAGACCACTTGGTTACCATGTCCTGCTTTTCTTCTGTTGGCAATAATATGTAGAATTTTAGAAATGTTGATTCATAAAGATGACTTCATCCTAAGGATATTAGGGGCCTGCAGTTATGCATCTCAGCCTTGAGTACCTGAAATGCACTGATGTTCCCACACATGACTACATATCATTCGTATTACTCAGTCCACAACTAATACCAGGGTAGATAAAAAGCAAGCGTCATTTCACAGCAGACCAAGCTAAGAAAGTACATCTTTCCTCAACCAAGAAGATGGAGTGTGAACCAGACCACATGGCCCGGTGCATACAGTAGCTTTAAAGCTGCATTGAGCAAAATAGATTTAAATCATTCTGAAAGAAATAAATCCTAACAACAGACACATTGTGCTGAATGAAATGAAGCTCACAAAAGAATTGATTGGGAAGTCTACCAAATGGAATAAAATTTAGCAGAAAGGCACACATTGGAGAGAATAAAATATGTTCCAGTTTGAAGGGTATTGAATTGACAAGATATAACTGACCAGCTATAAAGCAAATGAATAAAATATGTAGTCAAGTTGCATATGGACATTCAACAGGAATAGGTTAATATAGATCAGTGGTATCATGTGATCAGCTCCATCTTTACAGTGATGTGACTCATTGAGTGATTGCTTTAGTTGGTCCTGATTCCTGGCAACAGCAACTCCCCTTAAAGGAGGTATATAATTAACCGGAAATAAGATTGTTTCTTAGCTTGTGTTGGTTCAGAAAACCATGATGATTTTTCAGAATTAGGAGGATTTTACCCTATGTCGTAATAGAACATCACAGTAAAGCCTATTTAATTGCCTTTTCGTCCAACAGAAAGTTAATTCTACCTCTTCCCTGTGCTGAAATGCTTAGAGCTGTCAACTAGCTTCATTTCTCCTTCTAGACAGTTAGGAAATTTGGGGTCAAAATTCTAATCATCTTATTGGAAAATTTCTTCCACATACAAACATACTCATTCAATGTTTCTGTTGTATTTCAGGCAGGATCCTTTGGAGAATTTTTATTTTTATATAATTCACAACGTGAATGAAGATTATCTCCACTATTATTTATAGTGGCATATCAAGGGCAGGGGGGGCATTAGTGTCTGCTGTAGGCATACACAGCATGGGAATGCATTGTTTATAGAGTTTTAAAACAATGCTAAAACCAACTAAAATTCAGTGTGCATTCTTTTGTCACCATGTACTGGTAATTCAAACAATGAAAGCAATAATCATCCTCCCTGGAGGGGAAAAAAACTGTCAATATACATTCTATCTAATTGCTATGAGTTCTGTTCTATTTTAAAATATTGTTATATTTTTCATATTTATTGCACTTTAACCCACTTTTAAAATTTATCTTTTAATACCCATTCTATTCTGCATGAAAGTTAGATTGGAGAACTCTTATCTCTATAGGAAACCTCCACATCCATGAACTTGCCTAGATGTTTTCAAGAATAAGTTCATAGTGTTTTGAAGTTACTGGAGATGATGTCAGGCACCGTGTACATATTTCTGCATTTGAACAATAGATATAAAATAGGAAATCATAGCAAAATAATTAGAAGGTGAAGAAACATCTTAAATTATTTCAACTCTGTCATTCTATAAAACCCTTTGGAATACTTGTATTTAACACTTACAACTCTAAAATAAAATAAAAAATATGAGTGTACTGTTTTTCTTTGGTAAGTGAAAATTTCAGTTCAAGCATGAAATACTCTAATACATTTGAATAATATCTTTACATTTTAATTTTCTTTTTAAATTGTTATTTCAAAACAAATTAAGGAAAAATCATAATTACTAATTATTATGTGAAGATAACTGAAAAGAATCATGTTTTATGGGGGAAGGGTATATTAATATTGATCTGTTTGTCAAATATTCTAGCTATGGTACTGCGTATTTCTGTATCCTTTTGATTGTAAATGATACAAATTTGATTCAAATTGCTGAAGGAAAAGAAATTGTGCAACTTAATAATTGATCAGTTTACTTTTGCTTTGCAACAAACAATCACAACACTTAATGGCTCAAAATAGAAGTTATTTATTAGTTCACAGTCTTGTGGCTTGTCTGGATGGCGCTTATGTAGACTGGCTCAGCGGGGACTCAAGGATGGCCTCATTATGTCCAGAGCTTCACTAGGATGGCAGGAATAGTTCTCCATGGGATCTCCCTTTTTTTTAGGAAGCTAGCTTGACTTATTCCCTGGGGGCAGAAAGGTTCTCCTAACAAGAGGAGAAAAATCCCATGCTCAAGTACCTTTCAAGGTATATTTATATCACATTTATTAAGGACTTTTTGGCAGAAAAAGTTACATGGTCAAGACCAAGTGGAAGGAGTAGAGAACCAGACTCTACCTATTATTGGAGGAGCAATCAAGTCATACTGCAAAGGCGAACATCTATAAGGAATCACTGTAG
>NW_003852403.1:9387483-9392144 GCF_000181295.1 Otolemur garnettii | reverse complement strand
CCCTACAGTAGTTAGAACACTGGGACTTATTGCTCCTATCTAGCTGTAATTTTGTGTCCTTTAGTGTATCCTCCATCTCCTCCCAGCCTCTGGTGTCCTCTGTCCCACTTTTTAGTTCTGTGAGATCAACTTTTCTTACCTTCCCCATGGAAGTAAGGACATACGATGTTTAGTTTTCTGATCCTGGCTTATGTTACTTAACATGATGCCCTCTATTTCCATCCATTTTAGCACAAAGGACAGGATTTTATTATTTTTGGCTGAATAGTGTTTCATTGTGTATATATAGCACATTTTCTTTATCCATTCATCTTTTTTTAGAAGTCTAGGTTGATTTTGTATCTTGGCTATCATGCATTGTGCTGAAATAACCAGGGTGGTGCAAATTCTCTTTGATATATAGATATCTTTTCTTTTAAATAAATACCAGAAAGTGGGATTGACAGATTATGTGGTAGTTATTTGTAGTTTTTTGAGTAAGCTCCGTACTATTCTTGATAGTGGCTGTACTAATTTACATTCCAGCAAAGGGTGAGTCCTCTGGAACATGTATTAATTTTTGTCTTTTTGATAATAGCTATCCTAACTGCAGTGACATGATACCTCATTGTGATTTTGATTTGCTTTTCCTTGTGATTAATGAGGTTGAGCAATTTGGGGGGGTACATCTTTTGCCATTTCTATGTCTTCTTTTAAGAAGTATCTGTTTAGAGCATTTGCCCATTTTTTAATTGAATTCTTTGGTTTATTGCTATTGGGATGCTTCAGTACCTTATGTAGTCCGTCAGATGAATAGTTGGAAATGTTTTCTCCCATTCTATACGTTGTCTTTTTCACTCTGTTGATTGTTGCCTTTGCTGTGAAGACTTTTTGTTGCTATAATCTCATGTTTTGCTTAAGTTGCCTATAATTTTTGAGGTTTTATTCATAAAATCTTTTCTCAGACCTATGTCCTGCAGTATTTTTCCTGTTTTCTTCTAGCAGTTGTATCATCTTAGGACATAAATTTATGTATTTGATCCATGTTGGGTTGATTTTTGTGGAGGTCAAGTAGCGAAGGTCTAATTTCATTCTTTTGCCTCTGGATATCTAATTTTCCCATTACCATCTATTGAAGAGACTATGCTTTTCCCAGTGATTGTTATTGGTACCTTATCAAAAATCAGTTGGCTATAGATATATGGATTAATGTCTGGGTTCTCTATTCTGTTCCCTTGGTCTGGGTGTCTGTTTTTATGCCAGTATCATCTATTTTGGTTACTATATAGTAACGGTGCAGTATCTTTTGAAGTCTGATAATGTAGTACCTTGTGCTTTATTTTTTCACTCAAGATTGCATTAGTTATTTGGGATTTTTTCTTTGGTGGTTCCGTGAAAATTTTAATATTTTCTATTTCTGTGAAGAATTTCATTGGTATTTTGATAAGTATTGCATTGAATCTGTAGATTGTTTTGGGCAGTAAGGACATTTTAGCCATGTCAATTCTTCAGATCCGTGAGCATAGCTTGCCTTTCCACTTACTTATTCTCTTCAGTTTCTTTCATCAGTGTTTTCTATTTTTCCTTGCAGCAGTCTTTTACCTCCTTGGTTAAATTTATTCCTAGGGTTTTTTTTTTCTTTGCAGCTATTGGAAACAGAATTATCTTCTTGATTTCTCCTTCAGCTAGTTGGTTGTTCATGTGTAGAAATGCTACTGATTTTTGTGTGTTGAGTTTGCATCCTGCAAGTTTAATGAATTCTTTTATCAATTATGAGAGATTTTTGGTAGTTTAGGTTCTTCTCTATATAAGATCATGTTGTCAGCAACAGGGACAATTTGACTTCCTTCCTCCAATTCAAATGCTTTTTATTTACTTCTCTTGCCTAATTGCTTTAGCCAGATGGGCAATCTTGTTTTGTGCAGTTCTTAGAGGAAGAGCTGTGGGTTTGTTGTCTAATATGGACTTTATCATGGTGAGATATACTTCTTCTATATCTAATTTATGGAAAGTTTTATCTTGAAGGAATGTTTAATTTCATCAAATGCTTTTTCTGCAGCTATTGAAATGATCACATTATTTTTGTCCTTCATTATTTTGATGTGATGAGTCATTTTTATTGATTTGCATCATTTTTATTGATTTGAACCATCCTGGTATTCCTGAGATAACTTCCACTTGATCATGGTATACTGACTTTTTGATGTATTTTTTGCATTCAGTTTGGTAGTATTTTGTTGAGGAGTTTTGCATCTGTGTTCATCAGGGTTATTGGCTTATATTTCACTTTTTATGTTTAGTCCTTGTTTGGTTTTAGTACCAGGGTTATGCTGGCCTCATACAATGCATTAGGAAGGATTCCCTTAACTTTGGTATTTTGGAATAGCTTGAGATAAATTGGTAATAATTCTTTAAAGGTTTGGTAGAATTCAGTGGTGAAGCCTTTAGTCCTAGGCTTTTCTTTGTTGTGAGGTATTTTATTACTGATTGACTCTTGTTACTTGTTATTTGTCTGTTCAGATTTTCTCTTTCCTTTTGGTTTAATCCTGGTAAGTTATATACATCCAAGAATTTCTCCATTTCCTCAAGGTTTTCACATTTATTCGTGTACTGTTGTTTATAGTAGTAGCTAATGTTCTTTGTATTTCTGTCCTGTTGTGACAAACCATTTTTTGTTTCTGACTTTTATTTGAGTCTTCTCTCTTTTTTTCTTATGTCTCACTAGTGGTTTGTCGATTTAATTTTTTCAAAAAACAACTTTTTGTTCTGTCAAATGTTTGCATTTTCCCCTCAATTTTGTTTATTTATGCTTTGATATTTATTATTTCTTTCCCTCTAATTTTGGATTGTGTTTATTCTTCATTTTATAGTTCTCTCTTATTATAGTTCCCTGTTAATAATAAATTGTTTATTTGAAATCTTTCTAGTTTTACAATGTAGATATTTATTGCCTTAAACTTACCTCCAAATAATGTTTTGCTGAGCCCCATTGGTTTGGTATGTTGTGTTTCTGGTTTGGTTTCAGGAATTTTTAAAATTTTATTCTTACTTTAATCCTTCACCCATTGGTCTTTCAGGGGCATGTTGTTTAATTTCTATGTATTTGTATGTTTTCAAGTGTTCCTCTTATTTTAGATATCTACTTTTATTCCATTGTAGTCATATAAGGTAGTTGGTATGCTTTTGATTTTTACACATTTTTGAGTCTTGTTTTGTGTGTCACTGTATGGCCACCCTGGAGAATATTTCACTTGCTGATGAAAATAATGCATATTCTATAACTGTTGTGTGAAATGTTTTATAAATGTCTATTAGATTCATTTGGTCAATGGTGAAGTTTAAATCCATTTTTTGTTGTTGTCGTCTTTCTGGCTAGATGATCTTTCCAGTACTCAAAATGAGGTATTGAAGTCCACAGGGTTATTGTATTGGGGTCTATCTCTCCTTTTAGATCTAATATTTGTTTTATATGTCTGAGTGTGCTAGTTTTAAGTTCACATATATTTGCAATTGTTGGAGACTCCTGTAGCTCAGTGGGTAAGACACTGGCTACATACACTGAGCTGGTAGGTTTGAACCTGGCGCAAGCCAGCTAAAACAATGACAACTGCAACAAAAACAAAATAGCCAGACATTGTGGTGGATGCCTGTAGTCCCAGCTACTTGGGAAACTAAGGCAAGAGAATCACTTAAGCCCAAGAGTTTGAGGTTGTTGTGAGCTATGATGCCATGGTGCTCTACCCAGGGCAACATAATGAGACTCTGTCTCAAAAAAAAAAAAAAAAAATTTGCAATTATTATAGTCTTGCTGAATTGACACTTTTATTACCATATAATATTCTTCTTTGTCTATTCTTACAGCCTTTGACTTAAAGTCTGTTTTATACTCTTGCTCATTTTGGTTTCCATTTGCATGGAATAGCTTTTTTCAATTCTTCACTTTAACTGTATGTGTATCTTATACGTGAGATGAGTTTCTTATAGGTAGCATATAGTTGAGGTTTTTATTCATTCATTCAGTCTATATCTTTTAAATGGGAATTTAGTCTGTTTACATGCATGATTATTATTGATAGATGAAAACTTACTCCTGTTTTTTCATTGATTGATTCCTTGTTGCTGTATATTTCCATTGTTCCTTATTTCCTCTCTTTTTGTTTCTTTTGCAGTGGATGATTTTCTGTAGTGACAGATTTGATTCTCTTTCTCCTTTGTGTGTTGGCTTTATCAGTGAGTTTTGTAGTTTTATATTTTTACAATGATGTCTATTATCTAATATCTTCCAGACATAAGACTCCCTTAATCATTTTTTAAAGACTGATCTAGTGGTGATGAATTCCCTTAGTTTTTGCATATCTGTGAAAGATTTTGTTTTTCCTTCATTTCTGAAGGATAACTTTGCTGGGCATAGTATTCTTGGTTAGAATATTTTTTTCTTTCAATACTTTGAATGTATCATCCCATTCTCTTCTGGTCTGTAATGATCATGCTGAGAAACCTTCTTTTAGTATAACTGAGGCTCCCTTATGTGTGATTTGATGCTTTTCTTTGGCTGTTTATAGAATTCATTCTTTGTCTTTAACATTTCAATTTTAATGTGCTTTCAATTATAATGTGCTTTGTAGAGGACTTATTTGGGTTGACTCTGTTTTTTAGTCAGTCCAGCTGGTGGTTTGTTGATA
>NW_003852403.1:9347439-9387430 GCF_000181295.1 Otolemur garnettii | reverse complement strand
TATTATATATATGTAATAGTTTCAATTGTGTTTATTTTTGCTCTGATCTTTATTTTTTTCTATTATGCTAATTTTAAGTTTGGTTAATTCTTTTTTTTTTTTTTTGCAGTTTTTGGCCGAGGCTGTGTTTAAACCTGCCACCTCCGGCATTTGGGGCTGGTGCCCTACCCCTTTGAGCCACAGGCACTGCCCAATTCTTGCTTTTTTATTTCCTTGAAATGCATTATTAAGTTTGGGGTCTTTGAGCTTTCTAGGTGTAGATGATCATATCTCTCCCAAGATATGGGAACTTCTCAGCTATTATTTCATTAAATATGTTCTATACCTTTCCCCTTCTCTTGACAATATGAAATGCTTCAAGAATTTGCATGTCATTCTTACGTAGAGTCTATTCTAATCTTCTACGTATTGTTCCAATATTAGTGTATGTGCTGCTGAAATAACCACTTACTAAAAAACAATTTTGGGAAAGATGTTCAACAGTAACTAATGGATTACTTCTTGCCTACTTAGCACCCTCCTCTGAAATAATGCTCTCTCTAATTTAAACACAATTGCAAGACTGACTATCATTGGTTGGATTTGGGTGGCATTCTAATCTTTGAACTAATTGTCTGGCTCAAGTTTGTGTCTTTTACCGTGAGATGGGTCAGCCACATCTGAACCATATTAAGTGAAATGTAGAAAGTAAGCACCAGTTCTTCAAAGAAAGTGATTCACTGGTTATTACTAGATAAAGAGTGAATTTATTTTATGAAAGCAGAAGTATTTATAATGTATTTATTGAGGTAGCTAACATTTCTGAATGATGAACCCATCGTGTAAACTCACTGATGTGCAATGTGCACTATAGGTGAAATATGACTAAAAAACCAGAGATTCAGGATGATGTTTGAGCAGTGTACATAGATGCTAACAGTTGTTGGAGAAGGACAAATATGAATGGGAAGCAAAAATGGTGGTGAGGGAATTACAAAATGAACTTGCAATGCGTACAACTTAGAATCAGGAATTGCTTGGGTTCTCAGTGATTGAAATCTTTACCACTAGTATTTATTTATGCCAGTGTTGTCATCCTCATCTCTTTGGCTAATGCTACCAAGTTCTCACTGGCATTTTTTATTGTTTTGTGGATGATTCTGAGCAAAGAAGGCACAGTGGAGTGATGGAAAGTGCACTCCACCTGTTATTCAGTTTTAAGTTCTGACTCTGCTACTCTGTGGAATTTATGAATTTTTTCCCCTTTTGAGCCCCAGTTTCATTATCATGTGAAAGATGAGGGTAACTGATCTGAAAGAACTGTCTGGCATGTGTTTTGGCACCTATATTTTCTCTACTTGGTCTTAGTGCCCTCATTATCTTTCCTCTCTGTAACCTACTTAGCCCTTGGGGAGAATGTATACTAACTTCTTCTCTGTGGATTCTCTCCCAAGTTTCAAAATTCATGTCATTTGTTTTTTAGGTTTTGCTGGCTCCTGCTCTCTACCCAAAGAGAATCATATGACAAATTAATGCTTTTTAGCAAGCTCATCAGGGTAACTTGTGACCCTCTGTTGTCACAGGTTGGCCCTGTCCCATGCCTTATTGGTGGTACCAGCCATTTTCCCTTCATTAAATACCTGGTATCCATTTTTCTCTATAGAATATACAAATGTGCTCTAACAAATTTTCATCAAAAAGTACTAGAATAATTTTTATGGAATTTTATATGTTATCATTTGAATTTTGGGAAAAGACTATTTTATAGTTCAATAGTCGGAGTTCTCCAGAGGGACCAAACCAAAAAGTATACATGTGTGTGTATATTTGTGTGCTTGTGTATATGGAAGCGAGTTTATTTATTAGAGATAATCAGCTCACACAGTTACAAAGATGAAGTCCCATCAACCAACAGTGAAGCTGTAGTCTGGGGCTAAAGGACTAAAAGCCCCTGAAAGGCCAATGGATTAGTTGGTACAAGTACCAGAGTCCTAAGGCCGAGGAACCTGGAGTCTTAAGGGCAAGAGGAGAAAAGGCCTTCATGCTCTGCAAGGGAGGGAGAGGAAGCTGAGTAAGTGGAATATCCTTCTTAACACCTGCTTTGTGCCAGCAGCATCGAATGGCGACCACCCACATTGAGGATGGGTTTTTCTTTCCCAGTCCACTGATTCACATGTCAGTCTCCTCTGGAAAAACCCTTACAGACACACCTAGAAACATTGCTTCACTAGCTAAGCATCACCCAGAAACATCGCTTCACTACCTAGGCATCCTTCAATCTAGTCAAGTTGACATCTAGTATTAACCATAACAATGGTTTGGAAACTTCTCTTTCAGAACTGAATAAAGAAGTTCAATGTCATTCTTTTGAAGGGTACCTCACAAACTTCAAATGATTGATCTTTACTTTGGAATGTACCTCTGAGGTTATCTTTTCCTCTCTGGAAAGTTGAGTCCATGGCAAACTTGTTTCTAATGAAATGTTTCAATTTTTTTTTATTATTATCTGAGACAACAAAAAGAACTTTCAAAAAAATGGTTTGTATATGATCACCACTTTATCCCATTCTCTCTCTTTTTTATGCTTTTGTAGAAAATGATCAGTTTATAGCAGAATGAAATTCAAAGTAAAATTAAAATAGAAAAAGCCCACAAATTTAAAAAAAATAGTTATTTGAATTTGGTGATCATTTTTGCTGAGGCATTGTTTCCCTGAGTTTGCATAATAACTTTATTTAAAAAAAGACAAAACTTCTTCTAAACATCAATAAGACATTCTACTGCAGCACATTGCTGAAGCTCCTACTTAACTCATCTCACGTGTTTACAATGATTTTCACCCCATTCGATTGTAAGTGCAGGCAGTGATGGCATCTTGCTCATTCTTGTAAACTCAGTATTAAGCATAGCACTTTTTATGTAGTAAACACTTGTACTCTCAAATGAAAGAATAGTATGTAGGGATGAGATCTATCTGTTGAAAATGTGTAACTATTGAAAGAAAGAAGTACTGTACTTTGCTATATGTAATTCATTCCCATGTATAATGAACACCCATGTTTTTGGCCCCAAATCTCAGAAATACACCTCTCAAGAAAGTAGCTGGCTCTTGAGACACATCTGGGGAGGGCTAATGTTCCCCTGGTAAATGTGCAGATTACATCACCCTCGTGTGGCACCTGCTCTGTGAAAAGCTACCACTTCCCTCTCTCCCAGGAGCCCCTCCTTCCCTACCACGTACTAAGATAGTCACATATGTAGCTGGTGGGTTAGAAGCTTCTGCAGCCTCTCGGCCTATGGGCAGCCAGGAAGGTCCCTGGGCTGCACAGGGCTCCTAGTCCCTGCTGCACAGCTGGGCCTTGGGCGTTTGCTGTACATGGGTGTGGCCTACCTTGCTGGCCTCACCACCACTCCCTCCCCTGATCATGGCACTCTGCAAAGGCTGCTCTAGCTCACTCCTGCCAGATCCCAGATCCTCCTAGATTGGAACCCCATATTCCCAGTGAGCCCAAGAGGAAGGCTGTGGTGGCCCTTAAAGGCCCACTGGGTTCTTACACTCCAGAGCTATATTACCCATGTATCATGCACATCCTTATTTTTCTGTCAAAAATTTGGGCAAAAAGTCCTCATTATACATGGCAAAATATAGTATGTTGGCTTTGGTGATGGGTGACTCAGGTAGATAAGATTATAATTTGGAGTTCTCCTGTGTTTTAGTAGCAAAATTTCTGTCCACTCTGATGTCTTCTGTAGAGTTAAAACAATAGAAAGCTGTATTCAGCCATCTCAAACTCTTTTCTCATCATAAGGATGGATTTGCTTTGATCATAACACATTCACAGGTGATCTCGCAAGGCCAACACTTTGGAACCACCACCATTTGAAAAGTTTCATTCACGCTAAAGGAAATCTGAGAATCTGAGTTCGTATATCTTTTGTTCCCACTTTTGGCAGTAATGCATAAATTTACCTTTTATGTTGAGAGGAAGCATATTGAAATGTGTTTTCTATTTGCAAGGAGGATGTCCATTTTAGTTGGAGGAACGTCAACTTCAAGGAATTCAGTCACCTTGGTTTCTTCCCATATTGTCTGCCCTGATGGCAATTCAGCACTTCAAATTTTCCTCCCCTGAATTCCAGAAGTTTCGTGTCATTGGAAAGGTGCAGATTTCTATTCCTTATCTCTGGTCTGTTTTTATTCCGCGGGAAAGGAGACCTGAGTACTGAAGAGAAAGGTACACAGTGAAAAACATAAAACATATTTTCAGGCACTTTTGAGAAAAGAAAACTTAATGGGACACGATAGTACTATGGGAAATAGAGAGAGATAAGTATCAGGCCCCATGCTTAACCTTTTGGATTCATTTTTGCCAATTTTTATGTGTGGTTCAGTAAATTAAATAAGCTTTCCTTAGCCCGGAACTGTCTGTGATAGCACAACCCTTCATTGTAGTATCACAGACAGACATTCAACGTTCAAGACAGGGGCCTGACACCTTTCAAAAGTGAAGGAACCTGTGGCAATTTTAAACATTCCAACCATATTAATTCCAGTGACAGTTATCCTCTAAGTCATTTGAAATGGATTCCCCCTTTTCAACTTTCAGAATTTATATTTGATCCTTATGACCTCTGGGGCCTGCACAGGGGCACTGTGTGTTTGAGCCTATGCTGCAGGAGGCAGAAGTGGGAAATTGCCGATCTGGTCCTATTTCTGTCTCTCTCCATCTTTTAGCTGTTCTCTGTACTTTTTTCATGTTTCTAGGGAGAAATCACACATTTCCAAAAGGAAGGTTGAACGGTTTAGAGTGCTGTCTTTGTTGAACGGTTTAGAGTGCTGTCTTCGAGGGCAATGCTTTTATTTTTTCCCTTTCACCTAGGCTGAAAGTTGAGTGACACCTGTTAGGCATAGGCAATGAGGCACTGCACATTCAATGTTAGGCTCTGTGGTTCTCATCAAGTGCCTCTGACCACCAGTTAACACAGTTACTTCTCCTCTCATGCTCACACCCAAGGGAGCCAGCTTCTACCTTCCTCTGTCCCTGCAGCACTCTGGGACCTGTGCCCTTCTCCAACTGTGAGACCATTCTCAGGAAGTGCTCTTCACTTTCTATACGGGCAGGAAGATTTGGATGTCTGTCACAAACAGCCGGAAGGCTTGGTGTGGAGCCCAGTGTTTATACTTCAGAGTGGGTTAGGGGAATGGTCACATCAGGCTCTTCTGGACTGAGGCTCAAGGCTACTGTACATTGGCTAATGTGGGTGAACTGTCTTCAGGTTTCCATGTGTGCTCATTTTATCTTATTATTAATTCAGCCACAAATTAGCAATGTTCTTATTAGTTTATCCATGAGAAACTGATTTTCAAGGCAAATGACTAACGTGTTATTTGCATTTGGGGTGAGGGCTAGTAGTCAGGGAGCTACCAAACCTGTTCAGATTTGCTTTCTAGGGACCCCCTTTCCTGGTGTCAGGGTAACTGGCAAAGTAAATTAATTATCTGCAGGATTTGTAAGTGACTATGGATGATGGCGTAATTGTTAAGTTTATAGGACCAACTGCTTTGGTTTTGAATCCTGGGCATTAACCTGTAATCCCTATGTGATCTCAGGCCAGTTACTTTCAAAAGCCTTGATTAACTGATCTAGAAAATGAGATACTAAGAGTACTTATTTCACAGAGTTGTTGGGAGGATTAACTAGAATAATAAAAAAAGGTGTATATCAAAGTGCTTGGTACATGAGAAATATATAGTATTAATACTTATATTAGTAGTATAGTAATAATTATTTTATAACAAAGATAATCAAATTTTTTTTTGGCTCTTTAATCCTAAAATGGATAGAATCTGGAGACTGACACCTGATTTCTGTGGACTACTACTCCTGTGCAAGGAGAGGATTACCTGTTAGCTGATAGAAACACACTGGTGATTTCTTATACGCCATCTCTTCTTTCTCTAGATTCTACATTGCTTTATTTATGACTATGCATTTAACTACTATTTATAGAATATTTGCTGTATGCAGTAACATTGCGCTTTTTATCACATTATGCTGTCTGTCTGAGGAAAGGTAATTAGCTCTGTCTTCCAGAATAGGAAACTAAGATACAGCCAAGTAATACAAGTTAGCCAGTGAATGTTAAAGTTGGACTTCAGCTTAGGCGTAACTACTAAATTCCATGTCTATGACACTATGCTACCTGGCCTCTTCACTTATAACTCAGTGTCTAAGACCTCAGATGAATTAGATCATTACTAATTGTATAATTGTTATGAAGTAGTATTTTTGATGAGTTTTGAGAAATGGTCTAGGATCTTGACAGAAACTGTGGATGACAACTTGAAATTTGATTTTCAAATTCCCTGCATTAGAATTTGGAAACTAGACCTGTAACAGGAGATATGTTTGTTTTGATTCGAGAGAACTTTAATCTCTGGGTGATGATTCAATCAGTATAGTCTGGAACTTCCCAGACAGCTCTTTTGTGACGGTGATGCAGCAAGGACATATTATCAAGATTCCTGATTAACTTCAACTCTTAACTGACCTCCCTGAGATAGATTCAAGGCAACCGGCATGCCTTTTTCTTTATGGACTCTTCGGGGGAAGGATGGATCAGATGGTGAGACAAATGACATTCCTTATTTAAGAAAAAATTCCACAGATCACTATATGTAGCATCCTTTCTTAGCAAGAATAGTCTTAATTTCATACACATAATAGTCTTTGTTTTTTAACAGCTATATTGAGATATAATTCACATTCCATATAATTTACCTGTTTTAAAGTATACAATGAGTTTTGGCATATTATTTCATTAACTTTTAAAATTGTGATAAAATATATGTAACAAAATTTTCATTTTAACTATTTTAAGTGTATAATTCAGTAGTATTAATGGCATTCATTGTATTGTGTGGCCATCACCACTATCTATTTCCAAAAGTTTTCAATCATTCCAGCAGAGACCCTATAATTATTAGGCGATACCCCCCTATTCCTCCACCTTCTAGCCCCTTGTGACCTCTGTTCTTCTTTCTGTCCCTATGAATTTGCCTATTCTAGATGCTCCATGTAAGTGCAATACTGTCCTTGTGCGTCTGGCTTATCTCAGCATCATGTTTTGAAGGTGCATCCATGTGGTAGTATGTATTAAAATCTCATTCCTTTTTATGGTAGAATAAAATTCTATTGTAAACGTAACACTCTTGAATGAAGACATAGATTCCCTGCATGACTATAGATCTTGTGAATGAAGTAACCAGTTTTGTGTCAAACGTTTCAATTGACAACACCAACTCCAAAAGCCCACTGAAGGTATTTCTAGAATGGTACTTCCCAACCTACAGAGATGAATAGTACTACGTAATATTTACTTATCATTTTTCTTAAAATCCATTTACTTTTCAAAAATCTTAAATACTTAACTTTATCTCATCCTAAGCAATCATTATAAAATTAATGGATTGAAATTAATACTGCATATTGGTACTAAGAGGATTTACGTGTATTTGTCCATGAATCTCCTACAAAGTATCTTCTCTCTTAGCCACATCCAACCTGAAGGGTGGGCTTTGTGTCAGTAGATAACAGAATGCTGAATCCCTGCAGAGTATGTAATAAGGGGAGGAGCTGGGTCAAATGTAGCCTGGTGTGAAGGTCCAGGAGATAGACCAGACATTAATCAGTAGGTTCTGGTTCTGGTTCTCATCAGCTGAGTGGTCCTGACATCTGTACCTCGGTTTACCTCTGTCTTCAGCTGATGGAATAGAGCATGTTCTCCTGATCCCTCATGCCTGGGTGTTCTCCTTTCTTCCTCTCCTATCAGGAATGGCAGGGCTAGTGTACTCCTCTGCACTTCTAGTCCCTGGGGCGGTACCCCAGGGTTTCCATCTCTTTGGTTTTGTAGTATTTATACAATGTTTCCTTTCACTTCTCTCACCCCTGTTATGTTAGATCAAACTCGGTCTGATGTAACTCTTAATGATTTCGTCTCTAAGGAGGACATTAGGAGAGCCAGCATCAAGGACACCACCCACCCTCATTTAGAACCGTGGGCATCTGGGCTGCGTCCATTTCTAGCAACGATAAAATAGCAGTAAATCAGAAAAAAGTGCCATGCTCTTCAGAGCTTTGAGAATGAGCTCTGGAGCACTCTGCCTTCAGGGAAGTTGTCTTGTCAGCGAGTAAATCAGCTCACAGCCCTGATGCATCGGGGAAGTCTGTGATTTTGTGGGATGGGCTTGATTAGTCCGTCAGTCTCTTTCCCCTCCCCCCAGTTGAGGTTGTGAATGTATCTTTGCCTTGTTTTCTCCCAGCAAGTTAGGGAGCTTATGGGCCCCCTAGCTTTTATTGCCAACCACAGCTTAGTCCTTGTCAGAGAGATTATTACATGAACCCTGGGTGACTTCTGACTGCAGAAGAGCCCCAGGATTTACATTTTTGCATTCCAAAGTCAAGAATATAAATGACTAATGGAACACTGGGCCACCAAATATTTATATGTCTATTTTGAAATTTACATTTCTGGCTTTCTTGTGATGGAGTTTGCTGCTCCCGGGGTCGTAGTTGATGGGCCAGTAGCATCAGTGGTGACATAAAGCAATCATCTGGGGAGAGTGCTTCCAGCCCCAGTGGCGTACTGTGATGCGCTGCAGGTTATTATGCCAGCAATTCAGCAGTAATCGAACCCCCCATCTCCTCGGCCCTCTCCCTGCTTCCCTTTTATGATGTCCAATAAATTTTACATGCTCCAATTTGCCTCATCCACCACCCTAATACTGCTTAAGAGTCTCTTCCATAGCTTTTAACAATGGAAACTTTACTGTCTCCAACCAAATTATTTATCAAGGCCACTCTTGAGTATGCTAGAAAGGGGGCAGAATGATGGGGATAAGGACAGAGCAAATTTGCTGGTCCATATAGAAGACTGGGTTCTTGGCTGTTGAACTTGGCATCTACGTGATCTATTGTGATGAAAGGCAATGTCTGTAGATAAGTGTCTTAAAAGAATAGACCGTGTTAGGTTAGGAATTTTTATAGAAGTGATGTACCCACTTGACAGTTCCCTGTTCTCTGATACTTTTCATGGTATGTGGTAAGAATTTATAATAGCAATAACAATAGTCCTAATGGCAACATTACTTAAGCATTCACTATAAGTTGAATTATCCAAAGGCGTTTGCATATATTTAAAAAAATTCCAAAAATGACTTCATGAGATAGATCCTTTTTGTCAACAGGCTTATAGAGGTAGAAACAGGTTCAAAGAAGTTAACTAAATTCTTCAAGATTACATTTTGTCTGATACATGTTCTTCACACTACCCAGCATCACCATGTGGGGTGGGCTGGAAGCAGGCTGGACCCTGTTCCATACACTCGTGATACAGCAGTGAAGATGGCCAATAGTACCTGCTCATGTATAGTTAATATTTTAATAATTGCAGTTAGACAATGAATGTGTAAACAAGTAAAACATACACTTTCTAACATTGACTAGTGACCCAAACAAAATGCAATAGAAAGTGTCGCTTTGGGGAGAAGGAGCTCCTTGAGCTAGGATGGTCGAAAAAGGAGAGGATGTTTGAGTTGATCTAAATGATGAGGACAAGCTGGGAGTCAGATGTATGTGGGCGTTGGGGGGTGGGGTAGGGTTCAGGCAGAGGAAACACAACTGCACAGACCCAAGGCAGGAGCCAGTGTGTTGTGCTGGAAAGCCAGCAGGACAAGCAGAGTGGCTAAAGCCTTATTAGCTGCAGAGAGAATGTAGATTACAATGTGAGGAGGTTGGTAGACCTCAGGGTGTGCAGAGTAGGGCAGGGAGTGTGGATGCCACAGTGTTTTCAGTTCTTCAATCAATATTTTACTGCCTGCAGCCCATTTTCTTTTATGGCCTGTCTTCTTTTCCTTCTGCCTTGACTTGAGTCTTACCTCATAATGGACATTTTAATCCTTTCTGTGAAGCAACCCAATGCTTCTTGCTGGGTACCATGCTTTGTTCCAGCTCAGGGCAGCTTTAAAAAAGAACAGAGGAAGTCTCCAGCTGAGAGAGGCTCAGGAAGCATACAAGTTGCAATCTAAGAGCTCTAATTAAATCGATGTCACGCACATCCTGTCCACAAAGCTGGGGGCATTTGCTTGCTCTTTACTGACGCCATGATGTACACTTAAGGGTTGTGTGACTTCACAGAAGCAATTAAATTGGCCTATTTAATCAGTGGTAAGGCTGCCATCAATAACAATTATTATTTTTATTGATTTGATAAGTACCCAGTGGAAATAATTGCAAAGAATCGCTATCTCTTTTTCCCTGTCCTTTGCTTAAATGCTAAACCCTGGGCTGTCCAGGATGACTCTAAAGGGACCCCTTCAACAGTCTTATTGCAGATCTATATGTAATCGAGAATTTCTACCTTATAAGATTTACATACTTTAAAGAAATGTTTTTCAGTTGAAGCAGTTAGAAGTTTTCTATTTTCCACTCCCTTGCTTGGTGGCAAAGGAATGCTCCTTATGGTTAGAATTACATACGCATTTTGTCTTTCAGCCTTATTGACCTACTCTGTAGTTTTCCTGTAGATCGATCTGTGATCTCATTTTGGCCAGAAGTATAAGTTCAGTGGATGCAAAAATGCCTGGGCATTGCTTAGTTGTGGACATATACACAACTGCATAGATGTTGAAAAATCTAAAGGAAGATCTAAATCAGTGGTTCTCAACCTTCCTACTGCCACGACCCTTTAATATAGTTCCTCATGTTGTGGTGACCCCCAACCGTAAAAGTATTTTCATTGGAGGTCACCACAACATGAGGAACTGTATTAAAGGGTCGCGGCAGTAGGAAGGTTGAGCACCACTGATCTAAGTGGAGTCATCAGAATTTTGGAAGCTACTTTTAGCCCAGGACTATCATGATCTTGTTTCATCTCACTTAGAGTTTGACACTTTGTATATGTAGATCCAAAGGTCTGAATTACCTCTCACCTTTTTGCCTAATTAATTCCATATACGTACTTGTGAGCAAGGAAGAGAAGCAGATTCGAAGTGAACTAAAATTGGAGTTGAGGCTTGGGGAACAGAAGGGTGAACCTTGATTCAAGGAGAAAGAAGGGGCCGTCACTCATAAACGTGGTCATTCAGTAAGAAAAGCCCGGATGCCGAAGGCTCTCTTCCTCTCTTCTGTCTCAGCACAAGGGAGCCATGAAGGGATAGGGAGAGTCCTTGGTCTCCACCATCCTCTTCTCAGTGAATACTGTATCATTATTCCCACCTGACATCACTTAAGATATAAGTCTCAGGAACCCTGAAAGACAACCACGGGGCTTTTTTTTGGTTTTTTGTTCGGGTTGTTTTTTTTGGGGTTTGGTTTATCTATATGTCCACTAACATTTAATCCTTCTTAATGGCAGATGAGCCCCTTGTATCACCTGAGACTTGTATGGGGCATAGCTCTTCCACTTGCCATCCAAGGGCTGCTATAGCTCTTCAGGACAACCTGGAAACCAGAGTCTGTAAGGAGAAGCTAAGTGTCTTAGCTTTGTGTCAGATATTTTTATTTGTTCTATGAAGAATGGGTTCTTTCATCAGAGAGCTTTGGGAAATGCTTGAATTTCAGTTTTCCTCTTGGGCATTAGCAGGATATAAAGTAGCATGTGAAGGGCTAGAGTGATTTCTCAGCAATTTCCAAACATAATCGAAGAACTTTTGAGTTATTCAACTTGATTTAGTCAGAGCATGCTTGTTCCCCAGGACACATGTTGCAAAAAGCTGGTCTAGAGGACTAATTACTTATTTTTTACTTCCCATGTGGGCTTTGATATACACGTGGGGTGAGCATCCTTTCATTTAGGGAAGATGTTTTAGTGGGGTATCCCATGATATGGTGCTATATAGATTGTTGTATGTAAGGGATATGCCTTCCCAAATCTAAATATATCCACATCTATCTCCTTTAACTGAAAGTTCCTAATCTGGCATCATGGAAAGACCTCAGTCTTTGGGACTAGAAGGCACCATTATATCTAAACTATTCATCTGCGATTCCTTTTGTTAAATTTTATGTAAATATTTAAGATATTTACACCTTGACAACCAATGGCTCCAAATTTCAAAAACTGGTATTCAACTGACAGTAATAGTTAATAGATCACATTTTAAACCTTAAGAAATCATCATAACCATCAGACACAAACTAGCTCATTCAGAGTCTGTAAAAAGTGTGTCTCTTTTATTATTTTTAAATCCTGTGATAGATAATCTGTTGTTTGTGTCTGACTTTATAAACTTTGGTATCTCTCTGTTTAACTTACATTACAATGTACTCAATGTAAAGACAAAGCTCAGTGACGTGACGCTCCAGAGAAATACAAATGGAGCATAAAGTCATGGTGTGTGAATTCTACCCAAAAGTATTTTTAAGTGGCAGTTAGGATTGAGGCGACATACAGTTCTCTCGGCAAAAGCAATGAGGTAGAGGGGGACTCCTTGATGCTTCAGTATCTTTCCCATCCAGTATCCCTAGGAAAGGTGAATGAAAATGGCCTTAACTACTGGAGATATTCCCTGATGAAATAAAATGATCAGGTAGAATTCATGCCAGAGTACCTACTACACGTGAAACATCTCACAAGTACTTCTAATTGTCATTATTTTTATTTTGTTCAAGTAAGTTTTTCTCCTTTTGTGGAGTTTTATAATCCTTGTTTTAACAAACAAAGTAGGATATACATTTGTGTAGCCAAAGCAGCAGATAACGTTTCTGAACATTTGAAGATGCTTGTCATCATTGTTTTGTATTCCAGCTCTCCTATCTTAATGCTATGTGAGTAATTCATAGTGTATCATCAACTGTTTGAATATCATGAGTTCCAGGTGCTAGAATAAGTCATTAACTGCTGCTTACAGTTCAAATTGTTACCAAAAAAAAAAAAGAGAAGTCATTATATAAGTCTTTTATGAAGAGCTTAAAACACACAGTATGAGAAATATTTTTGCCTATATTTCCTCTTTTTAGTTAATCCTGTGTAAACTTATTGCATGTAAATTGGAAGAATTAAATAAATGGGTTGAGAAAATGGCATTTCTAACATCAAATTAGATATGGATCATTTGACTATAATGGATCTGGGGCATAATCTGTATATTTTTGTGTGAAAACCAATTGAGATATTTCTACAGTGACCAGATCTACTGAAATACAACCATTTCTGGGGAATTGGTCATGCAGGGCCAGGCATTAAAGGTGAATATTGTCTGTCTTTGTGTGTGTGAGTGAATGTGTGTGTAGGTGCATGTCCTTGAAAAGCCAAGTAGAGTACTTGGTACATCCCAAATGCATCCGTGTTCTTTCTAGTCAGTTATTTGATTTAATTAAGATATGGAACCAGTAAAGTAAAATTTACATGTTGTATCTTTGTGGGAGCTGCTTTTGTATGTATGAGTGAAAACCAGAATCATGAAATACCCCTATTGTTTATAAAAATTAGATCAACAATCACTCTAATGGAGGAAAAGAGAGTATCCATGTCTTGAGATTAGAGTGGTTATTATTTTTTAACTATCGATGTCAGTTTTCAATAGGATGGTTGCTTTTCTGCTTTAAGCATGAAGATCATATCTTTTACCATTCCCCCGACCTGTCAAGTTTTGTTAGTCATTATTATCTTTATAGTGTCAATGACAATTGCCTTCTCTTCTATACCCCTGCTTTCCATAGTTGTTTAGTATTGATTCCCTATTTAAATGAACTCTAAGCTCATTAGCAATTCATTTGATCATAGCTTCTTCATTCCCAAATTCTTATTCAAACCCAAATTGGCTAGATTTTCTTCTCAGGGCATTATCTTTTTCACAAAGAGATCATGAGTCCTAGATTTCTTAGTTCTGTGTTTGTTATAATTGAATGACATTTTAGTTGGGTATAATATTTTTACAATTTATTATATACATATATAATTTACACATATGTATGTATAATATAAATATATACACATACATGTATATAATATACACATTCACATATATGTAGCTTCTTTATTGCTTTCTGATATTGAATGTGATGATTCTAGACAGGTATGAAGTCAAACTCACTTTCCTTCCTTGTAAAAGATTTTTTTTTCTTCCATCTGGTTGTCTAGAGAATTTTTTTCCCTTGAATTTCAGCAACTCTAAAATTTATGTGATTATTAATCATTCTATGTATCATTTTATTTCAGCTTGGTAAACATCTTTAGTCTGCAGATTTATTTTTTCATTTTGAGGAATTTTTGGTAGTATATATTTGACTATATATTTTTTTACATTAGATGTGCAAATACAAACATTATTGTATTTATCTTCTATGAATATTAAGTGATCTAATTAATTTCTTTTTGTATGCATTCAGTTTGATTATGTCAATCTTTTGACATAAAGTAATTTTATTTATGTCAGTAATTTTATTTTTATTGTGATCCTATTCTTTTTTCCAAATTAATTTTTATTTTCTGAATCATGTTGCTTTGGTGTTTGTTTTATTTCCTTAGGTCTTCTTTTTCAATCCATTCAATTGCATGTGGGCATGTGGGGTTTTTGGAAATTATTATTTTTTTAGGTTATCCTATTTGTGATTGGCTGAGCTGCTTAAATCTGTAAATTTTTTTTCACTATATTTGGTGAACATTATTTCTTCAAACATTTTTTCTTCACAATCTCTTCTTGCTTTCCTTATGTTATTCTTATTACATGTATGTTAAACCTTTTGATACTGTCCTACAGGGACGTGAGGCTATGTTCATTTCACTTTCTGAAGATTTTTCTCTCTAGTTTTCAGTTTGGATAATTTCTTTTTATCTGCCTTCACATTCGCTAAATCTTTCCTTGGTTATTTCCTTTCTGCTACTGAGGCAATCTAGCAAATTTTTTATTTCTTGTGTTGCATTTTTCAGGTCTAAAATTTATAAATTTTTTATAGCTCCTATTTCATTCCTAAGAAGTATTTTTTCATTAATTCCAAGTGTTTTTCACTTTATCTCATGGATCATGGCTATAATAGGTGCATCATCATCTTTATTTGATAATGCCACCACCTGGGTCATCTTGAGGTTCATATTTATTGATGGCATTTTTCCTTGAAAATTGGTCACATTTTCCTACTTTTTTGTATATTGAGTAAATTTCAGGTTGTATCCTGGACATGTCACACATTATGTTACTTCAGTATTGGATTATAATATAGCCCTGCAAAACATTTTGATTTTTTGTTGTTTGTTTTAGCAGGGAATCAACATCTTTACTTTCAGGCCACAGGTTTTGTTGCCTGTGTACACTCACAAGTGAGTATGAAACTTGGGTGGTGGTTTACAATCTTCATTCAGCTCTCAGAGCCCTTGCTAAACTTCTCTGGACATGTCCTACACATACACACCGATCAAAGATGAGATGGAAACTCGTGTAGTTTCATATATAGATTTAAAGGATCCCTTTCTCCATAGTTTTCACTCTGGGATTCCCTCTATACTTTCCAGTCCCTAAAGTCTTAGCTTTTCACACCAGAAATTTGGGATAGAAATAGAAAGCAGAGTTTTATACTCTAGTTCTCGAAAAGTTCACTTGTACCCTTGTTAGACAGACCATATAGGTGAACTTTTGAGAGTATAAATGTTTTAACATAATAACTAAGTAAATGATACAAAGTCTGTGTTAACTAGTTTGATGAAAATATTTCAAATTGTATATGAAAACACTACACTGTACCCCATGTTTGCATTAATGTATACAGCTATGATTAAATAATAATTCAAAAAAAAGAAAGCAGAGTTTTAGATTCTCATACTACTCTTCTATCATGCAACTCTGTGATTGGGGCCTATAGTTGGGGCAAAGCCACATAAATAAGAGAAATAAACTCAGACATGTGTCTGCTGGTGAGTAGCTTCTCCACAGTCCACCTGATTCTGTTTGACTTTTCAATATCTTCAGCATCCTTGTACTTTGTGCAGAGTTTTTAGTTGTAATCAGTGAAAGAAATAGGATATAATGGGTCACTGGTCACACTGGAGGCAGACTCCCATTCAATTGACTTGCACTCAAATGAGTCCCTCTTTTATTAAAATCTTGTTCTTAGTATGTTGTTTTATAACACAAAATAATCTTTCTCCTATCCTTCAAACCGTTGTGTTCTTTGTCTTTTGTGGGATGTGCTTCTGTCTTCCCTTTCCTGGCATTGTTTTGTAGCTGGTCTGAATGCCCTCCATGCTATTTGTTTTCCTTCTGATCATGTGTGATTGATTCTGAGTCTATACCTTTCTTAATGACCTTTCCCCCTCCTAGGATGAGCTTCTTTTATGCTCAGAGTTGCAAGTTGAGAAGTGAGTATTCCGTTTTATCCATGTCTTACAGTTTGAGGAAATGGTTCAGGGAGGAGACTGGCTCAGCTCCCTGAGGAGGGACTTGATCTTTATTTGAATACTCATATTCAGTTTTCTCTTCTGACATTCTGTTAAACCTTCATCAGGGGTTACTTGGGGATTTGGATCATTTCTTCAAGGCAATGTGCTGTCTTAGATCTCTCATGGCCATTAGAGATTTTACTCCATCGTTAGTTTTCTGTATTTTACTTTTCCCCAATAGTTATTTAATCCATTACTCAGAAGAAGGAGAAGAAATGATAAGAATACCTATATAGATTTTTCATCTTTTTACATTTGGGTACATTCATTAGAAGTTTTAGGATGTTTGTGGATTCCCTGGCGATTATAGTGTTGTTTGAAGATAAGCTGTGCTGTATCTCTGGTAGACCCTAGAATTTTCTATCTCATTGAATTCAGGTTTCTACATTTGTGTTCATGTGGCTACCCAACTCAAAGTAGACACCTTTTCTCAAATCACAGAAGTATGCCCCGGAAAAGTGAAGTATTCCTCGGCAGCTGTATAAATATAAAGTGTTTGATGCATGTAAGACCGTGATGTTATCATCTGTCATGTCACTTGCACTGCTCATAGTCATCGGGTCAGCTGGGGAGCAGGCGTTCCTTACTGCTGCTTTGTTTTACTGTCTTGTCCTGACCTTGACACTCTGGCAGCAGTGACCCTCAGTGAGATGACCTTGACAGTTCATGCTGACTCACCCTACACGATCACCTGCCTTTGTTAGTAGCACTTAGATGGTGTGTTTTTGTCCACCGTCTCTATAATAAAACATTTTCTTTTATGGAAATCCTGAATCTAATTTCACAAAAGCTATGTTGTGGAACATTCTGTTGCCTCTCCCCTCCTCCTGAAAAACAGTAACATGCATTTTAAATTTGAGCTCATAAGCTAATTGAACTTCACTGGCATATTCTTTTACTTTGCTTAACATCTTTAAGCAGTAATTTGGTACAGTGGTTACATATACTCTCCGAAGTGTTGTTGCTACATGGAAAGAAGTAAGCACAGTGGAACTGGAGGGCTTGGACAAGTTTGAGTGTTTTGTTTGGATGTACTTTTCATAGGCATTTATTCTATTTTCTTGTTTTAACTGTAATTTCCTTAAAGATAGGAACAACGATTAAGACTGTTCTGGAAAAGTGGAGAGTGATGGGAGACATGAGCAATACCTATAATACTCTAAATGAGAGAAATAGAATGGTAAGAACTGCTGACCAAATAGTAACACTAAATTGCAGTGGGTAAGAGCATGAACTTAAGAATTTGACCAATTATAGCTGGATGACCTTGGACTGGTTACTTAACCTTTCTAGGTCACGTCTCTAATTTAGAGATAATAAGAGTATTTGTCTCCTGAGGCTGTTGATAATGGGAAGTGCTCATAAGCAGTGTGTATAGACAACACATGTTATCTGCTATCATCATCATCATCTTATTCTTCCTTTGTCAACAAGGTAAGTACAGGATAAATGAAAAGATATACAGTTTATACAGTATGAGATAAGAGCAAGAGATTTACTATGCTAGTAGTTGGTATAGGCTAAAGATTAAAAAAAAATACAAGGACTTCTTAAAGGCATTGTTTAAGAATGTGACATGTGTTACCTAATTTAACACAACACTATGAGGTAGGTACTAGTCTAGCTCCATCTCATAGACAAGGAGACTAAGGCACTGAGAAGAAAAGTAACCAGCACAAGGGTCTGTAAGTAATAAATAGTGGGGCTAAGATTTGAATTAGCCAATCTCTGAGTTTAACCCTTCTTTGATGCTGTATGATGTGGATGTGTGGATGTGTGTGTGCATGCATGCAAGGGGTAGGGGAGATCTAAAATAGATCATTGGTGAAATCAGATGTTTGGGCAGTGTTTTTACATTTGAGATCATTGTCAAGGGGAATATTTTGAAGCACATTCTTTCTGTTGTCAGAAAGAATCCAGGGACCTAGTAGACTGAGGCCTGAGCCAGAGAAGGAGTGCTTATAATTTGATTCAAGGTACATGGAATTAATCAGGAAGAAATGAAAAGTGATTATGAGGTGAGGTAGATAATGGTCATGGGATGTGATACAAAGAATAGTGGGCTGGTATTCAGGACAACTGGGTATTTCCTTTTGCCATCTTCTGTTTTAGTGACCTTGGCAGGCAAGCTGAGCCAACTTGGAGGGGAAGAGCGTGGTTTCCACAGTGGTGGAATGAAGAATCATGTAGAATTACTTCTGTGTACGTTTCAGGTCCTGAAACTCAAACCTTTTTGCACTGTATACCCTGAAACTGGAAATAATCCATGTTGTTGATTTAGTGTTTTTCTATCTTATTTTGTATTTTGCACATTACTCAGGCATTTATTTAGCCTCTGTTTGTCCTGGGCGTATTTATGACTCACTGTGTGACCTGTTTCCTTAATTAAAATTTGTATGGGAGAGAATGTATTTGCCTGCTGGAATTCAGAGAATTCTAACAAAATGTCTTAGGCATAATAAGTAGATGTTGGTGCTAGTCATAGTGATGATACTGGTGCAGGGGTGTGTCAAATGCCACCTGGAGTTGAGGGCAGCAAGTATGAGAAAAACTCCATAAAATCAACCTGCAATACCTTTTATGAAGTATCAGCCTTTTTTTTTTTTTTTTAATATTGGGCTATGTACTGAGAGATCCATAAATAAGAATGAAATGATCTCTGCCTTCAAGAAGCTTACCAAGAAGGACACAAGTAACCATCAAAGAATTTAATTCCCAGGGTTGAGAAGCCACAGTTATTTAGTCCAACTCTCTACACACAATGAATCCCCATTACAACATCTCCACCAAGTGACCAAGTGGTTGTCAGGCATCTCTTGATCACTTCAGTGACTGTGAACTCACTACTGCTATTCTAGTCAGAGAATGATAAGCTCTCAAGTTTTATGTTGGAGGAGGTGTCTTACTGAAGAGCAACGTTTTTTAACAGGCTGAGAAGAAGCCATGGAAATCATCTTATAGATAAGAATTTAGCAAGTGGAGGTATATGGAAAAGGACCTCAAAGATCCTTTGCAGGAGCAAAATTGCAGAACAAACAGCCAAGGGCAGGTTGTAAGAACATCAGATGGGCTAGCTTAATCATTTAACAGTGACGAGTTGAGCATAGGGAACAATGAAATTGTTAAGGACAGACAGGGACTGTAATCTGGAGGACCTTGAGTGCTCTCTACATTTGGGGTGGATAACAACCCTAATGAAAATCATAATTCATGTACAACGGGTGTCTGGTTGAGTAAATCACCGTTAGTGGTCAGATTTGATGTGTCCCCCAAATCCATATCCTTTATACTCACCTGGACCTCTTCCCTCTCATCCCCCATGGATTTTCTTCAGTTCAAAGAGATATGGTTAGAGCAGGAATTATGAAGGGCCTTCTACTGGCCTTATTTCCATGTAGATATGTTTTATATGCATCCTAACTCTAACGGGAAGCTGTGTCAATCTCCCCTACCTGACAGAGCCCTAAATCCTCCCAATGTTGCCTCCACTATTGGATATGTGTCAAGTGGCTTATAACCTCAAAGAGAGAAAGCATCCTGGTTTTTTGTGTGTGGAAGGTGGGGGACAGTGACAAACAGGTCTTGGCCTGTTATTGTCTTCTCCCATGATAATGAACCCATCACTCGCATAGGAATTTAATGCAATGATTTTTCCAAGAGCCATCTAGCCCCCTTGCAGCCCTGCCTGAGAATGTAAACATACCCTTTCTGGGGACAGATTTGCATTTTTTGGTGAAAGACATTCATATCTATGGCAAAGATGCCTCTGTAATTATAGAAAGTTTATTTCTGTCCCCAGATGTCAGCAATCAAATTCCACATAAATATATTTTGTGTAAATCTGTCGGCAGCTGGTCTCCATTCAGGTTTCTGGAGATATTAGCCTGTCTTTGAGTTTATGACAAAGTTAAAAATTATTCATTAAACTGACCTGCAGTATATTCAGTAACTGGAAAATTGCCTTGCAGTTCTATTTGGTTTGTAGATGTGATCACAAGTAAATTTTTAACTTAATTAATTGGCCGTTTCTGTTGACAAGAAATTTATGTGGTAATAATTTGCTCGAAATAGATGCCGACTGTAGGAAATGAGATATCCATCATAGGCTTGTGTTCCACCAGCTGCACAGTGGCTATTATGAAAGTATTTCAGCCTGCGTCGACCCCAGTGTTTGTGCAGTCAAGATTATATATACCCACGATCCATAGCCTGCCAGAGAGGCGCTGGTGGAGGTCTATGATAACAAAGACTTTGTGATTTATGGCTTGCTGTGAAAGCAGAGCTTGATGAGATTAAACAATTTCATAGCACAAGTGTTTCTCAAGACCTGATTTGTAGTTGCAAGCTGATGGTAAATCACATTTATATATCTGCAAGCGTGCTCAGCAGAGGACTGCAATTACAGTTTAAGACAGCTACTTTTTATTTAATTTTTATCCTGGTTTTGTCTCTTTTATATCCCCTTCGTCTGCAAACCATTCACCTTCACAAGTCCTTTCCTGGTTAGAAGGCCAAAGATTGAAGTCAATGATGATCTCCTTGTCTCTGTGCCAGCTCTGGAGGGAGGTGGAGAAGGGTTTCAGAGCAGCACAGACTGGTTTAAACTGGCTTTGACTGGGGTGAGCTCTTTGTTCAATTCTGTGTCCAAAGAGGAGTCTGTTTCCTGTTTTCCCTCGGTGTGCAGCTGGTACTTGAACTTCTTGGTGTACAGATGGAGAAAGGAGGACCTTCATCACCCTGGGATGCGAGGCTGTGCCGGCCACTGAATACAAAAAGGAGAAGGGGGTTAAATTCACTTCAGAAGCTCAACTTCAAGGTTGCAGGCTACTTCAGGGGCATATGGCTGACTCCCCTTTAATGCGGAAGGAGGCATTGTGTTTGCTTATAGATCAGTGAAGAATGAACTCTGCAATCATTTTGTTTAACCAGTTTATTGGTTACCTACTGTGGCCACATCTCTGCAGTAGGTACTAATATAAAAGTCTGTGCCCTCAAGCTGTTTATAATCTGCATATGGTGCTAAAAAATAAAACAAACAAACAAAAAAACAAAAAAATCCTGGAAGTAAGACTAGTGAGGTCAGAGAGTAAAGGGGAGAGAATTCTCCCAGCTGGGAAGGTAGAGAAGGAGAATGAATAAGACAAGTAATCAAAGGATAGATAAAATTTCAACTAGAGGAGAGGAGCAGTTCTGGAAACTTCTATGATCTGCACTAATGGAGGCTTCCAAAATACCCAGCCAAGGATTTTCATCCAGGCTGGGTTGCCAGTGATTGAATAATTATAGGAACCACAAAATAATTTTCACTGAATGCTTATTATATGCCATAATAAATGCTATATATGTATAATCTCATTAATCCCCATAATAATCCTACAAAGCAAGTATTTTTTTTTTTTTTTGGATCTCCATTTTGGGAATGAGGAAACTGAGGTTCAGAGAGGGTAAGCAGCTTGACCACGTTCATCCAAGTATTTGGCTGAGTGGGCTCAATCAATACACTGGTATATTTCCAGTGTGCTGGTATACCCAACACAATGGATGCGACCCAAGCCTGTGTTTTCAACCACTGTGTTTTGCTGCTTTTAGAGAGAGAATCAGAACATCATTAGCGGGGTGTTCCCACTGCTGTGTCTACTGGTCACATCTTCCACAGCTCAGGTCAGGTCTCGGATCCTTTCTCTTTCCCTTAAAGTACCTTAAGTGTTACATTTGGTCTCTGTGGTAGGCTGAATAATGTTCCTTTTATGGAAAAAGGGACTTTGCAGATGTGATTAAGGATGTTAAGATGGGGAGATAATTCTGCATTATCCAGGCGGGCTTGAGGTAAGCACAGCAGGCCTGAAGAGGGACTCAGGAGAACTCAGAGTCCCAGAAGAAGGAGACGTGGAGGAAGCAGAGAATGTGCTTTGAAGGTGGGGTGAGGGGACACAGATAGGGAGGACAGGCAGCTGTGGAGGCTGAAAAAGGCAAGGAAATATATTCTCCCCTCAGAGCCTCCAGAAGGAACACCTTGACTTTACCCTCATACGATTCATTTCTGTTCAGACTTCTAGAACTGGAAGACAATAAATGCCTATTATTTTAACCCACAGCATTCATGGGAATTTGTTACAGAAGCCCTAAGAAATTGATACAGTCTTGGGCAAATTCCAACCAGCTCTTCAGAGAGTTTTATTCTGATTTTAATGAGCTAGTGGATGTTGTCTTAGACAGTACTTTTTGATGTCTGTGTTTTCCCATCCTCCCTTCTTTCATAGCCAAAAGGGGAGGGAACATTTCTGTTTTAGTTACTCATGAATCTCTAGTTCCTACTACGGTATATGTAGCAGGCGATCACTAAATACTTGTTAAATGAGTAAATGAGATTACTTCATCCCATCTCAGGATAGTTAGTCTGTCCAGAGTCCAGTTTTTTTTCACAGCCCAACCTGCTGATGTCATATCTTGCTTTTTATGACATCACAGGGGATGATGAGGCATCTCACATACAGTTGTCCACAAACTTGGAATATCTCTGTTATGAGGGGGGCAGTAAGGCCCTAGGAAAGCTAATTCTGGCTTAACAATATCTGGTAAGTCAATGTGAGTGATTCATTGTACTAACTAGAAAGAAAATGCATGTGACCCTTTATCCTGACACCAGGAAGGTAAGAGGGTTTCATAAAGAGCAAATGGTCTCTGAGAGCCTCACGCACAGCCTTGGCAGAGTTGGGCTTTTTATCTTTTGATAGGTAGGTGGGTGGGTAGGTTGTGTTTTCTAACTATTTATTATTCCAGTTTTTATTTCTCTTTTAGCTGGAGACTCACAGGCATGGTCCTCTCCACTGAGTACAGATGTTAAAGTCTCCAGTGAAGCTCGTTATGAGGGAGTGAGCCTGGCCAGTATCTTTGGCCTGGAATCCAGAGACCTGGTTTGAAAATCTTGGGAAAGCTGAGAGCTTCGTTACTCTCTCTAGGGTACTCATGTATTAGCCTCCCAATAAAAGTTAATTGAATTTAATTTTATGTTTTAAGTGTGATGCATTTGAAAGTTTTCCCCAGTGTTAGAGTCCCTCTTGAAAAGGCAGTAAATTCATATTATTAAACTACCAAATGTAATTCAGCTCAAATAAGCATATTCGGCAATCTTTATTCTAAATACGTGGGACTGACCTTGTATTGAGACTAAATCATTTCATCTCAGACAAAGTCTGTTTGGAGTTAATTGGGGAAGCAGTGTGGATGTACAGCAGGTCACTCTGAGCTTTTTATTCTCTTTCTGGCCCTCATTCAAAGCATCACTGTAGCATATATTTTCTGATACCAGTTCTTCCATCATTTTATAAATATCAGTATTTGACACAGTACGAAAGGTGAGAAAGACGATGAGATTCTTCCCCCTGAAGATTCTGCCTCACTTAACCACATTTTAAAGCTACTAGTTTGTTCCTGGAGCATTAAAGGGCCATGGGGGTTGGGGACAGCACGTGGGGCTGGCAATCAGATGACCTGGATTCTAACCCCTGCCTGCCCATTAACCAGCTCAGTGACCCCAGGCATTTCTAGTCTTTGAGCCTCAATTTTTCCACATTTTAAAAATGAGAGGGTAATGAGAGGACTGACAGTGGTTTCCAACTTGCATTCTTAGAGGTACAAGTACATTGAGGTTTCTTAGCTACTCTGCTGAGTGACCAGAGTAGGGGCAGGCTGAACAGCAGTTAAGGGTGAGACCAGCCAGAGGGCATCAGGCTGTCAGGCTCCCAGCCCGTTGTACCAAGCGAGTACCTCACTCCAACAGCAGAAGCCCATCCACTTGTGGCCAAGGAGAGCTTGGAAGGGTCTATCAAACATTTTAGGTGTCTAAGATATTTGGAGGAAATTCTCCCTGAAGTTTGTCAATGCAGATGATGTATCAACCACAAGGAATGACATCTTTTAAATTCTTATGGGAGTGAAAATGCCTTCAAGGATTTGTTATCCACATTTTCCTTTTTGGCCCTTTTTAATGTCTTTCCAAATTTTGTTTCGCCAAATCCCAGGTTCATCAGCCTGTCATTTCATAGCTGCTCTGTGCACCTGGAAAACTACCTGGGAAGGCCTGGCACGTGGCTCATGCCTGTAATCCTAGCACTCAGGGAGGCCAAGACAGGTAGATTGCTTGAGCTCTGGAGTTGGAGACCAGCCTGAGCAAGAGCGAGAGCCCATGTCTACTAAAAATAGAAAAACTAGCCAGGCGTTATGGCAGGCGCCTGTAGTCCCAGCTATTAGGGAGGTGGAGGCAAGAGGATTGTCCAAGCCCAAGAGTCTGAGATTGCTGTGAGCTATGATGCCATAGTACTCTACCCAGGACAACTGAGTAAAAAATAAATAAATAAATGAATAAATAAATAAATATAAGGAACCCACATGGAAAAACTATAGTGGTAACAGCAGAGTTGGCATCCTCTTCTCCAGTGTCTGTTCCTCTCCTTGTTTGCCATTATTTTATGTACATTTACATTATCTTATGTAAATCATATGCCATTATCTTAGCCGCTCTGCTGAGTGAGCAGAGTAGGGGTGGACTGAACAGCAGTTAAGGGTAGGGTGACCAGACGTCCCGCTTTTGGACAATTTATCCCGTGTCCCATGGTGTTTTTAAAAAGTCCCGATTTTTGGAAAGAATACACAAATGGGCAGGAAAACAGGAAGGGAATATATGGTTTTCAGCTGCCATGTGGCTATTTCACCAGGATATGAGTTTTATATTATCTTTGTTAATTTTATAATGTTAAACTGTAATAATAACAAATAATTGTTGAGAAGTGATTATTAAGAAGTGCTTATCAAAGTCTGCATTGTTGTCAGGCCCTGCCCTGCCCCACCCCCTGCCCCAGGCGCTCCCCCTCCCCCATGTTGTCCCCTTTACCAATATTGAAATCTGGTCACCCTAGTTAAGGGTGAGACCAGCCAGAGGGCATAGGGATTGATGTATTGCTCTTACATCCTCTGTTATTAATGGCATGAGCTAGGATACTACGTATATAATAATTATTTACACTTGAACTCACATTTTTGAATTTATTGAACAGAAATCTTTTGCCGCTAGAAGATACAACATCTACTGAGTATCCTCTTTGATCCCTAAAGAGATTCTTTTATCTGAAAACTCCTTTTTGTATTGTATTCATCTGTAGATTTTAGCCCGGAATCTAGCTGTAGATACTTCTCTTTCCCTACATTTCCATCTGCCTGCCCCATGCCCAGCACACAGATATCTGTGGACTGTCTTCATTCTTGTAGCTTTAGTTTTGTCTCTCTGTTCTCTATCCACATGCATCCTATTGTTTAAGGGCCAGACCAAATTTCTTCTTTATACAATCTCTTTCACCGCCCACTCTCAATTCCACAAAAATCCTGTTCTGAATTCCTTCAGAACCCAGTTGAGACCAAAAATGTTCCTACCACATAACACAGTGTGTTGTGCTGTTCATTATTGATGGATTCATCTTAATCTAACTCGACCGTAAGCTCTCTGAGGACAAAGATCCTGAAATTCCTTGGTATTTTCTATAGTGGTAGATGTTTAACAATAATAATGAAAATATGTTATTATAATAAAATGATATTTATGCCCACCTGCCCCTGTTAGGAAAGGCAACACGTTCTTAGTAAGTAGAAATAAGGTGTGTTCTGTTTGGTTCACTGTAGCACATTGTGTTCATAAACATTTTCTGGCAACCACTGTTAATTCATTCATTTCCAAGGGAGGAAAAAGTTCTTGCTAAAATGAAAAGTCTACTCTCTAAAGTCTAAAAAGACAAGCAAATAAGCAGGTCTCCTCTGGAGGAACCCCAGCCACAAACCAGGCCTGCCAGATTTAATATGCAACTTTAATTCCACTTGAATATCTTTGCTATGCTGGAATGAATGGTTTGGGATTAGTTTTGGTTTGCATTAGAAAGATGAGAAACACTGAGAAAAAAAGCACTTAATCAGCTCTGATTCAAAGAGCTCAGCCTCCTGGTTGAATTTCTGGTTCATTTATTTGAGTACTGTTAAAAAGACAAAAATTCAGCATATTTAGGTTAAAGATCTAATTGGCTTTACTAGTGATTCATGAGTTGGACAACAGCGCATCTAAAAATAGAGGTGCTCCCCTGGAAATGGAAGAACAGTCAGTTTTTATAAGGTAACTTGAGCAAGAACAAGGAAACAGAATAATGTAAAAAATGGATTGGTTAACATCGGGTTACTTTGGATTGCTTTCCTTGTAAGGGTTAAAGCAGTGGGGACTTGCTCATCATCCCCTGTTTGAGAATTTGGCTATTACCTCTCTCCTGATTTCTCAGAAGGTCAGATAATCAACTTAGTTTCGGTTTGGTGACATGGACCTTTGGCATGGGTGACTCCATTTTGGCTCAGTCTGTTCTATTGGGGCCTAATATAGAGCCTGGTCCAAAACAATGGTCTCCTAAGAATTTCACTTAATAGGTAGAATCCTTTCAATGCTACTATAATTCTTTTAAAACACTGTGACCGGATTTGTACTTCCAAACCCCATCTTTGCTATAATATTAGGAGAAACTGTGACTCCCTTGTGTAGTAGGCAGAAAGAGATTCTCGGAAAATCGCTTGAGACGCATAACCCTCAATCAATCAGGAAACATGGTGGAGTGCCAGCCTCCCCGCAAAGCAAATGAAGCCTTGTCCTCTGCCTGTGAGAATAGGTTTCCTCTAGTAAAGAGGCAGTTACTGAAACAAACATAAAAGACATTTAATGAGATGTCCATTCAACAAGGGTGTGTTCTAACATTAAATGTGTGAATAATTTACTAATGGTCTACCTAAACCAAGAGCCAGGATGCATTATGGTGGGAAGGCTGAGGTGGGATGTTGGATTTGCATTAAATTAGAGACATTGATGGCATCTTTATCTAAAAAAATGCAAACTCAGTCTGCTTGCTGAAGTGGATGTTTCTGGAGTCTTCCTCAATGAAGACGTCATTTGGTAAAAAAAGAAACAAAAACTGGGCTCGGACTTCAACCAGTTGGTTTTCATTCCCAAGCTTTTAATATGTACAGATAGAGAAATAGACAGGGTTTTTTTTGACGGCATAAGTTGTACCTGCCAAAGCAAGAGTGGCAGAATTGGCCTCTGAGAATGTGAGGTTATCTACTTGTATGACTATTTCCAATGGGATTTTATTGACACCTCCTCCTTGGTGTTTGCAATACAGAAAACACTTACAGGGCTCACACATATGGAGTGTTTTCCTTATCTTACATAGTATTACAGGAGGCATATTAAAAGGAGGTGGATATTAGAAAGCATTATTTAATAGAATACATTGTCTCATTCCCTATTACGGATAGATTAGAATCTATCCAAATATCCCATCCTCAGTAATAAGGAACTAGAGTCTAATATTTTCAAGAAAGCATTTATACATAGCATGAAATGTTGGACTTGATGTCTTCCAATTCCATAAATCTATAAAAACCTGTTAAATGGGCCTCATCACTAACCAGGCAAAATGGATGAGTCATTGTCTGGATGAAGTGGCCTTTAGTTACCCTTTTTAACACTGATCCTTTTGGAGAATATCATGGTACCAGGTTACTGATCTCATGTTTTAGATCTGGAACACTCTTTGAGAAAGATTATGTCAGAGAAACAGGGTCATCTAGAAAGAAATGTGGGAACTTTCATTGATTAATTCTGAAGAATTTTAAAAGAGAGCATTTATATCATGTTCTCTGACTTTTTGTGACGTTTCCACTTATCTAATCCTAACCAACTCTTGGAAATTCTCATGGCAAAATTAAATCGTCACTATTATTAATTGTATACTTAGGTCTATATTCACACAAAACTATGCTTGCCTACTTTGGTAGATTGAGTTAGCAATGTAACAGAATCACACACAGGCCTCTACAGGGTATCCTAAATACTCCCAAACTTTACATGTTATAATCCTCTCAATGGGCCTAATCCTTTAAATGAGTCAGTTGGTTTATTGATTTAAGTAATGTACATTAGCCCTTGGACACATTTCCCAAGATACTTAAACTTAAAAAGGAATTTGTTTCCTTGGGAATACTGAGTTGAAAAGCATGGGTTTGCAGGAATTTCTTAAGACCATCTTACTAAGCAATTGTAAAATTTAGGTTTCTTTTCTTTCTATATGAAATGGTTATTGGGGCCTTGTCTTCTGTTCTGATGGTAGTGATTAGACGGAGATCTCTCCTTCAAGGTGAAGACATGCTGTGCCCGTTTAGGATACAGCGAAGAGGTGAGAGACCAGTTGACTTCAAGAAGTACTTAGGGAGTCATGAGTTACATTGCTAGATTTAGAGGTCAAAATAAAACCTTTCGATTAGTTCAAAGAAGAGGGAGTACCAGGACATTTAGGATGGTTTTAAAACTTTGGATTATGGGGGATACCTTCTTAAATAAGAACTTGGTTTTGTTCATGGAGGAGGAGTCAAAAGGATCTAAAGTTTTTCTCTGCCTCTGGAGGGATGCAAGGTTCACCATTTCCACTCATATGTCGGCTTTCTTCACCCTCCTCCCTCCCTGTCTCTCACTGTTGGGTCTCAAAATAAATAACACAGGCATTTCGTCTTTAACTTCAGATAATCAGAGTCACAGTCATCCGGGATATTGTGATGAACAATGTACATTTCATACACATGGTGTCATAATAATTTAAAATGTCATCTCAATCTATTTATGATCTTCTAATGACTGAAATGTTTTACAATTGTGGGGGATATTTTATAACTGAAGTTTTAATGGCTGAATCACTAACACCTGGCTGTCTGGAATGCCTTTCTTTCTCCCAGTTAGGCATTTAAATGCATTTCTGGAAGGCCCAAGGGGTGGGATGTGACATATAAGCTCTTAAAAGGAGGAAAATTAGTTCTTGATACCTTAATGATCAGTCAGGTGAACGTTTGCATACTTAGCATTAATGCTCTTAAGTGGAATAGCTTGATTAAGACCCTTGGTAGGGTTTTATTCCTTAAACATCCTTATATGTGAGATTACAGAGGGAAGTGCTACTATATAGGCTCATCCCTTTAAAAAAATCGCAAGTTTTTCCATAGGAAAGAGTTCTTTGTTTTCTAACTCTGTTGTTTTCACTACTTTTTTTATTTTTCTGTATTTGGTTTCAGGCAATCATGTTATCTCTATACAGAGAGGGACTCTATCCTCTTTGTTTTTACAGGGCTAGGATGTATATACAAATATTTACTTGTATAGATCCAAGTTCTTGTTCCTGGATGAACATACAGTTGCTTAAAGAAGACCAGACATATACACATGAACGTGTCAGTGAACTCTACCAGCCAATGTGTAATTAAGCCCACAGCAGGCCCCCGGTGGATGTTTACTAAAGACGATAGTGGCACTAAATTATCTGGTGCAGGTCAGGAGAGGTCAACACAAGGTTGCCCAGTGGCCTGCATTAAACAATCACAGAGATAAGGCTGCAGTTTGGTTTCTCCTATTTGTGTACCATGTACAGCCTTCCAAGACAATGTCCCATTTAATATTCACTAATTTAGTAATGCACTAATGAAATTCAAGGTGATATTTATATCCAGAGTTTTGCAGAGGGCAAAAATGAAGGCTCAGAGCCATGAGATTACTTGTCCCACCAAGCTTCTCACAGCTGGGGCAGTGGCAGAGCAGAGCTTGTACCGTGCAGCTTCAGGGTCCAAGCCTGCTTTTTACCCCACCATGTTGTTTCCACTCACAGGGGTCCTAGCAGAGTGTCTTCAGGCCAGACTGTTGCCTTGAATGGGCAATTTGCTTGAAATGTAGCCGGATGTGTAGTGTCTTTGCTCATGTTGCAGCTGGGAAAATAATGGCAAATCTCTGTGTATTTGTTTCCAATGAAGATTGACTAGACTGATGAAATAATGATAGGCTTTACTTCCATTTTTATCAACTAATGGTGTTCCTGGTGACAAGTCCCTGCGATATCACTGCATAACTCTTAATGCACACATTTGTGTTGCCCCTGCATTCTAGGTAGATGGGGCTGATGTTTCTCACACGGGCCTGCTTTGACTGACACCAGAATTCAGCTGGCCAATTGCCTTGTACGTTCATCATTAGACAGTTAATAGAGAGAAATTTCATACTCTGTCCTGATAGGGCCTTAAGACACAGATACTGCTAAACATGGTGAACAAAAGTCCACTCTGAAATGTAGGAAACCAAATAATTAGGACTTCAATGCTTACAAATTTGCAAAGAAAGGCAAACAGACTGTATTTTCATTGCTGTGCATCTTTAGGCAAATATTTTCATTTATCTCTTTAGCTCCATGCCTATAAAATGAGGTTTCTTTCTAATGTCCGTGAGATTGATGGCTCTAGACACAATAAAATATAGGGAATTTGGGGCAGCGCCTGTGGCTCAAAGGAGTAGGGTGCTGGCCCCATATACCCGAGGTGGTGGGTTTAAACCTGGCCCCGGTCAAAAATTGCAAAAAAAAAAGATTTTGTTGAAACATCTAGGGAAGTGTGAAAAGGAATTATACAGATGGTATATCATGTTTGCATGGCATCACTTCAGATTTTTGTTCCTAAATATTATCCTTGTGGTATTATACAAGTGACTATAGGTGCTTTGGCTTAGGTTAATGACCATAATTTAGGTTTTATAAGAGATTCTTAGAGTTTCAACAACCTTGTGGTTTGGTTCTTCAAGTGCAAATCTTAGATAACTATTAAGAGTTGAGGATCTTTGTAATTAGTCAAATTAATGAGCCAAAGGCCACATGTGGCAGGGTCATCTGTGATCTCTGCAAAGTTAAAAAGTTCCCATGTTACCTTCTCTCTATATGTACGATTCCATCCAGGTATGAAAAATGGTTCAAGAGATCATTTATCCCATCCCTCACATCTCCATTTATCTCGGAGAAATAACTCAGGACCCTTAAATCTATTTGCTGTCTGCCTTGTTGTAGTAATGTGTAATAATTTTTCTATGTGTCACTCACATTCCTATTCTAAGTCTATCTAGCAACCTCTTGGAAGAAAAACTTTTCAAACTAGGTATTGAGTTCTTGGGCCCATTTGTTTGTGTGTGTTCAAGTTGCTTTTGTGTTCATCTTTTCAAGCAACAACTTTTCAAGTTGTGTTCACTTGGGTAGTCCCCATTTTCTCTTTTAAAATCTATTGATTAAATTGAGAGAGATCATACTGGAAATTCTTTGCTTTACTAATTGCTCCAGACTGAATACACTTAGATCTTAGTTTTAAAAAAAAAAAAAGTACTAACGTAGTTCATCTAAGTACTTACCTCTGTACTGGTGAAGTCATCTTCTTGATATTCTTTTCCTAAAGAACTTGTGAAATACATCTTATCTTTTTTCTTAAGCCTTAGTCTTTACTCACATATCTTAGCTTCAGACTTGATTTTGTCCTTGTCCCTGACCCAGTAAACATTTTTATCAATAACTCATAGGGAGCTGGAAAAGAGCCTTGTTTATTAACTTTCAAAATAACAAACCTGGGGAGGTCAGGACATAACAGAGTTTTTAGATCATGGTTCCAATGGTCTCAGCAAGCTAAAACATGGCCTGACACCTTACCAGACAAAATTTAATAGGATTGTAAGTTTAAAGTCCTACCTTTATAGTTTAAAAAAATCAATTATAGAAGTATGTCCTTGAAAGGTCTGGCTTGGCAGTGTTTCATATCAAAGGCATTGGGATATTTTATTTGACTGAGATTTGACATACATGGCTATAGGCTATAGCTTGGAAAGGTATCGCCAACTTGGGGATAGTGGAACTTTTGGTTGAATTGCGTGTCTTCTTGAAATCTTCACAGTTCACCATCAATCTAGAGGACTAGGTTTAGCTCAGGGTTTCATGTTTTAAGAAAAGCGAAAGAACTAATAGGTAACTTTAGGAGAGGGTCCAGGCCGTTGAGTGCTACGGAAATACTTGGCCTAGAATAGAGGGAATTAAGATGATACATGGAATCTTCTTTCACATATTTAAAGCATGATTGCTTGGATAAGGATGTAGAGTTTATAGAGGACCAACCTAGGACTATGGGTTAATGGTATAGAGAGGAAAGTTCTGGTGCAATGTGAAAAAGAGATTTTATTAAAGGCTATTATTGAACAGAATGGTACGCTACCTTGAAAAAGTTTGAATGCTGATTGTACTGAAAGAGCTGAGGCTAGAGCTCAAGGACCATTTTTGGAAGGTGACATAGAAGAGGCATTCCTGTGGGAAGCAGGACGTGTCAACCTCCCAGAATGCAAAGATCCACTCTACTTCCAATTCCCTGTTGTATTGAGAATTTCAGGGTCTGCTTGCACATTTTCTATCATTTCCTTATTTATGTTCAGGTTGATACGTAAACTTCTAAGTTAGAAATATCACATGGTTACTAACCTGGATACCAAGCACAGTTTGGTTTTATAAATGTCGAACTACATTTCCTGGACACTGCCACTGCCATGTTTTTGGGTGTGCTCTCCACTTTGGTTTTACAGTTGTGTGCTGGACAGGCACTAGGTCAATTCCAGCTTTCCTCCCTGGTAACCCTTAAAACCAGTAAACGCTACAAAGACTAACAGTATCCTCTCACTGCAACCCACCCCCTGCTTAAGCTGTCTCTGCCCCACCTTCTCCGCCCTCCTTAACCCCTTGTCTTCAGATTCTCTCTTGACTGTTCATTTTCTCCTGGCACTTATGGAATTTTACCCTTTTTTCAAGGCACAACCCATTCCATTTCCTTCCTAGCATCCGCTTTAGTCATCGCTTCAATCTTAATCATCGCATTTCTTTGGGCCTTGAATCATCTTCAGAATTATGCAATGTAGTACTACTTAATTGTTGTTACATTTTCATGTCTATCAATTTTATCTGCCTGTCTCCACGGTATATAATTTGGGATTAGGGATTTTTGCCTTACTTAGTTCTCCATGATTCCTTGTTGTTGACTGACTGACTGGATTACAAATAAGATCACTATATATAAGCAACCGGCTAAAAAAGGATTGTGCCCCTGAATCTGACCTCATTAACACAAGGTCAAAAGTAACCAATTTATTTAAGTACCTAAAGTATAGGACATGGTGCAAATTATATCCACAGGCTTCGTTTGCTCATTATTAAGACATCCTTCTAAACCCTAATTCCCCCTTGTTATCTTTGCATAAAGCTGAGATCATACACTTAGCGAAGGTTTCTGGAAGGCTAAGCAGCAAAGCCATAGGCAGATGTTCTCCTCTTGCAAGTTCATTCACAAGATAGAGAAAAATTCCTTTCCATGTCCCTGGATTTCCATCGTAAAGTAAAATTGATTTCTGGTTTAGTGATATTCAAGGAGTTAACTTGGACTCCTTCACCAAACCCAACTGTTTAATGTTTTTAATGGCATAATGTGTTAATAGCCATACAGCTGTTGTTTCTCAGCCTCTTCCTTTATTAAGTTAGACACCATTTAGTAGGCTGAGTTCAAATTATAAACAAATTATTTTTGCATATGGATCAATGGAAATTTAATAAAGTTTATTAAAACTGTATTTTGGTTAGACGAGTGCTATTTTCTCTCATGGATATAAACCAACCTCATTAGGTCGACCCATCTTAACGGAATCGCAGGGAAGAAAGTATTTCTGGTCATTTAAAGATTATTTGGGCTAAACAGATGGTGGCTAGCATCAGAGTGTAATTTTTCTTGCTTATTAATTCATTTGCATGTACAAACATGGATGATACCTAGAGATCATCTAACCCAAGATGGTTCATTTTAGTGGCTGGTGTGCATCCGGGCACACTGTAGGAACTGAATAGAGTTGTCAGAAGAGAGATTGTGGTCTCAGGTGCAAAGAGGTAGAGTGGCGTCTGTGCACAGTTTCTGCGGGGCAGAGCCGTGGAGGAGGCTGGAGCTCACAGCTCTCAGTCCAGTGCTCTTATCACTCCACACAACTGCCCTCCAGTGATTCATTGCCTGTGAAATGTCTTAAATGCTCCACAGATACCTTCTGCCTGTTCTCATGGCAATCTCAGTTTATGTTGCAATAAATGTTATCTTAATCTCAACTGATCGACGAGTTCTTAAAATAACAGCATTACCAAAGTTCTCGCTCACATTGTAAATCACAAATATTCCACTCTTTGGAAAGCTTTCAGGGTGGCTAACCGCTGTTTCAGATATGGTTTCAGTCCCACCCTAGTTGGAGGTCCTCTCCGAAGGACCTTTTAGCAGAAGGAGTTAAATAGTTATCTGTCACTCAGAGCAGGATGCAGGGAATTTGGAGTAGGAGTTAATACTGCCCTGCAGATTTGAAGTTAGAGCAGAAGGGAACTAAGATGGACTGGCTTTTTTTGACCCAGAGTGACAGCAGTTACCTGTTGGGTAACAGAACAACATTGGAGTTGTTCATTCCAGCTTCCTTGTGTCACATTCACTGGCAAGTGGGAGGCAGTTCTGCTCGACTCTGGCAGGAGTCATTCGCTCTGTCTGGGGGCCTGGAGTTTTTGCCATTCTTCCTGAAAAGTAGAATCCTAACTATGGGCAGCTGGTTAGGACTGGAACCTTGGTGACTTCTGAAAGTTATAACAAATGGAAGTCATTATCACCATTGCCCCCCTTTACCTTTGTGCTACTTGAGGCAGAAAATGATTTTTTTTCCTCCCCTGGTTTGTTTTGGAGTCTTTCATCCAGAGAGAAAGGGATTAGCCTATGGCTATAGTAGTGCTTCCTGGGCCTTTCGGCGTGCTGCAAATGTTTACTTACCCAGGTACAAATAGGTAAAAGCACATAGTTAAAGCTCCCAGCTGCAAGGTCATTTACCTTTTTAAAATTCAGCCGCATGTGCCGACTGAAGTCGAGGGCTTGCTGGTATGAGCCATTAGCTGCCTGTTGTACGTAACCTCTCCTTGTCTTACACACAGCTGCGTGCGAGCTGCTGGTGCCATGTCGCCAGCCCACCGTGCATGCCTTGCGAGCAACAAAAGCAGTTTAACTTGTGATCGCTGATCATATGATCCACTTACAGGGTGCAGGCTCAGTCAAGTAGAACTGGTAAATCATTAAAAATGCGCCTCGGTGCCGTGCCTGCTGAGTCAAACATCATGCTAACATCTCTGCCTCCCACCTCTGGCCAGTTAGCGGCGTGGGGAAGGCGCTGGGACCAGCTGCGTGTTGAGAGAATCCCATGTTGCTTTAGCCCAATGTGCTGAGAGATTGTCAACTGCTGCTTCCAAGCAACGTGGGAGAGGAGGGCAGGAAGACAGGGATAATCTGAGAAGGCCACTGTCCTCTCTCCTTGTCCTTTCCTGATGCAGGAACTGAGCCTAGGCGAAGGGTCGTCTTTGTGTCAGGCTCCATACTGGCGCCAAAATTACAAAGGTGGGAGAAGAAATGAGCTCTGACTTAGAGACTTTCACACCCTGCCAAGTACTTAATTCACCACCAGAACCTTTAACATAGGCACCTGCTAGACACCTTCCCACCCTGAGGGGCCTGAGTGGCTAGAGAGGAGATAATCTTAAATTAAACCTTGAAGGGTGACTAGGATTTCATCAAGGAGACAACAACTTGAGCTGTGCCTTCAAATTTAACTTTTCAGCATTCTTTCTTCCATGAAGCATACCTTTCTACTTAATTTCATATGGGCCTTGAAAAATTATTCTGGGGCTTCAGAATGGAGGATCCAGTGACTGCTATCTTCTTACTTCCCTTTTACTGCTACCTAATTGTTTCTGGCATCATGTTACTCAGTGAGTCCCTTCTAGGAAGGGACTGTATCGCCATAGTATTCTTGATTTTCGTGTATAGCTCCAAAAACTTGGGGTGTGTGTTGTTTGGGAAAATCTTCTTTATTTTCTGATCAGTTGTTTAAACCCTAATGCTAAATTGCCACAGAGTAGGTAATGGGACTTAGAATGTACCAGGTAGAAGCTTTTCCTGTCTATACACAGGGAGTATTAGCCATTGAAGACAGAGGACCCTATGTGTGTGTAAGAGATATACATTGTGTATCCTGTGTGCATCCGTATGCTCTAGAATGGGGGCGGTGCCTATGGCTCAGTGAGTAGGACACCGGCCCTATATACTGAGGGTAGCAGGTTCAAACCCTGCCTCGGCCAGCCTGCAACAAAAAATAGGTGGGCACTGTGACAGGCACCTATAGTCCTAGCTACTTGGGAGGCTGAGGCAAGAGAATTGCCAAAGCCCAAGAGTTTGAGATTGCTGTGAGCTGTGACACCATAGCACTCCACCAAGAGTGACAAAGTAAGACTCTGTCTCAAAACAAAAAATAAACAAACAAAAAAACCATATGCTCTAGAATGTTCAGGTCTCTCAGGAGTCCTGCTGTTTGGATGTCTGATACAACCCTAAAACAAGACTTGGACCTTCCTAAGCCCTGGAGAATAGATTTAATAATATATTCATTTATTCCTTTAGTTGTGAGGCTATGCCATTTTGGCTCATTGGATATATCATCTATCATCTTCCAGATGATCATAGCCCTTACATACCTTCCACTTATCCTTTAAAGGGTGTTACCCATCCCCAGAGGTCCATACTGCAGCTAAACTTTGGGAAGAAGATGTATGTGGAATCTGTGCTCCCTTCTTGTCTAACACACTTGGTCTGCTTGTACAAAGAAAGGTCAGTTACAACATCTTTGAGACATCCCTTCCTTTGGTGGGAATCATCCCTACAAAGGGAGTTGGTTCCTGCAGAATAACTTCCTGATTCCTTTCAGGGCCATTGCATAGGGGACAAAACTTACCATTTAGAGGGTTGGAAGAATTTCTCTAATCTCTCTGTGATCTGGTATCTTCACTCTAGAACGTGAGGAAGAGCTTCCCTTTGTTGTGGGAGTGATTGAATGAGTTTGTTCTTTAGAAAGACGTCCATCTCCACATTGCAAAGAAATGGAGGCCTGGGACTCAAGCCCTGTAGGATTAGGGTTCAGATAAAATAGGTGTATTTCTGACATAAATGTCTTAACACATTGATTAAGTAAATGAGGTGAAAGCTATGTTAATTAGCTAGATGTAAGGGCTCCAATTTGTACAAAAAATCAACACATTGAACCCCACAAAGGCATAAATGTGTTCATGATCTATGTGTATCTGACTTAATAAAAGGGGAAAAAATAGGTCAACTTACTCAGCTTCCTGTTTTATAAAGAAAATACTTCCATTCATCTCCCTCAACATCCTATCTCCAAGAAAAAGAGAGAAACTATAAATCCATTCAAAATTCAAAAGGGCAGTCATAGCATAGTAAGTACAAAAGAGATATTTTAATCTCTTCCTTGTGCAGAGGCAGGCATATAGTGGTAGAATTGAGAATAAACAAAACAATTGAGTGTTTTCATTAGAAACCAGTGTGAGATTAACCATGCACCTATGAAGATATGTGGTGGCAAAAATGTAAATATTTGTCATTAAAAATCAACTGAGGTCTATGGTCACTGCAGATTGGGTTGCCACCTATAAGAGGTTGAGCCTTATTTTTATTTTGAAATCTAGAAAAATTGTGCAGCTTACTTTTGGGGTCACTCAGGGTTGATGGCACAAAATTTAAAGTCAGGCCGCCCTGACAGAAGAATAGGGAGGGAGTTCCTCAGTGGAAAGTCATTTTACAGAGTCAGGATATTATTATCCATTGATCATCCCAGGGAAGCAGACAAGAAAGCTGTGTTCTACCTTGGGCAAGTCATCAGTTCTTGGGGAAGGCACCGCACTTCTTTAAGTCGCCATGTTCTCATCTGTCTCAGAGAAATGTTAATACTTTCCCAACATCCTTCACATGTGAAAATCAAACAATGTAACAGGTTCTCTGTCTTTCTCTCCCAGAACAGGTGCAATCTTTTCCATTGTTCACCATGAGGCTATTTTGTTTGGACTTTCCTCCAAGACCATTTGTCTCAATTCCTTCTTGTATTGTACTGTGTTTCCCTGAAAATAAGACACTGTCTTATATTTATTTTTTCTCAAGAAGACACACTAGGGCTGATTTTCAGGGGATGTCTTCTCTCTGCGCGGAAACGCATGCCCATCACTAGGTCTTATTATGGGGTAAGGCTTATATTTAACAAATGCATAGAAATCCTGCTAGGGCTTATTTTGGGGGTAGGTCTTATTTTTGGGGAAACACAATAATTGTTGAATTTATCTTATTCCCCTCCTACTAAGGTGGATGAAGTTTCAGCAGTTTACTCCTCTCAGTGTGATGCAAAGACCAGGATACTTGAGTCAGGAAGACTTGGGAATGCAGAATCACAATGGAATTCTGTGCTGGAATCCAGGCATTTAGTTTTGTCCATTATCGGATATTCCTTCTACCCCACAGACTTGTTTTGGGAATTAAACAGCAAGGCTTATGTGAGCTATAAGTACATAGTACAATATGTTAGATGCTCAGTAAACAGTGAGCCTTTTTCCCTCAGTCCTCTGCCCAGAGTGGCACCTTAATATGTGCTTCTAGTTCAAATTAAATTTTGACACCGAACAGCAAATTCATGCTTTTTTGTTTTGTTCTGGTTAAGATGTTCATTTCAGGAGAAAGCTGGCCCTGTATTCAGAGTTATGTTGAAATAAAAAATAAATTACCATTTCAAATGTTGCTATGAAGCATTTTTGAGGTTTGCAGAAGAAATGATGCAAATTTTATTAAGTTACCATTATCCTTGTCAGCGAAATGAGAACATTTTTCTAATCAGTATCTTCGGCAATTACAAACAGCAAGGAAATAACTCAGTGCCGTTATATGAAACAGCTTATAAATTTTTACATACATGTGAGAGGAATCACTTGAAATCCAAAGCTGCCAAGAGAAATAATTAGGAGCTACAGAACAGATCTCGGTAATGTGACAGCAGCTTCTAAAACATCCCACAGGACAGAGAAGCACAAGCTGGCTTGACCTATATCTTTAATAATACAGATCATTGCCCTTGGATTGAGGCTAAAGGGTAGGCCCAAGTGCTTGCTTCATCATGTTTTAGGAAACATTGCCAAAGTTTATTTATGAATTCACCACACAACGGCCTCTTGCCTTGATTATGAACCAACAGAGCTTTCTAAGTTGCAACTCAGCATGCAAAATTAAAAACAAAAACAAAAACAGAATACGCGAACCCACCACAGAGCATAATTTCTTATATTCTGTCAGGCTTGGCAAAAAAAGTGTTATGTAAGACCCAACTAGACAAATGGCTGTGTTAACAGTAGAAATAACCTTTTGTTTAATTAGAAAATAGGAGCTATATAGGACAATAAAAATGGTTACTGATGCCCTCCATCGCTGTTTAATAAATAGGATCGTGCTAGAGATAATGGTAAGTGTTATTTATTTGTGCAATATCACGGTCTTGTAATCGTTCATGTTGTCGAGAGTTCTCATGTGTGGAGATCGTGGTGCTTTTGGAATTTGTTTCCTTTGATCTGCAAAAAGAAAATAGCAAGTTATTTACTTAAAATGTTTATGGCCTCCCTAGGCCATAGTCAAGCATCTGCATATTTTTAGCCCCTCTTACTGTGAGGACAAAAATCTCTCTGGTGTTTGGTGCGTAGTGAGGACTGGGTTGTTTTGAACTGGCTGTTCTTTC
>NW_003852403.1:9337742-9346753 GCF_000181295.1 Otolemur garnettii | reverse complement strand
CTCTGTGAGCCCTGAAGAGCCCTTTCTAGAAGGCTCCTCCATCCTCCCTTTATAAAAATATAGACAGTGTGTCCAAAGGAAAACAAAACACCACAAAACCCCTTTTCTTCACACAATTCATTTTTAAGCTTCAAAATCCCCGAAAATCCCCAATCTCCTTTTGCAGTCTGGTTCTCACTCTCTAACTTTCCCCATCGCTCCCTGAAAGCAAGAAAAAAGCATTTCTTCCAGGGCCTGATAAGTTGTGGGCCGATGCTTAGCAACAGCATTCCTGCGCTTTAAGTAGCTGCAAGCCCCTCGCTGAACTCTTTGATGTGACTGTCAGGGTAGATTTATTTTGTTTTAGCACATTGTCTACTTGTCCAGATGTATCAGGAGATAAAAAGGAGTCATGTTTACACTCCTCCTTTTTTTTTTTTTTTTTTTGGAGATGTAATTAAATCCTGTTTTTGATGAGTCTCGGGGAGCTCCAGATGAAGAAAACAGGAACTGGCTGGAGTAAAGGGAAAAATGAAAAGTCGTTTGGCAGAACGAACACCTGACGGGGTCAGACGATAAAACCTCGGTACCCAGTGGGCTGGATTCTGTGAAGCCGGAGGTTTTGTTCTGCGTCTTTGGTCCTGTTTCTGTGCAAGTCCAACCAAGGGCAGGGGAGAGGTGCCCCCCTCAGCACCCCCTGTCCTGGCACTCTGTAAACCCCTTTAGCTTGCAGGGGTCTCTTCCCAGGCACCAGGCCTTAACTCTCTTCCTTCTCCACTCCTCCTCTCTCTTATGGACCGGGTAGTACGTCTATGAGAGATAGTTGCCAATCTAGAGCTAATAAAATTGTTGAACTCCAGTGATCTTGAATAAACAAATCTTCATTGAGCTGGATGGGTTGAATTCCCTCAGAGTGGGCCTGCCGCTTATTTTTTTGGTGATCAGTTTTTTAATGTTCACATTTAGTAACACCATTCTGAGTTCTATTAATGACCTGCAGTGAGCAATGACAAGCAGGAATCCAACATTTAGTACCGCTGAGGACCTGCCAGGCAGCGGCTAACGCGCTGGCTTTAATCTGCAGCTCGGAAAGCACCCGATTTGCATCCTAAATAGGTTACACTACAGCGCCCCCTTCTGCCCACCAAGCTGCGTGACAGGAGGGCCTGGCGACAACTCCTGAGTTTCCTCCTCTGATGACGGCCCTGGAGAGCCTTCTGAAGCTGCCTATACCTTCCTGGTCCTTCCCTTTGGTCCCCGGAGGAGCAGAACAGGGGCTAAGGGGCGCTCATGTGCACTCCTAGGGGGTTTCATGTGGATTACTCTTGTCATTACTCATTCATCTGGGGAAAGGGATGGAAATCACTAATTGAGGGAGAGAGAAAGACGGAATGACAATAGCAAAGCTGAGAGAAGCGGGCTACCCCCTCCCCGGCCCCAACTCCTGGATGGTATCACTGAGCGCATCTTGGAAACTACAGGCTCAGTTTTGTGTTTTCCCTTTGCAGCCCAGCCTGAAGTATGGGAAGGAGGTTTTCCTTTGTTCGATAACAGCCTCCTTTTGGGATGAGTCGCCCCTAGTCTTCTCACATGGAGGGAATCTGCCCAGCGCAGTGGCTGGACCTACCACCTCTCTAGCATTTAGAAGCTGTGTGTAGCAGGTTGGGGAGTAGGGGTCCTGGTGGAGGGCGATGCATAGTGACTTAGCCTTGGGAAGTCGTGGAATTATTGTAACCCACAGTCCTTGGAGGCTGAGGAGTGCCGTATGTTCAATATTTTAAATTCATTTATTTCACCGTTTTACAATTATTTATTGAGAAGTTACTGGGAGCCAATCAGGAGGAGTGGGACAGTGCCCTCCAGGAGCAAACTGAACATCTCCTAGGGAGACAGGAAGGAAGAAAGACTAGATTGAACAGTGCTCTCAGGCAGGGGGGCAGAGTACCCTGAAGGAGGGGAGAAGGCAGCATTGGCTGTGTGTGGGGGACATGGGATGGGTGTGAGAGGGACAAGAGGTGGGCCGAGAGCAAGGCAAGGGCCAGGGCAGAGAGCATTCTAGGCAAGGCAAAGTGACATGATATTTTTAAATATCTCAAGAGCAAGATGAATCATTAGTATATATGTTTTAAACAAGGGGGAGGCTTAATAAGAATTATGTTTTTAAAGGGATGGACTAAGGATGCTAACTTTGGGTAGGGCATGCTGGGGCCTTGCCTGGAGGTGAGCCCACCCTAAAACAAATTCAGTTGACTGAAATCCAACAATAATTCTCAGGTAAAGAAGGAGGTAAGAGGAAGAAGGGCTGAGTTTTAGAAAATGCAGTGGAATTTGATTCAGATGGGCCTTTTAGCTCATGGCCTTGTGCGACATGCAGGGAGCCTGTCTTCATGGTCTCTCTCAGCACAGGGACACCATCGTCTGCTGCTTAGGGATGGGCAGGTGCAGGCCAGACCAGGAGCTGGAGGAGACACATGTGGGTTTCCGTGGCTCTGTTCACCTTTCAGATCCTGGGAATCCTAGATGTGAAAAAGAGGAAGAAACGGTCTTGTAGAACATATGGGACCTTTGTGTCTCATAATTGGTATAAAATACGGCTGACACCATAAAATGGAGTCAGGAAAAATGTTGGAAAGTGGTTTAATGGATGCAAAGTTATCTGGGAAGTAACCCCAAAACATTTTTTTTCTTACTTTTCTTCTTTTTCTTTTTCTTTGTATTATTCCTACCTCCTCTTTCTTTCACTTCTTAATGTTGGCATTGGGATCATTCTAAGCATTACATTTACCCAGAATAGGATTTACCACTAGGGATAGTTTTGTGCATACTTTGTCAATGACTGAGTCCTGCTCGACCACAATGCATTAAGAGTTGCAGACTAAGATTTCAGAGACCCGGGTAGTGTTTCTTTAGGAAATAAAGCTTTGAGTCGCTTTGTATTTTCCTTTGTCCACAGGGAGAAATAAGGCGGCTAGAATGATTAAAAATATTGCACAGGACATAAGACTTACTGATTATGATACTTGCAAGGTTAGCCATTTTTCATGTAGTGATTATACATTGGGGTCTGGAATCTCTCAAGGGATTAGTTTTGCACATACATGTTTAGATAAATGAAACTTTTCATGTCAATAACCATTGATAACATAAAACAAACAAAAGGTGTCTTTCCAGAACAGTTTTGTGAATGATTATAAGATAATCTTGAAGAAGATAAAGGAAAAAAGTTGTTTTAGACTCTTACCTGACTTTTCATCTATTACAGTATTTTCCATCATTTTTCTTGATTCTACTAGATTAACTGTACTTCATAATAATTAATAATCTTGATTTTTGATTTTCCACCATTTTCTTCATTCTACTAGATTAATGTATTTATAATACCAAAAGTATTAGGATTGTGAAAATTAATAATTACTAATGTATGCTCCTTACCTAGAAAAGTAAAATCCTTATCTAGAAAGGTTCACAAACTGAATATTAATATGAACTTTACAAGGAAAGGCTGTATTTGAAATTTGAAGTCTTTCATAGCCTTACATTCTCCTCGGCAATCAACACATACCCATCCAGGCTCTTACATGCTGCAGCCCTTTCCAAATCCCAAATGTTAGCATCCCAACTGTATGGTTCTTTAGATTTTAGCTGTCCTGATAGAGACACTCAGCATGTGGGCTCTAGCCCAGAAGGGGTTTAGCAGAAAGTTTGTACGTATCCCATTTTGGTTGCCATAGTGGGGCCTGTTGAGTTGCTAAGCAGAGAATCCTGTCTACTTTCTTTGGGTCTCTGGGGGAAAATAAAACTCAAACGTAACAGCCATTACTAAGTCTGCTTAGGGTTCCAGTTTCACATTCTAGCTCAGACAGGACACAAATCCTCAGGGAATCACCTAAGCTGCCCAGGACACATTGTCCACATATGCTAATACAGCAATGAGCCTGGGTTCTTGGTTGTATTCAGGGCAAGCATCCTTGGTTTCTGTTTTGGAAATAGGCTTAGGAAATAAAAAGAGGGCTGAGTGGTGGAGTAATGGTGAAATGCCTTTGCAAGATGAGAGACATACATTAGAATTTGTTTTCTTAAACATTTGAAGTTTATGTAGATCATGCTAAGAACCCTTTAGAATGTGTTCCCAGAGGACTTACTGGTGCTAATTTCATACTGGTCACGTGTTCTCTTGTGGTGTGGTCATTTCCATGTGGGGACAAAATGGGAATGATGCCTCATCCCAAAGACTAAGGCCAGTAGTTGCTTGATGCATGCTAATTAGTAATTAAATAGACTATATAATTTCCGATATATACAGAAAATACAAAACCAAGTTCAACTTTATCCTGTTGACAAGTATGTGTGTACAGGGATGAAGAGGAGTCGGGGTGTTGGCATTACAAAGGCCCATTGTGCTGTCTTGAGGTTCAGTTTTTTTTTAATTTTTTAATGAATGTGTTTATTTTCTTTTTCTCTCTTTCTTTCTTTCTTTTTTTTTTTAGAGACAGAGTCTCACTTTATTGCACTTGGTAGTGTGCTGTGGCATCACACAGCTCACACAGCAACCTCCAACTCCTTTCTGGGTTTAGGTGATTCTCTTGCCTCAGCCTCCTGAGTAGCTAGAACTATAGGGGCCCACCAGAATGCCCAGCTAATTTTTTTTTTCTTTTTGGTTGTAGTTTGGCTGGGGCTGGGTTCAAACCCACCACCTTTGGTATATAGGGTCGGTGCCCTACTCACTGAGCCACAGGAGCTGCCCCTTTTGGTTCAGTTTTTGGTCTGTTTTTTTGTTCTTCTTCCATGTTGTGCTATGACCCTAGCAGGTGCCCTTTCTGTACCTTTCACGTTCCTCCCTTTAGAGGCTTGTTGCTGTTTTTAATTTTCTGTGGGATATCTGAGCTTGCAAAAGGTAATAATCATATGATAAAACTGGTTGGTGCCAGCAGAGAGCCTGAAATATTTAAAATATATCTGTAAGACTGTGGGGAAAAATTTCTGGAGGTGGAGGCCTTTGGTTGAGATTGATGTTGACTCAGGACTGGACTATTGAATAGTGAGTTCAGTTTGGCCCAAAGATAGTGATGAGATGTTTTGAATATCTGGGATGCAGCAAGATTAGCCCACATCACAAAGTCCCAGAACTGCAGATGCTGGTGTGGATGTGTGAAGAAGGGACACTTCTACACTGCTAGTGGAATTGCAAACTAGTACAGCCTTTTTAGAAAGAGGTATGGAGTATCCTCAAAGAGGTAAAAGTAGACCTTTTATTTGATCCTGAACTCCCATTAACTAGGTATCTAACTCAGAAGAACAAAAATCATTTTACAACAAAGACATTTGCACTAGAATGTTTATTGGGCTCAATTCATAATTGCTAAGTTGTGGCAGCAACCCAAGGGCGCATCAACCCATGAATGGATCAACAAGCTGTGGTATATGTATATCATGGAATACTATTCAGCCATTAAAAAGATGGAAACTTTAGGGCAGCACCTGTGGCTCAAAAGGGTAGGGCACTAGCCCATATGCCAGAGGTGGCAGGTTCAAACCCAGCCCTGGCCAAAAACTACAAAAAAAAAAAAAAAAAAAGATGGAGACTTTACATCTTTTACATTTACCTGGATGAAGCTGAAACACATTCTTCTTAGTAAAGTGTCACAAGAATGGAAAAATAAATATCCAATCTATTCAATACTAATATGAAACCAACATATAAATAATTATATGCTCATGAACAATAAAACACAAATGTAACAAATGTAGTCTAGTATGGGGGTAGAGATGGGAAAGGGGGTCAGGGGGAAGATGGTTGGCAGAAAGAGGGAAGGCATGAGGCAGGATCTCACCTGTTGTGCACATTGTGAGGGTGTATAACACACCCCTGAGTGAGGGGCTCTTTGACAACTGGAAATGAGAATAATCTAAAAATTTATACCCTCATATTCAAAATAAAAAAAATGAATACTTGTGATGTAGTAGGGGTGCCAAAAGAATATAGCAGATTTTCTGCTTTTGAAGGAGAAAAGAGATTTTCTCTTTTGGCCTTTTCTTGGGGTCCATGGCACCATATCCTGGGATAGATTTACCTCTGGGGAATCACCACACATCACCCTTAATCAATAGTGCACTCACGGCGGTCACTCTCTTGGCCCTGTAAAATTGGCACGGGGTCCGGGCTTAATGCACCCAGGCTTCCTTCTCCTGGGCAATGAGATTCTTTGGGGAATGGGCATGTAATCCAAACCAGGCCTGGGTTCCCAGGTTTTGGTGGAACTTTCAGGAAAGAGAAGCTTTTTCTATTGTCTTTGAAGACAGCAAAGAGTAGATCTGGAGCTCACCATGTGAAAGAAACTAGGTAAGAAAAAAAGCTGAGGTAGAAAGTCCTGAGGGAAGATATGGCCACCTGGATCCAGCTATTTATGAAGCTATATACCTTGGATTCATTCAAGCCCCTCCTTCCCATTTATTTTCCTAAAGCACTTTCAGTTGGATTTCATTGTTTCTAACTATAAAAGAAAATCTTCTTTTCTTGAACTGTTCAGCAAGGGAGATTCTACAGCCTTCCCTGGAAATGAGGTAAATGGTCCCCACACAGTCATTCTGTTTACAAATTCTTAACCGTGTATGACTTTAGTTGCATTTTCTGACAGTCTCTCTGTAATGTAAATAACTAACCCTACACCTCTCCCACCTGCCAGAAACCCTGAACATTTCCAAAGTTAAGAATTAAAACTCGACCTTCTCTTTATAAAAATACCTCCATAGGCTTGAATATCAATCATCAATAGTCCCTTCAACCTTCGTGTTAAATACTTTCCCTGTTATTCAACTGGGAAATGATCTATGCATAGATATGTACGGCAGTGTCAACCCTGTGGAGCCATGAGAATCTGTTATGTCAAGATCTCACATACGTACTTGTTGGTTTTCCTGTGAATCAGACCTGGTATCTGGCCCTGAAAGGCTAAGATGGGTTGAGGCACCTGGCTAGTGCGTCACAGGGTGGCTGTTCACTGGCCTTCAGGAACAGTCCTGCTGGTTTTTTCTCCCAAGACTAGGCCACTGTCACAGGCAGAGACGGGGAACTGCAGTTACTAAGTGACGGGAGAAGATTCCAGTAGAACTGGCCAACATAAACAAACACAAGCCTTTGTCTGTGAAGTCCTCTTTGCTCGGCTGCAGAGACAGTAGAGCTTGCTTCCTCCCCACCTCCCTTTCTTGGCCCGGCCTTCACCTCTTTTCTGGCCATACCAAGCACCCATGTTGACGCCATTCTCTCCTCCTCAGATCCCATCCCACCGCTCCATCGGAATCTGCAAGTGACTGCTCCAATTAAGACATAGGTTGAAAAGAAAAATAATTTCTGAGTCACTTGGCCTGGTGATCTATATGTTGGGGAGTTAGGGAAAGAAGTGTGTGGCTTTGCTACCCATCCCAGACACTGCAGGCAAACAAATCAATTCCGCCTTCGCAGGGGCGTCCATTGCCTCGTATTATGTTTGTGTAAAGTCTTGGGGTCTTTGATCAAAGAATGGCATTTCAGGCCAGGCCCTAATCCTCACTGCCTTAAGATGTTTAAATGGGTTAAAAAAAAAAAAGTTGATAACAGCTGGGATTTAAATTTGCCTTCTCCCAGCTTTTGTTTTGAAAGGGCTTCTATTATCCGTGGCTTCCCTTTTGGAGGCCAAGATGGATCGTTGGGTAAACCCAAAGGGGAAGGAGGATATGGGAGGAAGTGGGCGGGGACTCTGAATTAATCTTCTGAGGGAGAATGTTTGATCAGTGGGGAGGAGGGGGGGAAACCTCTGATGCTGACAGCAGGCACCTTTCTGACCAGGGTGTGATTGGCACCTTTGAAGCTTCAGTCGGGAGCCAGTGTCCAGTGGGTCGGAGCTTCCTCTGTCTGTGGGTGGTGGTGTTAATAATGTGGCAACTGGAAGGATTAATTGCGGACAAGCAGCAGGATTACGAGGAGGAGGGCTCCTCAGCTCTAAAAGGAACAGTCCGAGGAAAGCCTCTGATCTGTCAGCCTTAGAGGAAATTAGTGGGAGCAGACTGGCGCAGCCTTTAAAAAAGGGGGGGGGGCATTTAGGATATTAAAATAGGGCAAACGGGTGAGGAGCACTGGTCTCCAAGGGCAGTGTTCCCCCTCTTCCTACTGGAAATTTCCAAGGCTTGTCCAGATTTCACAGACACCGTCCTTTTATGGTCCAGCAGGGTGATTTCACTTGCACTGCAACAAGTTAGAGAAGGGTTAGACGGGCTTCGAGGTGGCACCCAAGTTCCTGAGCAAGAAACTTGTTTACTCTCTACCACCTGGTGGTTTCAGAATCTCTCGCAGCTTAAGGCTCGTGGTATAATTTTAAAACAAGTCACAGCATTACTGACACCCTATCTGCATTAGCTATCTATTGTATATTTTACTTCTTACCCTTCTGGTTCGAGTCGGGATGTTGCCAATAAATTCTGTGTTACCATTAAAGAGGCCATTCATCACGCTTCCTAATGCGATTAATCAAGATACACCACAGTACCCTTAAAATGAGATCATTTTGATAAATCATGTATGACATGAAAAGACTTTATTCCTTTTAAGTGCAATTTAGACTGTAATTTTTTCTCTCATTTATGATTCATGGGAGAAACATGGATAAAATTCTCTTGCACAGTTATACCTTATCTACAGCAATAACTCAAAACTGCTTTTAGATGAAAATTCAGGGTCTTTTCCACCAAAGCTGAATGCCAGCTCATTATTTGCCGGCGTTCAGTAGTCCAAAAATAATGTCTGCACATTCAGCGGCATTCTCAAAAAGTTGGAATTGGCCAGGCCCCAGGCACATCAATTATACTCCATCATCCTTAATAAGGAAGAAATATCAGATGTCCTCCTGGAGTTTTTTTGAATCAGTAATGCTCAGCCTTCACCTCCCCAATTTGGAATCACTGGGAAACACAAATGGTGGTAACAAACAAGTATGGGGATTTCATCTGCTTTAGATGACTGTTGTTGCTGAAGTCTCAAAAGAGGCATGTTTTCCCTCCCA
>NW_003852403.1:9336502-9337722 GCF_000181295.1 Otolemur garnettii | reverse complement strand
GACACAAAGTAAGCACTATTAAGTGTTAGCTATTTTTAACCATTATCATGGTCATGATCATGACTATTATTACTATTATCGTCTTATTGTCAATAGAAGAGTGACTTAAAGAGTTTTAGTATATTGCCAAGGACAGATCCTGTCGGTGGTAACAAACAAGTATGGGGATTTCATCTGCTTTAGATGACTGTTGTTGCTGAAGTCTCAAAAGAGGCATGTTTTCCCTCCCATGTGGTTCACGCTTCCTTTTCCCATCCCTTTTGCTTATTTCACAAATGAAACTACCATTTTGTTCGGTTTGAGTTTTGTTTCTAAGCGGCTGTATCTGTGATGCGGCCCTTCCCCTCACAGCTGTCACAGTAATAATTTGGGAAATGGTATTCATAACCTCCAATAGAAAAATAATTTTCAAATGTGCCTTCTGGTGAGATCCATCAAGTTTAAGGTCACATTTTTGGTTAAAAGGAGACACTGATGCTATTCATTAAACTGAAAAATGGCTTATTTTCCACTAATATTGAAATAAACTCTGGATGGATGTTAAGTCATGCTGGCAGGCACTTACATAGAAAGCAAAAGGAAAACACAGATCTGTTTAATTTGGACGTGTAAAGTCAGAAGAGTTTTAGGTCTTCCTTGAGACAGGGAATCAGGAAGATTGGCTGAAGCGAATGCGAACAATTAGAAATTCATTTGCCCCTTGGAAAGAATGAGAGCCTTTAAAGAAAGATACAGCATCTAAGAATTATGGACTGCTGCTACTTAGGACTTGGTCAACATGTAATTTATTTCCCTGCTGTTCTCAGGAATTCATTTTTGGAAGTGGATCAAAACCTAGTATTTGGCTTTTTCTGTTTTAAGTAACCCAAGAACGCACACATCCTACCCACGTTCACACAACGTAACAAATGCAACAAAACCTAAGTTTATTTGGCTTATCGTGTTTATGCTGATGTTCCCTGTTCCTTCATCAGGTAGAAACTGACATCAAAGGCTCCTTGCATGTTTTTTACATTTAAATAAAATTTCTCATGCTTTTTATTTTTGAACATAAAGGATGAATTAAGGATAGAAGGCCAGGAAGGTTGCGCTTGCCTTTTTAAAAATTTCCATTTCACATTTATGACTTCCTATTTTTGTTAAAAAGATCTGTAATTTTGAAAAATCTGAATTAATCTTCTGAAGAAGAATGTTTGATCAGTGGGGAGGACGGGGGGAAA
>NW_003852403.1:9326424-9335726 GCF_000181295.1 Otolemur garnettii | reverse complement strand
TGCATTGGTATCAATTTATTTTTACAAGCAGAGGGGCTGATGTATTTGGGAAAGGCACTGACAGCAGATCTGGCCTGGCTTGACAGAGCTGGCTTCACCTCATTTTGGAAAACTACTTTGGTTCCAAGGACAGAACTTGACCTGTAGCCCTTGAGAATAAAAAACTCTGTGAGAGGAAGATACGCACATGAAGCAAGTTCCTCCTTTTAAGCCAAAATAAATCAAGCCTCTAGGACTACCATGACATAGTATTATTTCTAAGACAGTTCTACAAACCCAAATGGGAAGTACTATATGTAGCTACTTCCTAGAGATGGTTAGACCATCACAATAACGCAGTGAATCTATGCGTGGAGTCGTAACGAGGCTAGACTCTCACCCCTGCTCTCAAAAGGGATCTCAGGAGTGCTTTTCTGCTTGACAAAGAGAGGTGCCAAGTTCATTTATGGAATGAATATTTAATTACAAAGTATAACCATGTTCTTGTCAGGGTTCCTGCGAAAGGTAGCAAAAGCCAAACAACATTAGCCCTACCTCTCAAGAAATAAACTCTGCTTGAAGAGATGAGATGGCAAACAAAATTAGAGGGAAGCAAAAATAAATCACAGCTAATTTCAATGAGCAATGGCTCAGATGATCCCTTTTGTAATCTTTACCTTTATTATAGAGACCAACTGCCTGGATTTGTGCCCCAGCTCTGAGCCCCACCAGTAACCTAAGAACCTGAGTGAGAGAGTGTGAAGCTACCAACTTTCTCTCGTCCTCAGCTGCCTCATCTGTAAACCAGAACTAGTTGGTGTTGTAACTCCTTCATGAAACTGTGGGAAACTATGTAAATTAAGACATGACAAATGTTTGACAGTGGTCCAGGACACAAAGTAAGCACTATTAAGTGTTAGCTATTTTTAACCATTATCATGGTCATGATCATGACTATTATTACTATTATCGTCTTATTGTCAGTACAAGTGTGACTTAAAGAGTTTTAGTAAATTGCCAAGGTCAGATCCTGTCTCTAAACCTTGGTGAATAAAGCGTCAGAGCAGAGAAAAAGGAGAAATAGGTAGTATACAAATTGTGAATAAGTCAGGGCACAATCCTTGAAGCTTAGCCTTTAAAGCTTAATTATTTTTTTTTGTTTTTAAGACATCATCTTGCTCTGTAACCCAGACTGGAGTACAGTGATCTATAGCTCACTGCAGCCTTGAACCCCTGGGCTCGAGCAATCCTTCTACCTCAGCCTCCTCAGTACCTGGGATTACAGGTGTGCACCACCATTCCTACCTAATATATATCATTTTTTTTTTTTTTGCAGTGATGGATAATCTCTTTGTTTCCCTTCTACTTTGGTCTCCCAAAGTACTGAGATTATAGGTGTGAGCCTTTGCACCTTGCCAAATTAGTCCTTTTCTTTCTTTCTTTTTTTTTTTTTTTTTTACCATTGTTTCCATTGTAGATGTAAAATAGACCTTTTCTCTGTAGCTCCAAACATACTTTAGATGCTATTTGATGAGGGTTAAATGTAGTGGTGTACCAGTAAATTTTTAGCAGTCAATTTTCTAGGAAAAAGTATATGCATCTATTTTTATTTATACTTATATTCATATGTATAGTATTGCACTTATGGATGATGTATAGAACATAATTTATAAATAAAAACTAAATATATGTATATAATACTCTTTATATAAATGTCATACAACCCCTGATTCTCACAGATACTTTCAACGATTTTGGCCAAACTCTGGTATCTTAATGTCTATCAGTATTTGTGTTTACAATTGAGGCACAAGTGCAGTTCCAACAGGAATGCTGGTTGATATATTTTTTACTGTAATGGGCATGTCAGAATTTCACTCATTCATCAGCAACATGAACAACTGCTTTATTGAATTGGATAATCGTTTTTGAATATTGGAAGAATGTTTCCTTAAGTTTTTGTAATCCTGATGTAATGGCTACAGACACAACATCCTTTTAAATTCTGCCTGCACGATTAATATTTTCTCCATTCCTTTACATTTGCCAAGTCAACAAACCAGTAAGTCAAGCTCAACTTTGTGGCGCTTGTCAATTTTTGCCACAATACTCCCCACATGGCCTATGTCAGTAGACCATTCCTACCATGGGGATTAAATAACCATAGTTTCCAGAGAATAAATGATAGAAAAATTTTGTGAAATAATTAGGAAATGATGACTTTTGATATTACTTTTGCTTTTAAGATAATTTATTCAATTGTAAGTATATATGATTTAAATAATATCTGTGTTTTACAATAGACTCACGATATTGTTAAAAACTTAATCATTGGTTTTTTGTGAGCTGGTCCAGGTTAAGTCTAGCACACCACTGGTTATATGAGCGCAAAACCCCGAAGAGATCTGAAGCACTCATATATCTACCCTGCACAGCTAATTATTTTATTTATTGTTTAATAAGCTGACAGTTTTATTTATATACCAGACTACAAAACATGCTGCATATTAATGTGAATTGAATCCTATCTCACTAGAAATATATTACTAGCTTTTGCATGTGTGCTAAATAAACCTAGTAGGATTTTCTTTCCCAGGCATCTTTGAATATCAAGTTCATTGTACAGGGATTGGGAATCTGGCTACTGAATCACATGGTGCTGTTCAAAATTCTCAATTGTCCACATTCTAGCTGGATATTCTTGAACGAGTTATATAATTAATTGCTTTCTAAATCTCAAGATCCTCATCTATAAAATGGTAATAATAATGACACTTATGTTATAAGTTTGTTGAGAGGGTTAAATGAAACAATGTGTATAAAATATCTCAAGGAATGTAATGTACACACACATTCATTGTAGGTTGTGATACATTAACATTCTGATTCTGTTCTATGTTTCAATGTATGACATAGCCTGTATCCTCAGCAAGAATTGATTACCAGCAAACTATTAACTTGTGTTCTGTCATATTTCTATAAATAATGATAATTATTTATAGATAGGATGTTCTGCCTTTAGTAAAGTTACCCAAGTTATTAGTACATCTCTTATTTGATAATCTTTTTGCAATATTTTGGGAAGCTGTTTTGTGAGGCGCAGATAGGCATTCATGGTCAATTGAAAACTTGGCCTATAAATCTTGAAGTCTACAGTTCCTCAAAAGGGAAAAGTGCCTGTTGGTAAGGATGGAAGGGAAAACAGAGCAGTGGTCAGGAGGGGAGCATGGTAAAAACCCAGGGCACCAGGGCATAGAGGTGTGTGGCTGGGCAGATGAGTTGGGCTTTCAGGGTCAGGCTGACTTTGTTTCCGATCACACTCTGAGCTTTAGAACCGTGTAGCCTTGAATATGCTATTTATCTTTCCTAGGTCTCAGTTTTCTCATCTTTCAGATGAGAAGAATAATTTGACTTGTCTCATGCATTGGAAAACCATTAGCACTTTGTGCACATTCCAGAAATACTAGCTCCTATCTCACACTTTTCCCACTTTCTTTCTAATCACCTTTTTCCTCCTTAGCTTTAATTTTCTCCCCTCCTCTTCTTCCATCTCTTTTTCAACATTTAATGGGAGAGATTGGAAAGACACCTGCTGGAATATGTGTTATTTCCAAGTATCCTTTGTGTGTGAGTAGAGTTTTGGTTTTAAACAATTTAAATTATAAGAAGTAATGATAAAATGATAAAAATGATAAAATGATAAAAATGATAAAAATAAAGTTAAAAAACTCAAGCCACCCCTATTCTTTTGATCTTTTCTTAACTAATGTCTACTTATTGAAAATTTCATGTGGCTAAAATCACAGCATGTGTACTATTTTGATATTTGCTGTGTTCACTTAATATTATACAATTAACATTGTTGCATATTTCTCTCTTCCTTATACTTAGAGTTTTACTTGGTTGCCATATGAAATTATAATTTTCATAATATCAAATAGTTAGATTGTTTTATTCTTTATCCCATCATAGGTAATTAGATTGTTTTATACTTTATCCCGTCTTAGGTAAAAGCATCTGCTAAAAGTACTTTGGAAGTCACTGCCGCTGATTATTTATATAATAGCCCACAAAATGCCAAGCCACGGCACTTCCTTTTTCTTTCCTGGTTTCTTCCTTCCCTCCCTCCTTTTCTCTCTTCCTCCTTCCTTTTCATGGGTTTTTAGGAACTGCTACTCTGAGTCAGGTGCCGTTTTGGGCACCAGCAGAATCACCCCCTGTAGATGAGGTAGAAACAAATGGAAAGTTGCAGGCTGTTGCCTTCCCAGAGTTTTCTGATTATAGAGAGGCCTTTGGCACGATGCTCCTGCCCAGCTCGCCTCTCTGCTGACCACCTTCTGACCTGAATTACCCTTCACTTCCCTCACTCAAACTAATATGCGTCTTCTGCCCAGACTCTCCCCTCTGTTCCACTGGGGTCCTGGTCTCTTGGTTATGAACTCACACTCATCCTTTACCTTACCATTTTTTCCCTCCCAATTCCTTGGTTTCTGACTCTGGACAAGACAAGGATGTTGTTCCTGCTCTCAAACCTGCTTATCTTTTCTAAGTTAACCCATCTCTCATTGGCCTTTCCGTCTTGCCTTACGCTGAAAGGCATGGCTCCTTCACCTTGGCGTGAAGCAGGAAGCTTCAGCCTTCAAGGTGTTTCTTTAGTTTGTCTAATTTAATTCTTCAGATCATGGCAAGTCTGTATCTTCTGATTCTGACAACTTGTCCCATACTTTAATGTTGCATTACAGTCATGGTGCATGGTTTTATTCATTCAGTCATCCTGCATTGACTTCCTCCTGTATTTCTGGCAGCATGTTGGATACAAAAGTTAATAGTATAGTTAATTTCAGAAAGTAAATATAGTTAATCTTAAAAACTCTGTTAGTATGCCTGAGAAACGAGTAGACATAATTACTATTACAGTGTTTAAGTGTCCTAATAGAAGTAAAAAACAGTGTTCTGTATAATACAGAGCGTGGAAGTAGAAGGGTTGTGCCTTGAGTTGGTAACCCTTCATACCAGTATTAATCGTGGTATTTTTTTTTTTTTTTAATGAGCTGGGACTCCAACCAAACTCCTCATTTTATTTTCCTTGGTATTGTCAGCACAGGGCCTGGCCTATAGTAGGTGGTTATTAAATACATGATAACTAAACGAGTGATGCTTTTTTCTTTATGAGGGAAAATAAATGTTTTTAGAAGAGTCAGCTTTAGACTCTGGTTTCAGGGGATGAATTGTGATGAAAAGTGAAGATTGCTTTTACTTGAAAGAGGCTGACAAATTTCTCAGAGCCGGGATCACTTTATGCGGTGTGTGATTTAAGGGTGAGTGAGCATGCCAAAGCGCTCCACTTGAGCTGAGTGATGGGGAATGAGTTGTGGACCTGTGGTCTTCGATGGTATTTTGTGAAAAAGAGTGGGAGATTTATGGCTATTAAACAACTTTGTAGCTGCCCCCTTCTTGTTTCCAAGTCTGCCAAATCTCTCCTCCTGTGGTCTATGTCACGTTCCTTCGGCGCGGCCATGACGTTCAGAAATATCCACTGCACGGCAGTTTTTCATTGAATGCACCCATTGGAAAGGGACTTGAATTTTGCACATTTATCTGAAGACATTCATTTTCCGTAATAGCTGAGTGAAATTCTCACGTTGTAAGTCTCTCCTAGAGTGCACTGTCCTTTCCCTGAATCTGTGCCAACAGGGTTGCCAAAGTGAATGCCTTCTTTCCTGCATTATGGAAATTGCACGGTGCCGTATATTACAGACTATTACCTTTATTGGTGTGAGTTTAAAAAAATATTAGCAGCTTTCCAATTGTGAGCAGGAGAGGACTCAAGAAACCGTCAGAGGGTGTGTTGATATATCCTCAGCTGAAGGACTTCCAAGGCTGGAATGAGAATTTCCTTCCTTGGCGTGAAAGGGATCCATGTTTACCGTTATCAGCTTTCTCCCATTCCATAGGTCACACTCGGTAGTTTTAGAAGAAACAGAAATGGGACATTTCATCACAAAAGCCAATCAGGGATGGCATTAATCCACGTGATACAAGCAGTAGAGAATTGTTAGAGGAAATTTTCTCTCCTTATAGGTTTATAGCAAGGCATGGATTAGAGAAGAAGCAGGGGTTTTCATCTTTTCAATGTTCATGCTTAATTTTGAGAAATTTCAAAAATATTGAAAAGTGAAAAAAAAATGAACATGTGAAGCTACCATTCAGAATCTGTAATTTCTAATATTTTGACCTATTTTTTCAAGTCTTTAAGTGAAAGAAAAGACCATGATATGTAAAGCTGAAGCTCCCCCCCTCACATCCCCTTAGTCCTATCACCCTGCCCCTTGGCAGAGGCAGAGACAACCATTTTCATGGATTTAATGTACGTTTTGAAATAATTTTTAGATGTTTCCATACACCCAGGATGAAAGAACTACATATTTACATAAATAATATTATGCTACATTTATCATTTTGCAACTTGCATTTTTACTCCATATTAAATTTTTAGATGTATTCAAATTGAGATCTATAAATCTGGTTTACTGCTCTTAAATGCAAATATTATTCTGTCATATGAATATACAACATTTTATTTATCCATTTTCCTCATTGACAGACATTTGAGTTATTTCTAATTTCTCCCGTTATAAATAATGCTGCACCAAACACTGTTTTATGTCTCAACTGCAGACCTGTGCGAAATTTTCCATAGTGTATATATTTTAAATGAAATTGCTGCCCCAATTTTCAATTTTATCAGATATTGCTAAATTACTCTCTGAGGTAGTTGAACCAACGTGCTTTCCCACCAGTGAGCAATGAGAAGATAAGTTTCATTGCCCTTTGTTCTCACTGGTACTTATTATCCTGAAACTTAAAAGTTTGCCAATATGATGAATAGAAAAATCATATCTTGTTTTAATTTGCATTGCCATCAGTGTAGAAAATTTGAGCAAGTTCCCTTATGTTTTCTGACCATTCAGATCTTCTCTTCTTTGAATTGCATGACATTTCCTTTGTCTACTTTTTTCTGTTGTATTTTGTATTGATTTAGGGGTAGTCTGCACGTATTCAGATACTAATGTTTTATTGTAGGTATTGAAAATATTCTCTACCAGGATAATTTGAAAAGCAAAATGTGAAAATATAGTTCAAGCAGTTAGAAACTTTGGTGAGGACTCAAAGATGGGAGAGTCAGAGTCCTAAAGATACAGATTTATGCAAATCTCCTCATTTCCATTGTAATCCAGGTAATAGGAACCATTATTTATGTTTCTATTAGTTCATACTCATTGGACTATGTGACTTCAGTTTCAAGATGAGTTCTTTAAACATTTTCTTGTCCACTTCTCTGATAGGATAATTTTGCTTTTCTGAATCATGCTTCTAAGCATAAAATATAGAGAACAAGTATGAACACCTCTATTGGAAAGATCACATGGGCTTCCTTCTGATCTACACCAAGTCAAAGAGCTGAGCTGATAGTTGGACTCTTGATTTGTGACTTTTCTAAACATCCAACCTGGGAAGTCCCACCAGGAAGGCATGGTTTGCAAAATTATTCTTCTCCTGGCTTCTTTTCCACGACTTGAGTTTATCAATGGACACTGATCAGCAAAGTAATTCAGGGCTGCCATAGAACGATGACGACAGAAACAACTGAAGCCACACCATTTTTGCTCTGTCGACAACTGAAAATCAAACTAAATATCTCTTTTACTCTTGGTCTCTTGGTTAGAACATGAATGTTTTGCCAAGTCAGAGGTATTTGCTAAAAGGTAGCATTTGTTCTAGTAATTTTAGAAAAAGCTGTCATCAAATTGTCAACAGCTCGAATCGAGATTAAAAGTTCTAAGAAATATCCCAATACAGCCACCAAAAGCTCATATTGGATGTTAGGGGGGTTTTGTATTTTTTGTTTTGTTTTTAGCAATGAGATGGAGCAGAAACATTGATGGAGAGAAAGGCTGTGACTTCTTACAGAGGAAATAGGGTATAACAGATCTGTGGCAGGACAGTCCCCACTCCCCTTGCCCAATAGGTCCTGCTTCAAGCATTGAACAGATGCCATATTTAGGACACTGTGTTTTTTGCATTATGTAGAGATTACAGGAGACCTTGAATCACAAATTAAGGGATAGCTGGTGACTGTAATATTTGATTTTTAATCTAATTTCCAACTCTTACACATTCTTGCAATGTCTTACATGTCTAAGGACATAGTATCTAGCAAAAGTTTTCTCTACTTTTTAAAATGTTTTTCTTGGTGACTGGCTTTTATCTTGCTGGACCCAATAGCTTTGGATCAAGCTTTAAACACTATCTATATGTTTGCCTTGGAGCTGGAGTGAAGAAATGCTACCTGGAATCTGTGTCTACCAAGGGACAGGGCTTCTGCTTTTGCCCCATTCAGAACTCTTTCTGTAAGTCTCTGCTGAAAGCCGCTTAGTCAAACATCTCAAATGTCAGAACCGAAGTTTAAAGGGTTTTTCGAGCAAGGAAGTCTAATCTCCTACTTATTTTTTGATTCCTATAATATAGGTAATCTCTTTGGAGAAAAGGCCTGTTTCTAGGAGGGCAAATATATCCCATAAAATGTATTTCCTATTCCGGAAAGAAAAATGTAGCATTAATGAAATTTACTTTTTTATGAGGCTTGGAAAGGTTGTAAGCTTAGGATTTTGATCCTAGCAGATGTTCTTTTTTGGATATTAAAAAGAAAAGTTGCATTTGATTTAGAAATCTCAGTTAAGAGGTATAGTGGTAATGCTTCTTGTTATAAGCATTCACCATCTGAATCTGACATACTGGTCATCTGTTCTGAGTGACAGCTGACCCCACACTGAAGGATTTGCTTCTTGCTTTAGTTCACAAGGAGGTGAGTTAGAAAGAGAGAGACTGACGGACCATTCAGGGCCATCCCAGACACAGTTCTATGGTTAAAGAGCTATTTGTGTATGGTAAAATAGCATCATCTCAGATACATTTTGTGTCACGTTCTTTTAGGCCTTGGAATGACAGAGTTTGTGGATAACCACTATATCCCAAATCCACATTTTAGATAGATTTCTCAGTGCTGTTGTTACACTTAGGCAGAACCCCCATCACATAGTTTGAGATGATTTACATCCTTCTCTCTGGTGACTTAGACCCATTATCCAGTCTTAGTTGCTTGGTTTCTCTGGCCCCCATGCCTCGGGGCCCACTGAACCCAGCCCAGGTTTTCCCCATCCACCCTGGAGTCAAAGCTTAGCCCCCTCACTGGTTTCCATAGAAATCTGTGCAGAGCCCCAGCCTAAACTTCATGGGAAGTACTGTGATAGAAGGCTATCTAC
>NW_003852403.1:9320969-9326185 GCF_000181295.1 Otolemur garnettii | reverse complement strand
TAAATGGAGGTGTTTGGTATTTGGTGTTTCCTATTGACATTTGCTTTTATCATGCAGGGTGCCAGCGAGGATGCCGCTGCTGCTCCAGAGCTCCACTACACGCCCTTGCCATCTGCTTCCAGGGAACTCACCAGTCACCGAGGTGGGAACTTAGCTTTTTATTACTTTCAGTGGTTGCAGGGAGAGGCACTTCGCTGCACAGATCGGGGCTCAACACTGCTGCGTTGGGGCCAGGCGTAGTGGCTCATGCTTATAATCCTGGCACTCTGAAAGGCCGAGGGAGATGGCTCCCCTGAGCTCAGGAGTTAGAGACCAGCCTGAGCAAGAGCAAGACCCTCTCTCTACTAAAAATGGAAAAACTAGCTGGGTGCAGTGGTGCATGCCTGCAGTCCCAGCTACTCAGGAGACTGAGGCTAGAGGATCTCTTGAGCTCAAGAGTTTAAAGTTGCTGTGAGCTATGATGCCACAGCACTCTACCAAGTGGTGGAGTGAGACTCTGTCTAAAAACAAAAAAAAAGGAAAAACTTTTTTTTTTATTAAAACGAAAAAAATGCTGCTGCACTGGCACTTTAGAAAGAACACAGTGCTTTTTAAGTCCTTGATGAGAAAACCAGACCTGTCAAACCCAGCAATTTTAACCCATATTAAACAGAATTTAGTGACAGTCTACTGGGGAGGCAAATAAATCCATGGTATAATATAATTTTCTGAGTTTTTCCTTTAAATAGATTACAGTACTTAAAAATTACTAAGAAGATTGTTACCTCTAGCAGTAATGATGAAGAGAAATTGGGAAATTCACTAATATTTGTATAAAGATGACTGTTTGGGGGTATAACAGTTGACACCTGTAATTTCAAAATGAATAAGTGCTGTATTATAGCTCAAAGGAATTCTGGTTTGCCTGGTGGTATTGGAGAAACTCTATGTGCAGTTTTCAGAGAAGTCTCTGATTCTTAAAACATAATTTGGGGTACGCAATTTTTCCAAAGCCTTGAATTATCATTGCCATCATTTGAGTCTTTAGTTTCAAAAGCTGGCCTACTACGGACATGAAATATCATTTAACAATCCCTTAACTCTAAGCTGGCGAAGGACTCGGTCACTGTCTTAGTTGAAACAGGCAAGGCCAACGAACGGCCATGTGATGCCACTTGTTACCCCATTTTATCCTGGTTATGACTTAATTGTGAATCTGTGGTCCAGGGTTCAGCATGGTTAGACTGTGGATGTCACACACTTTAACCCTTGTTTGCCCACACAGGAATTCCCCTGGGATGGGTAGGGAACACTGGATCAGGGCTATTCCAACTTTGCCACCCCAGCAACATTGCAGGCGGGGTGAGTGGGAGGAAGGGCTGTGCAGATGCTCAGAAAGTGGCGAGGCTGAAACTCTGAGACCACCTATAGGCTGTGGCCAAAGGGATCACTAGTGTTCCACAGGAAATGACTGAAAGAGCAGTGCTGGATTCCAGGTGGCCCACTCACACCTGTGTCGCCCATTTGACATCAGGGCATGGTAGAACTTTTCTATGTGAGCTATACTTTTTAAGCTTAATTAGTGTTTGATTGTGAGTCCCTTCATTAAGTACTTATTCTATGAAAATAAATTCTGCTCAAAGTCAGGTGGAATAAGTAGCTGCCAACCTGCCATATTTTGGGGGCAGGAACAGGTTTCCTTTACTGCAAGTCCTTACGAGCGTCTGGAGCAGATCCCTTTAGAGCGGTGGTTTTCAGCCAGTGCGCCTCAGCACACTGGGATGCTGTGAGGGGATCTTAGGTGTGCCGGTGAAAATTTTTAAAGATCATTAAATTATTTTCAAAAGAACTTCAAAGCACAGTAAGTATATATATTTTTTGATCTGTGTAATTTGTGCTGCAGAAGATTAACTATAGGATCAAGTGTGCCATGAGATAAAAAAAGGTTGAAAACACTGCTTGAGAGACTGCTTTTGGGGAATTCCCCTACACAAATACTACCACACCTAGAAGGGATGGTTAACTCTTAAAGTGGCTTCATATCATCATGTGTTTATGTATGAGTTTCTTACATTTGAACGAAGATAATTTCACTTTACAGCATATCAAATAACTTTTACAGGAACAGAAGTCTCAGAGACCTCAAGACTACTTATAAAGTCTATCTGGCCATGAAATTGAGATTTCACCATGGGAGGAGGTGGTCAGATAAGTGACAATCTTCAGAAATAGCATAACTACCTTCTATCATGTTAACAGTAATAAGAAATCTGAACCTTCAAGAAAGGGGATATAGGAGTATATGTTTTCAAGGTATTTTGAGTAATATTTGGACTGTGGAAAAATACCTAAAGTAGTTAGTGTTCAAATGAGTGCCCTTGGTTGACTTCAGAGTCTAAAGTCATTGGGAAAAAATGTGAAAATGTTATTTAAAGGGAGCCAACAGTAAACATTTCAATTTTATCAATAAATATTCCAACAGAATTAACACGGTTATTCCCTGATCAGTGCTGAGGACTTAGATGTTGAAAAAAGCAAATGTACATACAGTGATGTTCTTTGGGCCTGTGGTCATGAGGAGACTAATAAAGTGGGGACCCAAGAAGTTCATTAAAGCTGGATTATTGCCGGACTGATCTATGTAGGGGAAAGGTGACAGTAGTCTATTTCATCTTGGCATGAACCACCTTGGCTTGAACGAGCTTGGCTTTTCCCCACAAAACAAATGGGGAAAGCTGTTATTTTTTGGCATCCAAAATGAAACCACTTAATGCCATCCTGTGTTTTTATATTTAGGTTAAGGAAGTTATTCCAAATTTCTTATCATATAAATCACCAAGCTATTTGAGTGTCACTTATTCATACATTCATGGAAATAGCTTGCAAACATTTATGTAGACGAGGGCCCTCACGGTGTGAAGACAAATCACATCAATTCCTTCCCGAGCGAAATCCTCCATAACGTCTGAAACCTGGTCTATAAAACCCTAACTGGAAGTTCTATTTGCAAATAACTTTTGATTCATCCAGTTCCCAATCTCTTTTCCTTCCGCATCAACAATTACGAGAACTGAAGGGCGGTAGTTCATGTGCAAATTGCTGCTTTTCTACACGTGGCATCATGTTCCCTTTGCTTGTCCTTTGATGTAACTTGGAATGTCAAGTGTGATAGGTGCAAGATTCTTGTCCTAAGAACTAACTGTAGATTTAAATGCAAAGGAAGTCTGGGCCCAGTTCCATGTGTAACTCGCGGATAAACTCTACATCATGGAGACAGTAAGTGTGGTGCTTTCTGTTTCCTGCATGAAACTTTTACTGATCTGAGCTGTGCTTTCCTCTTCTATAGGTACTTAGAGTATTTGTTTCTACCTCTTTAGGGCAATGGCTCATATTCTGCTTTGTATACGAGAGGTCAGACTACGTATGACTTAATCTCATAAATGAAAACTCCCCAAGAGGTAGTAGTAAGTCTTTCACATCCCTGACTCCCACTCATTCTTAAGGTATAGTTTAAATATCTCAGCTCCCAGGGAATTCCCCTCTTATCTCCCCACACACAGTCATATTAGGGCAGTGTTTCCTATTCATGGACTGTCTTCATAGGCAGTTTATAAACTTTGGGATGAGGAGAGGAGATGGCATCACCATAGCACGCATCTGCAGTGCCTGGCACAGGGCCTCCTACTTAGTCAGAGCCCCAGATATATTTTCTCAGTAAAGGATGAGTGATAATCCAGGGGGAGGGCAAATGTCTCAGCTACTTGTTTGAGGTGGCTTGATTACCTGTGAGAAGGGACCTGCTGCTTCCCCTGGGGCTGGTCACACCAAGGGAAGGGCCGGCCAGGTGGGCCTCAGACCTCAGCTTTGTTGCTTTCTGAAACTCAAATATCATGGACAGAAGTTATGTCTATAGATTTATCTCTAGAGAGCATTTAGCCATAAAGCTAACTTCTAAGTAGATGATTATTTTAATGTCGTAGTTTTCAAACATGAGTGTTCTGATGGGAGGGAAGGGAAGGATGAATTGGTGATAGAATATTCATCAATTAGAGTAAGGATGGAATTATTTTACTAGCACGGAAACTCTCAAAGAAGGGGATGAAAGTGCTGGACTCTCAGTAAGCGGTGGATTTAGACTACTCCACCTGGATTTTCTCTGAGAGCACTGATCTAGGTTTTGGGCAGACCTTTGGAGTATGGAGGACAGAAGGCTGTGTTAGTGATCTGAGCTGCTATCTACTGGCAAGCTACACTTTGGGTCCTCAGTGGGTGTCCACATTATGAAGAGCATCCAACTGTTTGTTGGAGGAATGTCTCTTTAAAAATGTTATGTGTACAAAACATGCCCCAGCATGCCAGGGATTGCCACCGTTTATCTGGTAGCTGTTAGAAGTAAAATTAACGTGTATGTAGACCATTGTGTCTTTGGGAGTAAATATTTCTAATTAGAATGTAGATCATATTATTCTCAAGACAAACCTGTAAAGTGGGGAGGGAAAATATTATTCCTATTGAACAGAGGAAGATATAATTGGTGGGGATGATCAAGCCAGTAGTGCAGAGGAAAAAAATAAAAGCTCTGTGCCATTGACTCCCAGATCACCCTTGACATTCATACCTCACGTAAGACATAGGAAGCCAGCACAGGCAGGGCTCACTGTGGCCTGAGCTAGAGGGGAGAGGAAAATACGTAGGGGATGAGGCATGGCCTGGCAGTGTCCATGCTGGTGGGATGAATTTCCAAAGCTGGGGTTACGGCTCCAGGAGCTATAGCGTCTTCATCTTTACCTGCTTCTGTTAGAAAAATTGCCTGTTACTCCCCTCCCCACCACTCTGTTTTTAAATTATAGAACAATTAAATCAGGAGCAGAGAAATTTGAAAAACAAAACAAAAGAAGAAAATGTTCTGTATCAATCTGGATTCAGACAGAAAAAAGAAGACACACTATAAACTAATTTATAGCATTCATAGGAAAGCGATAACCCAATTTTAGCTCAGGAACATGGGGAGAGGAGAGAGGGAGGGGAGGGGAGAGGGGAGGGTGGGTGAAGGGAGGGTGATTAGCAGGATCACGCCTATGGTTCATCTTATAAGGGTACATGTGAATCTCTCTAAATGTAGAATATAAATGTCTTAACACAATAACTAAGAAAAAGACATGAAGGCTATGATAACCAGTTGGATGAAAGTACTTCAAATTGTATATAGAAACAGTACACTGTACCCCATGATAGTA
>NW_003852403.1:9316853-9319735 GCF_000181295.1 Otolemur garnettii | reverse complement strand
GATACCCCTATAACAAAAGACAGGTTAACAAGAGAAAAATGTTGCTAATTTATTTAATCAGAGTTTTGCCTGACATGGGAATCTTCAGAAATGAAGACTCTGGGATAACTGACTATTTTATGATTAGGTTTGATGAAGAACGGATAGCCATATAGATAGATGATTAGACAAAAGTTCTGATGTGCTCATAGATTGGGTGGGGAGCCCGGCAAGGCCTATCTCTTCAGATTCCATTCTGTCTCTTTGTGCAGAATTTCTTCCTCTTGGGTATGGGGCAAGACCCTTCCGGAATGAAAGTCTTCAAAGAAGAAGGGAGACAGTGACGTTTCTAGATTTTATGACTTGCTTTGGAGGAAAAGGATTCTAGTTTCTATCATCCTCTTTGGGGAGGAGAAATTCTGATTTCTATAATTCATTTCTGGAAAAGGAAGAGGGATGGGGGCAGAGGTGGCTAGAGAAGGTCAGAGAGACTTTGCTTCTGGGGACTTCTAGTGATTTTCAGTTCAAAGCCATCAGCACGCCAAGGTGCCATAATTTGGGGTACTGTGTTCTGAGGCCTGATAGAAGCAGTCTATCTCTTTCAGCTAATTTTTGGTTTTTATATTTCTATGATCTTACCATATCAACACACAGGGAGTATGAAAGCTAAGTAGATCTGATCATTATAAACGGCATCTACACAGAACAATAGCAAAGACTCAGAAAAATAGATGTGTTTATTTAGGCTAGCATAATAAGTCAGTATCAGGGAGTGGTTTTGCCTCCTGCCCATTGGTTCTCAGTGACTGTTTACAAAGTTGGAATAAACAACTGATGGTTCTGGTGGTTTTGCCAGGTCGGAATCAGACTCAGTGAAAGGCAGCATGCTTACGGATTACCTTTTGTCTTCTGGAATAATTTGATTAGTCTTTTAAGAGAGCTAAGCAGCAAATGACTTCTCAAAAAAATTGTCACTGATTCATTGAAGGTTCATAGAAGCATGACAGATTCAACTTTCCCTTATGGAAAGTGTATTGAAAAATGTTTTTTTTTTTTTTTTTAAAGGGAAAGAAAAATGAAAATAAAACTTCCTGGTGGCAAGGACAGGACACATTTTGTCTAGGGTCCTGTCAGAGAAGAACGTGGCCATGGCACCTCTCTTTTAGATCTCATGCCACTGCTTTGCCCTGGTTGCGTGGGGGAAGAATGTGTTGGTTCTTTGTGCAGAACTATTATTAGCATTTTCTAATTATGTCAAATGATTTCCTCTGATGACATTTTCAACAGAACCCATTAGTTTAGTTTTCTTTTCCTTCATAATGCTTTTATGGGCTCGTAATCTGGGTGGAATTTTCAGGTGCCAAGAGATGCTAGCGTTTCCTTTATTTTAATCGAGGTGACTTGTGATTTGACAGTAGTGGTTGACAGGTTCATTTTATCTGCGTGGCAGTGGGAGTCTATTTCCAGTGTTTGCACCCTGTTCCAAAGTAAAAGGACTTTACTAAGTGCTGAATAAATTGTACTTTCTTTGGATTCTAGACCTTGCTGAAATGGTTTAAAAACTCTGGTCTGGGTCATCAAATTCATCTCCCTGCTACTTTGCAGGGTCAATAGCTTCACTCTGTGCTCAGCCGGGCTGGGTGGATTGGAATGGAGGGTAGTGTAGATTAAAACTTCCGCATATATATAGATAAATGTGCGTGTGTGCACTCGCTGTCTGGGAGGGTGGCAGTGATGGAAGAGCAAGCCAAGTGGAATCTGAAGATGGATGAATCTGTTAGACTATTACCAAGACTGGCGTGGAGTTTAGCCAGGAACTTTAAGCAACCTCCCTTAAGCATTTGAAATCCAGAGGGGTCCATTTCCTATCCTTTTTCTCCAAGGATGATTTTTCATTTGCTGTCTCTGGGATTGCTTTATTTCTGTTCCTTGGGCAGAACTGTGGTCTACTCATAGACACAGAAGGGCTGCGAATCTGATTCGTCTGCCCTAACAGCAAAGCAAGGAGGGAAAAATGGATTCCATTTCTTCCGTGCCCTCTAAACGATAACAAACCATATGTCTGTAAAATGAGAGGTCAGAAAGACAACCCTCCCCACAACAGACAGTCCCCATGAAAAGTGGTGGTGAAAACATGCTCCCTCTATCTTAAAAAATGGAAGCCTAGAATTTACAGGGTGGAAGATTCTGAATGTGTAAATGTTTTAGAATCATGGGTTGTTTCTTGCCCTTTTCATTACCAGGAAAGAACTGAGACATGATCAAAAATGACAGGGATTGCTATGAGCACAGTCATGCAAGGATCCCTCCAGCCCATCTCTATTCAGTACCTAGCATATACGAAGTACACGTTAGGATTTGTGGAGAATTCAGAAATACTGTTATCATTTCTACTTCCCCATAATTTAAGGTTTAATTGAGGATATCCTGAAAATGAAGTAGTGGCAACCAAACAAGATAGCATGTATTACTTGATTAAGAGTTGCATTAGACAGTTAAAGCCATGTAGGTGCCACATGAATATTTAGAAAAGACGAGAATCAGTGAAAGACTGAATAATCGCACATGGCTGTTTGAAGGTTGTTGGCTTTGAGCTTTGAAGGACATGTAGGGTATAGGTAAGTGTAGACAAAGGGCATCTCCTAACAGGGAAATGGGTAAAGAAAAAGCATGGAGGTAAGAATAAATAGAACTGGCTAGAGAAAGAGATTCCAGGCTCGGCTCCTGTGGCTCAAGTGGCTAAGGTGCCAGCCACATACACCTGAGCTGGCTGGTTTGAATCCAGCCCGGGCCCACCAAACAACAATGATGGCTGCAACCAAAAAATAGCCGGGCGTTGTGGCGGGCACCTGTGGTCCCAGGTACTTGGAAGGCGGAGGCAGGAGACTCGCTTGAGCCTAGGA
>NW_003852403.1:9305320-9316267 GCF_000181295.1 Otolemur garnettii | reverse complement strand
GTGTTATTAAGAATATTTCCGAGGTTGGCTTTTGAAACCAAGACATGGAGCCCAGGATAATGTTGAAACAATCCAGCATCCGGTGATGAAGGCCTGGGGTGGCTGACTGGGGGCACAGGGAATAAAGGAAGGATCTTGCCGAATGTTCTGTAGCAAACACAATAGACTAAGCGACTGATTATGTTTTGAGATAGAGAGAAACAGAGAGCCAGAAAGCAGTGAGGAAGCCAGTGTGTGTGGTGAGCGGGAAGCTCCCCCTCTCTCGGTCCTTCCCTGACACAGGATTCTCCCCCACCACTCATGCATAAACCGTGATCTGGCCTGTTAAATGGAAGACTGGTGGAGTTAATGTAGTGGAGCGTGTGGCAACAGGAACAGACCTACAAAAAGCAGGCAAAGCAGCCACAAAAATTTGTTCTCATTCTAGCCTTTGGCTTAACGATGAGCAACATTCTTCTAAAAACTAATAAGTGCCCAGTGTGTTTAATTTCTGAATCTTGGGCTTCTGGGAGGGGAACAATTTGAAGCCAATGCTTTTGGTGTAAATCGTTCTGCTGAGATCACCCAGTATTAATTTCCCAGTCCCAGATCTTCCGACTCCCTTCGTTTCCCTGTCTCATATAGAAAACTTTACTCCTGCCCCAGGTTTTCCTCATGTAGTGATTTTATAACCATTTTTTTTTTTTTGGAACAAATAAACAAACATCTGGAATCATGTGGTACATTTAATTAAAAAGTTTGCATTTGGCCAGAAATGGTCAAATCATGAAAAATGGCCTGTCGGCGAGCTCAAGAAGGCCAAATGATGACGTTGTTGGCTGCAAATGGGTTGAAATTGAGTGAGGTGAACACCTGCTCAGTGCAGCCTGCCGTCCTACAGCCTCCTCCTTCCAGCCATTAATATTTACTGTGGTTTCTTTATCCATTCTAATGATTTTTTTTTTTTTTGTTTGGTTGGAGCTGGTCTGGGGAGAGGGCTGTTACTTTTCCAATAACCTAGGATTTGTTGGGATGTGTGTACTTTATAAAGGGTGTGGTATTGAGCTTTTTGGCCTTTTCATTTCCCTTACTCAGAATTCCATATGCTTCAGGTCACCGCAGGGGTCTGTTTCTGTTTCCTCCATCAGTCAGTCAAGCGTGGGTTTCAGGAGAGCTCCTCACGTATGGAGCCCTGCACCAGGGCATGTAGAAGATACAAAAGAAGCTGTGGACTCTGCCTTCAGGAATCCTACAGTCCAGTCGGAGACAAACACCTACAGATTGAAAGTGGAGGTCAAGTTAGATGTTGGTGGGCAGAGAAGGGAGAGATCAGTTAAAAGGAACTTTCCCTGGGTAATTTCCAAGTGAGAAAGAGAATTGAGGGAAAGACCAAATGTAGAAGAAAGTCTTGTCTAATTTCTGGTCATTATCTAGGTGAGAACATGAGGCAGATAACCTTAACAGGAGTTAGATATGATTAGTCTACCACCTTTCTGATTAGCTTCTCCTCTGCAAGCCATGTTTAGGGCAAAATAAAATGTATTAAGTTTTGTTTGCACATTAGGAGAAGAATTTTGAAACAATCTGGCTTTGCAGAATGTCTTGCTCTGATATGTCTCCCACATGAGGATTTATACTCAGGATGAGGTTATTCTTAGGGCAAAATAAATAGTTTATCTTGTTGCACAGAATACAAGGGAAGTGGCCAGGGGCTGAAAATATAGAGAATGCCATTTAGGTTAGATCCAAGCGGAGGATGAATATCGTCGAACTCAGGTGTGGATTGACAAGGGAGATTGGCAAATCACTATCCCCCAAGACCTTTAACTGAAGGATATGCTGGTCTTTTTTGGAGGTAGCCTGAAGGAAGTAAAATGAAATTTACAGGACTTCCAAATCCTGACTTTAATTTGATCCGAGGCTCTCTATGTCAATGCTAGCTCAGCTTTTGCATAAACTGAAATCAGGTTTCCCTTTGACTCCTCTGGACTTCTGCAAGCACAAATAGCTGGAAGATCACACTGGAACAACCCGTGTTGCCAGAGGAGTTTTTAGTCCTGAGCTCTTTATTATTCTTCTGCATCTGTTTCCTTAAATACTCTCTGCAGAAGCATTAGCATGAAAATAAAAGAGTACAGCAACTTGGAATTTTCCATTTGTAGCTTCTTCAGTCTGTGGGGTCAAAGTGTGATCCTCAGAGACACTAATGCAAACTCTGTGCGCTGTTCCAGGGCAAATGTTTCTCAACTAAATGCCAGGAGGGGGTGGGAAGCCAGGAAAATAATGCAATGCTAATTCCCAAATAGACTGACCAGAGGTCCCAATTTCAATCGCCACACCCCCAACTCTATTCCCACCCTTCACCAAAGGGAGGGGGGAATCCTCTGTTGTTAGGACAGACATCTGTGTGAGAACAATAAAGCAGTCTTCTCCCTTGTGGATTGGTTCTTTCTTCCTTTATTTATCTCGCTATACCTCACCAGTTTCTCCTAAATCAAGGAGAATCAAAGGGGATAAGATGCAGTCCCTTTTTTTCTTTTTGATTAAGGAAAACCATATAACTATCCCCATCCACAAATTTTCTTTTCTCAAGAGACAGCTTTCTTTTTTATGTCTAATTTCTCCCTTTTTTTCACCGGCTCCCTCTGGAACTTTTATTTCATCCAAGGTTGAAATCAAATAGTCAAGGTCCCCTGAAGGGCAGGTCAGGTAGGTCAGTGAATGGTGACATATTTGGATGATTCTCAGGCCCACAGGGAACTAAGATTGTATAATGAATATATTTCATTTGCCTCCATGTCTTCTTCCAAATCTCTAGAAATTTATTAATTCTTTTAAGAGATTTCTACAGAACATGGACTATGTGTGTCAAGCCCTGTTCAAAACATTAGGGATAGAGCCGCGCATAAAGCAGACAGACATTTCTGCCTTCAAAGGCCTTGCATTCTAATGAGAAAGAGGATCAATAACTAAGATAAAAATAAAAGCACTGGGTAGTATATTAGAGGGAAGTAACAAGATGAAAACAAAAGCAGCCAAAGGACACGAGGGAGTATATATTGGTGACTTGAGATTTGATAGCCAGAGAAGGCACCACTGAGGTGGTGATGCTGCAGTAATGACCTGAAAGAGGTGAGAAATGGAGATCTGAGAAAGGGCAAGATCCTAAGGTGGATAAGAGCATTCCTGGCACATATGAAGCACAATCAAGAAGCCAGCGTGGCTGGAGAGCACAATCTAGGGGGATAGTTGTAGATGCAACCAGAACAATATCAGGGCCCAGAACTCACAGGCCATTGCTAACTGTTAAACTTAGCCATGTTAAAATTGTAACAAAAGTTTATTTAAGCACATAGAGATTCATGAATCAGGCAGCTCTAGAGTACAAGTTGTTCAAGGATCTACTAAGAGGTTGTAAGGGGAAATTTCTTCATTAGGTATTTGCAGAAGAAAAACTTTCTACAGGTAGAAAGTCCCTGGTTAATGGTTAGTTGGCATTTTCTGATTGATTAAGCTTAAATTTCATTTTTTTTGTTTACATTGGCCTGGATTTCATTTGCTTATGTAGGAATCCAAGGTGCTGCAATCATTTCAGCCTAATGGTCTCTCAGTAGATTATTTTAACACCAAATGGTCTCTCAGTGGATTATTTTAACACCATTTACTGTGCCCAAGATAGGAAACTACTTCAAGGCATTAGTAGAAATGATATGACCCTTCTTCCTATTGAAATAAACAACAGTAACTCTAAAACCAATAACAATTGGAAAAGAAAGAAGAGGTACTATTGTTGATCAGAAACTATGTAGATTTTCTGCAAGATGGACAGAAGGGTAGGATTTAAGGGATTAATCACAGTCCAGAATAAATACAACAGAATTTAAAATGCAGATCCATGGCCAAATGGGATGACATGCACCTGTAGTCCTAGCTACATGGCAGGCTGAGGCAGGAGGAAGACTTAAACCTGAAAATTCAAGGTTATCGTGTACTATGACTGAATCTGTGATTAGCCACTGTACTCCAGACTGGGCAACATAGTTGGACCCTGTTAGATAGATAGAGAGATAGATAGGTAGATAGGTAGAACCAGCTTTGGGAGTTTTCTAAGCAGAGGGAAAACTCCTGGGGGCCTTATAGCAGGCAATAATTTAGGCTTCCTTACTGAGTCTGCATACTTGTGTCCATCCTTAGTTCAGGTATCAAGCAACTGGCTATTGCTAAACCAGACCAGTAAGTATGGGTGATTGATCAGTAAAATCAGATAGGGATAACAGTGTTAATATCACACAAATTAAGACTCAGAATGATGACTTAACTGACACAGAAGGATATTTAGTATAAGTAAGAAGATATAATTGGAAGCTATAATAATTGTGAATCTTAATGCATCTAGCAACATGGCTTTGAAATTCGTAATACTGGAACTTCTAGAAATATAAGGAAAGCAATGATAAAAATCACAATCATAGATGGAGACTTTAGCATATCTCCTATAGAAAATGACACCTAAGTGAACCGAAATCTCACAACATACACATTTTGTTAAATAAAAGATAGAATGACATTATTTTAAAAAAGAAAGTCACAAAATCTACCCACAAACTGTGTTGTAAAGAAAAGTATATCATGTCCAGTTTAAATAAACTGATTATAACTAAGTAAAATTAGAAATTAGGTTTAAAAAGGAATTTTTTTCTTTTTAGAAACTTCAAAGAAACTTCTTGCTGTATATTCCAACAAAAACAGGAAAGAGAAAGCATTATAGAATTAATAAGTCTTTGGACTTATGATATGTTATTGGCCATATGAATTTTGCTTCTGTCTCTTAAATTCAATTTATTTACTGAATTTTTCAACTTATAAATTATATATATAAAAATTTCAACTTATGAGTTATAAGTTGAAAAATTATAATTTGAAAATAAGACATTTCAATTATATATTGAACATAAGACATTACAAATATAGGTGCAAACATTCTAAATAGAATTATAAAAAGTGTCCAGCAAAAATAGTAGAGTAACACATGTAACAAACAAATAAAGTGCCAGAAGATAATATACATTATTTTTTAAAAGTAAATGGAAGTGATAACACTATAGTATCTTAAAAACTGTGGCACATAGCCAAAAACATTAAGTAAAAGATTTTTCCCACTAAAATATAAACTATGAAAAAGGGGATAGAAAATAAAATAAAATACATTTTTCTATAACCTTATTAAAAACAACCCAATGGCATATGAAAGAAGTTAATAAAATACTAACAAAGAGTAATATTTTAGGGCAGTGCCTATGGCTCAAAGGAGTAGGGCACCAGCTCCCTATACCAGAGGTTATGGGTTCAAACCCAGCTCCAGCCAAAAACTGCAAAAAAAAAAAAAAGCAATATTTTACAACCAGACCAACAGATACTTAAAAAAAAGATGACCTAGGTGATCTAAAAAAAAAAAAAAAAAAAAAAAAAAAAAAAAAAAAAAACTACATATGATCGTATAACACTAGGAATAAGGAAATCTTAAAACACTATGGAAATTTATACCAATAATTTTTGTAAAAATCTAAGTAAAGCAGGCTATTTTAAATTAGCCATATTGTCTCAAGAAGAACTATAAGTCTGAATAGGGAAAAATAAAACCATGACAGAAACTGAAAAATAGCCATATACTCCTCAAAGAGGTGAAATATTCCATCTTTTTATTTCAAAAAACAAAAAAGATGAGAAATTACTCATCTTATCTTACTAAGATTCCATAACTAAAAATGAAAGTGTAGATGAATTTTTTTCCCAAATGTGAATGTAAGAATCCTCCATGAGAAATTAACAGTAAGATGTGTAATGTATAAAGAAAATAGTGCCTCATGACCAAATAGGATTGATCTCAGTATTTTTTTCCCAGATAAATCTTTTCTTTAATCTCACAAAGCTCTTTATTGTAAAATGAAAACTGACCACAATTAGATTTTACTCAAATGGCCCAGAGTTTAGGTATAATTCACTTAGAAAGGGAATTTATCTTTTAAAATAGGAGAGTATACCGAATACCCTCCCTTCTCCCATATCAAAACTATTAAGAAATGAGTATAATTGTGATGGATGTGTTAATTGGTTCCATGTAAACATTTCACATTGTATATCGAAGCAGTACCCTGAACCCCATAAATCCATCAATGTACAAAGTTATGATTTAATAAAAAATAATTAAAATAAAATAGGAGAGTATACACACACACACATATACACACATGCATACATATACGTTAAATATATATACATATAATACATATGTGTATGCATATATATGTATATAGTTTTAACTAAAAAGAAAAATTGACACTGAATCTAAAGTGAATGTTTTGATGTTAGTGACAGTTATCATTGTTGAAGTGCAGAGAAAAAATCGAATCTAACACAGAAGCATGTATTGGAATTTTCTCCACATTTTAAACAACTCCCTGTTTGCAACTGGATCTATTGATGGAATACTCTGTTTTTTGTTTGTTTGTTTGTTTGGTAAATAGGAGATCCAATTTATTGTTTTTATTCTTCTTCTACTTTATTAAACATAATTTAGAGTTGCATAACTGTAAATGAAGAAAACATTCTAACAGTTAAGTCCTGAGGTGAGGGTTCCTTCTCATTAGGGGATCTTCACCAACAGGAACACCTGAGACTGAAATTCAGAATGCTAAGGATACAAATTAATGGTCATTTATTTCCAAAGGTGACTGCAGAAACCATTTCAGGGCAATCAAAAGGTTTTATAATACTGAAAAAACCCTACATTACAGAACACCCCTAGAGGTGAGCAAACTGGTGGGGGCACAAGGTGCCCAAGAACCAGCATACACTCAGTCTTCCCAAACCAGCAACCTCTCTTTCTCCTTGGACTTCATAGCATTCATAGAAACTGCTCATGGAGTGGTCAGACTCACTGGAGCTATCATGCACTTTACCACAGTACCTCAGTCTAGCTGACAGATTTATCTTGATATTGAAAGGATAGTTTAGTATGGAATTTATCAGTAAATTTGTCATCTTGGCATATTAAAAAGATCATATATGCTAATATTACTAGATGCAGAGAGAGAGAGAGAGAGACCTGTGACTTAATAACCATTTCTTCTAACATCTCTTAATGAACAAGGAATAGTGGGAGCTTCCCTAACTTGATAAAGAATATCTGCCAGAAACCTACAGGAACCTGCATACAAAAGAAAGACTGATGACAAATATTCCCATTTAAATCTCAGACATTCCTCTGGTGGTGCTAGCCAACGCAATAAGATGTAGAGAGCACCAACAAAAATAACAGAACCATAAAGTTAGGGCAAATATGACATTATTTGTGGTCAATATTATAATTTAGATCAGAGGTCAGCAAACTTTTTCTCTAAAGGTCTAGGCCGGAAGATAACTGTCACAGCTACTTAGTTTGGCTCTTATAACATGCCAGAAGTAAGACACATCACTTCTGTAATAGAAGAAGTGTAAATGTGCTTAATTCATTTCTTTAAAAGATTTTTCAGGTTGTCTTATAAGGCAAAACCCAATTCTCTATGTTATACAAAAGAAGCAGAAATAAATTGACTCAGAAAAATTGAAATAATAGGATAGATGAATGTGAACAAAAAGAAAGCAGAGGTTACATTCTTTACAGCATATTACAAGGTAGAATTCAAGCAGAAGAACAGTAGCTAAGATAAAGAAGGGTACTTTGTAATGCTGAAGAGTGAAATTCATATTAGATACAGCAGTTATGAATACACACGTAACAAATAAAGTGCCAGTACCCATAATGGAGAAATCACAGATCATGAAAAGAGAAATAGAAAAATATATTAGTCATAGGAAATGCTACTTCACCTGTTTCATTTACTGAAAGATCAAATGGGGGAAAAATAAAAATGCGAAAGGTCTAACCAGCAAAATTATCATGGTAGATGTGATTAATGAGTATTAAACTCTCTACCCTAGCAATAGGAATGACTTATCTCTATAAAGTCTAGAGGCTCAATAGAAATCTTGAAATCTGGGTGCTAGAAATATCTTAACAGTCATATACTCACGTGTTTGGTGGTTGATGGTGGCTATTTGCTGGGGACCCCACTGCCTCTCCATGTGGTTTTCTTTGTAGCCTCGTTTGGGCTTCTTCATAGCATAGTAGTGAAGTTCCAAGGGCAAGAGTCCCAAGAGAGGAAGACCCAGGCAGAAGTAACATCATCTTTTATGACCTCTGTCTCTGAAGTCATACAGCATTGCATTAGCCACATTCTGTTCACAGTAGTCACAAAGGTCCTGCCCCGGTTCAAGGGAAGAAAAATAGACTCTGCCTTATCATGGTGAGGGGAAAAGTTCTAGAAGAGCATAAGGGACCAGAAGTATCACTGTGATCATTTTTGACTCTGACCAGTAATATACTAGGTCACAAAACAAAATTTTAGTAAGTAGAAGTAGTAGAAAAACTCTCATGTCACAATGTAATAATAGCCAGAAATAACAAAATCAGATCGCAGGAAGTCCTTCCACCCAGAATTTCCTGGTACTTTAAAATCTCGAGTCAAAGGTAATGAACAAGTCCAAACTGTAGAGTGAATAACAGTGAAACCAATTAGAACCTATAAATGAATCTAAGCTAATTATTACAGGAAAATGAAAAGATTTAAGTATATATATTCATTTAATAAAAGAAGCAAAATAATGTAAAAGATATATTAAGCATCTGACTAACAACAAATAAAAAGATCAACTATATAACAAAAAAAAAATGAAAACAAGGAATTTTTAAAGCTAAAGGCTAACCTACTTTCCCAAAGAAAAATAGAAGAAAGGAGATAAGATGAGCAAATATACTAAAAGAAAAAAGAAAGCCACAGAAACAAGAGAGAATTAAAAGAATTCAAAGTACCAATGTTGTCTAATCTTATATGAATATCTGAAAATCTAGATTAAGTAGATAATTTTCTAGGAAAATGTAACTTCCCAAAATTGACTCCAGAAGAGATAGAAAATTGAAACAGATTGATTTCTACAGGGAAAATCACAAGGACCTATCACTTCATCCCCCAAAGTACCAAGTCCAAGTGGTTTATAGGAAAATTTTACCAAACACTGGGAAAATGGATGATTCAATAGCATTCTGTTAAGTGTTTGACAACTGGGTCTTGGCAGGTGGAGGGGAGGGGGAAAAGACCTGATCTGTAGTGATTATAATGGTTGCCAGTTTCTGTTGTATAAATACTGTCATCATGACTGATTTCAAGCTACCTTTGTGATATCACTTAATGTGGAATTGGAAAGAAGTATACACACTGGCTCTTTCATACCATGTGAAATGATATACGTGCTATTTAAACTGTTCTAGAGCATAGATGTGGAAGTAGTTCCAAATTCCTTTTTATGAAGTACATAAGACCTTTATAGAAAAACTAATAAGTTTTTCTTATTAGTTAACTACATACACATCTCAATTATAAATATAGGTGCAAAAATTCTGAATAGAATTATAAAAAGAGTCCATTGGCATAAACGGTAGAGTAAAACATTATGAACATGTAAGATTTGTCCACATATAAAATGATATTTCAATATTAGCATATCCATTTATTCATTTAATTTTTTAAATAACTATATAGATGGAAACTATAATTTCATGGATACAAAAAAAGCTTTGACTAAAAATTCAAGAAATGTTCTTGATAAGTAGTATACAAAAGCAGATGTATACTTCCTCAATATGATAAAACACATCTATCTCAGTCCGAAAGCAAACATTGAACTTATCAGTATTCCCATGGAAGTAAGGATAAGATAATATGTTACCATGACTATTATTTAATGTTCTACTAGAAATACTAACCAATGCAATTAGACAGGAGAACAAAATTGCAGGCAAGAAAATGGAAAGTATGTGGTAAAATTGTGTTTACAGATTCTGTGATTTGACATAAAGGAGCTCAAGAAAACCAACTGAAAAATTGGCAAAGTAATTCAGTGAGGAAGTAAGTTATAAAGTGAATATACAAAAATCACTAGCCTTTACAGATTAAAACAAAGCCCCTTAGAAAGCATTTTGAATGAAAGACCCCATTTACAAAATCAACATAAAAGACAATAAATTGTAAATATTATAATCATATATTAACAAAAATATACAATATATTAATGAAAAAACTTTAAATCCTCTAGAATAGTACACAGAAGAATATTTGACAATATGAACGGGCATGCTATATTCTTTCATAAGCATACTCAAGATTATAAGTATGTGATATATCTCCTTTAATTTATAAATTCATTATGAAATCATGTAACAATCAAAGACTTTTTTTTTTTTAGGCTAGGAAAACTCAATATAAAATTTACAAGGAAAATAATCAAAAGTAATAACTGGGATAATTCTGAAAAATAATGAGGTGGAGTTAGCCTTACTGAATGTCAAATACATTACAAAGCTTTAGTAATTAAAACAATATGGTGCTGTCACAGGGGCCACCAGACTAATGAAATAAAAAAGGAAGTCTAGAACTAGACTCAAATACATGTGGGGATTTAGCATATAATAAAGTGATACCTTAAATATTAGGGGAAAATGGATGATCTTAGAATGGATAGGTATTTAGGAAAAAATTGGATTTATACATCATACCTTATAGCAGGATAAATTGCAAATGGATTGAAATTTTAAGGGGAAAAGTAAAAGAAATCATAGAAGTGCTACAAGAAAACATAAGAGAACTCAGAATTCAGAAACCTTGATATAAAAATAAAACTTGACAAATTTGACTTTATAATAAATACTTCTAACTTTATTTAAAAAACAAAAACCTTTTGGCTCAGCACGTGGCTTAAGTGTCTAAGGCGCCAGCCACATACACCTAAGGTGGCGGGTTTGAATCCAGCCCGGCCTGCCAAACAACAATGACAGCTGCAACCAAAAAAGCAGCCAGGTGTTGTGTTGGGTGC
>NW_003852403.1:9299717-9305016 GCF_000181295.1 Otolemur garnettii | reverse complement strand
TATAAAAAAAAAATTTAACTGGGTGTGGTGACATGGCCCTATAGTCCTAGCTACTTGGGAGACTGCAGCAGAAGGATCACTTGAGGTCAGAAGTTCAAAGTTGTAGTGAATTATGATTAGGTCACTGTATTTTAGCCTGGGCAACAAAGCAAGACCCTATTTCTTAAAAAAATAAATAAATAATAGCTTTTGGAAATTTTCTCATAGACAATAACAGATTAGATTATAGATATTTCTAATTTATATGAAGAGTTTCTAGAAATCTTTAATAAAGTGATTAAGAACTCACTATCAAAATAGATTGAAATAACTTCCTAGTAATAGAAATACTTGCCTATGTGTAAAATGATACATAATTACAACAGTGTTTGTTGTAAAGCTAGCTAAACAGTGAAAATAAGCCAAATATCTATTAAGTGAGAAATGATTAAATAAATGGTGGGACGTCCAATCTCTGGAATATTGTGTATTTCTACTATTATGTATTATGAGAAAGCTCTCCACGTAGTTATTTGAGAGGCTACAGAGTGTATTTCATTGAGGGAATAACGCAAAATATGGAACAGTATCTATACTGTACCACTATTTATGCAGAAAAGGTGGAATAAGAATCTATGTTTACAAAGAAAATCTCTGAAAGATGCATGATGGGGCGAGCTACGAATGGGAGAACATTACAGTGGGAGAAAAAAGAGTGTTCATTGTATGCCTTTATCTACTTTAAAATTTTGGACCCTATTCCAAAATAAACCAATTGAATTGAAAAGACAGAAGGAAAGTTCATATGGCCAATAACATATTATAATAATTACACATGTCCAAGGGGAAATATGCAGAACCATATTTATTATAACATTTTTCTAATAGTAAAACAAATACTATTTACGTGTTAAGAAAAGTTGTATTCTAAATTTATGATATTGAATCCTCTTCGGCAGTTTAAACAAGGTTAAGGTAAATAAGGTAATCACACAGAAAGATCTTTAAGACATATTTTTGAGCAAAAAACAAACTGAGAATAAAAAGCTTATTCACTAACACTGCGATTGAATGCGTGTATTTAAGAGTTTAGCATTGCATACGTGCATTTCTGTATTTAAATGCATGGAATCACACACACATACACATCTATAAATACTTAGCAATAGTTTGGGGGCAGGTAGATACTAGGCCTCTAACAACAGTTACTTCTGGGGGAAGACCTATGTTGGAGTGAAATAGACCAGAGTGGAAAAGGACTCCAGCTTTTTCAGTATTTGAATTTTTATAAAAAATATGCTAATATTTTACTGAGGTAATAAGTCCTGAAGAAGGTGGTAGCTTTGGGTGATTTATAACTATGTTGAAGACTTTGCAAGTTTGTTTTCCAAAGGCCAAGAGATAAAAAAAATTGTTTCTACAAAAACATCCCTTTTCTTCTTCAAATCTAGATATTTCACTGTTGAGAAGCCACAGTGAACTTTCTGTATTCTGTCACTGTGGCTGCATGTGGTATTCAGGGAATCAAATATTCTGGTAAATAAAGAAATACGGAGAAAAATACAGAGGTACATGTATGCATCACATGGCTTATGGTTTACTTACTGAGCATGGGAAGGAAGACACAGACATTGGTAACATTGACAGCTGCTATTCTGAGTGAATTCTTTAGAGCTGGGTACTGTGCTGGTATCTTGCTGGTATCTTGTGATTTCATTTAATCCTGGAAACATCTTGTAAAGGTGGATGTTATCCCATTTTATATATGAGGAAATTGAAGCTTAGAAAGATATTAAGTAGTTTACCCAAGGTCCCAGCACTAATAAGTGTCCTCCGTGACATTCAAAACCAGGGCTCTTTAACACTGGAGCCTATGTTCTTTCCTCTGTTCCATGCCCCCAGTAAAATACACTTCACAATGTAATTACACTGAATAAATTTCAGTCTGTTTCTTGATAATTCAAGAAAGCATTTCTGGCTTTTTCAGTGTTTTAGGAATTCTGTTATGAGCATCAATTATCAGAGTGCTCATGATGCATAGAAATGAGGGTTAATTGGAGATATCCAGTTGAAAGAAAGTAGAGCAATATTGCATTAATGGGCAGAATTTAGTGCTTTTATTACAGATAAGTAAATGTCTAGCAAAATCACTGTGGTGATTTTTGCGCAGCCCCTTTATTAGTTGATCTGTACATTCTGAAGGCCTTATCTACTAAATTCTGATTACAAATGTTCTGTCTTTATCAGTCCCTTTCCGTAAGCCCTTGTACCACTATTTGTACTTCTAAAAAGATTGTTCAGATATGTGATGCCGTTTTCCCCAGCCCTGGAATCTCATAGTGAAAGGTCTTCTCTCTGTAGCTTGAATTAACGCGAGCAGAATTTAGGGGCACTATACCATTGGCTTCACAGACGACCCCTTTGGTTAGATCATAAATGCCATTTAGAGAAAGTGCAAGATGGCTCCTGAGTGTCTAGTAAACTTCAACAACCACCTGAGAGATACCTCTGTGTGACTGCATAAAATGGAAATAAAGAATGGCAAATAACCCATTGACTATGCACTTTCTCACCCGCTGAGAGCAAAACACAATCCAATGCAATTTTAGTACTTACATGCCTCTGGGGAAAACAGACCCCTAAACATCACCGAATGCACTGCTGGAAAAATTTCTTAAATTCGTGCTAGGCTTGGTGTTATAAAACCTAAGAAACCTGAGATGTTCTCCTTGAGTAAAATGGACTGGTAATTTTGTTTTGTTATATTATCCACCAAGCATAATGATAATGGGTCACATGCAATTTAGGAAAAAATTAAGTCTAATAAGAAAAATCTCTAATAAATACTAGCAGCATCTTATTGGTATTGTCAATGGTCTAACCCTTCTATTAATGTTTGGTTTTTTTTTTTTACATATTAAATGATCTGTAATATGTTGGAAATGGAAAAGACAGTAAAAATTGAAACAAGCTTTCTAATAATATATATGCATTGTACAAATGTTTGCGTGCCTCTTCCCCAGGGCAAGTACCAGGAGGTATGGCACAGGCAAGGGAGTGCTAGGATATTGCAGGAGATCTTTGAGTTTAGATATGCCGATCAGTAAACTTGTTTGGTGTAGGGGATGGACCCATCATTAACCAGGAATGCAACTGATTCAATGAAAAACAGAGATTAAAATCGCAGTGCAGCTCTAAGAAAAGTGCAATCATCCCCTCAGATCAGGCTGCTCTTGGGCCACTGGAGGAGGGTGAGAAGCTTAGGGAAGCTCTGGTACCCCAGCACAAAAGGTTTGAGGGTTCTAGTGCAGGGTCACCTATCAGCAGGGCCAAAGTGGTAGAGGGGGTAGAGTTGTATTCAGGAGCTGTCATCATTAGGCATGTGTGTCTCAAGGCTTCATAAAGAATCTCTTAGGGAATATCAATATAGCAAAAATGCTCAAGCACTTATTTCCAGGGATGCTGATTCAATGGGCCTATGGTGACACCCTGACATCTGCTATTTTAAATGAGCTCTTCTAGTGATTTCTGTGCACACAGAGATTTAAAGACTACTGCATTAAATGATATTGGCAAGGTGTTTCTTTCCCCTAGTCCTTTTGGGTATGAGATTTGGGAGCATAGCAACTATTTCCAAACCTTACTGATTAATTGCAACCACAAATGTTTTCCATGTCAGACCATCAATGGTTTCTGAGGGGCTGAATTGAGGCTTCATGAAGCTACATTATTAAGTGTTTTCTAGGTAAGGCACTGTACTGTGTGCATAGATGGTGAAGGTCCTTGCCTCAGGGAACTTACAGTTTAGAAGGAGCTATTAGACAGAAACTCAAGTATATAAGACAACGTGTTATGAGTGCTGTGAAACACCATTTGTATGGTGAGGTATTGTATTTGTACCTCACCATTTGTATTTGTGAGGTTGGGGGCAGATGGGATTTGGCCATTAGGTGGGGCATTGCCTAAGTCAATGTGAGGCTTGAGCAAAGGGGTGGCAGTGGGTAGAGAGGGAGATGTCACAAGGGTGGTGTTGAGAAGGTGAAATGCTTGGCTAGCATCCACAAATTGGTTGTAAATGGTGACTAGGAGGGAAGAACATGAGATGACTCCCAAGGATTTGAGTACCTTTGTGGAAGGTGGGGCCTTTTCATGAGGAATGGCATTTGTGAGGAATAAATTTGAAGAGACATGCTAAGTGTGGAATACTTATGTCTGTAAATGGAAATGCGTTAGGTCAGGTCATAGGTCAGCAGATGTACTGCAAAGAGCTACCTAGCAAACATTTTTGCATTGGAGGCCAATTTGTCCTTGCTGTGACCATTCAACTCTATCGTATGGGGAATGCATCCATGGGTGATATGTTAAGTTGATGGGCATAACTGTGTTCCTGTAAAACTTTATTGAGATAAACAGGTAGTGGGCCAGATTTGGTCCATAGCTAGCCACCCCTCCTGAATGTGTAAGCAGACATGGAATCATACTCACTCTCTATAAAATACTTTATTTTATGATTATTTAGAATAAATTATTTCTTTTCAAACTGTCCAAAAGTCACTTGATGATTGTCTATGAAGAAACATTTATTTTATTCTCATTGCTTAAACAAAATTTAGAAAGCTGGTGATACCAAGTGCTGGCCAAGTTGTAGAGCAAGACAAATGTAAAAGATGTTTTTGTGGGAATGTGAATTAATATATCTATGTTGGAAAACAATTGGTGATTTTCCAGGAAATTTGAATATATGTCAATGCTAACATCCAGAAATTCTACTCCTAGACTTCTCACTAAGGAAAAGCTATTGTACACGCTCAGATCAATATGAACTATATTCATAGCATAGTTTATAATAGCAAAACAAAACACAAAACAGGCAAAAAAAAAAGAAACTAGAAACAACCCAAGGATTTATTAAATAAAGTAGAATAACACTCAATATAGATAAATCCATAGCATCAGGAGAAAAAGAAACTCACTGAATGATGTGATATCATTTACATAAAAGTTCGAGAACATAAAATAAAACACTATTTTTGAGAGGGCCTTACATTTGTGACAAAACTATGAAGACAACCATGGGAATGAAAACTCAAAATGCAGGTAAAGGGAGGCAAACAAAATCTCATCTGACAGGAACAGCCAGAGGGATTTATTTATTGCTAAGCTAGGTAATAGGTGTATAGATATTTTTAAGAACTATTGTTCTCAGTATTTTATATGTTATATTTATCCCTTTGTTATGAAGCAAGCCTTGCATGATTATGAAAAATAAGATGAAACCAAAATATCATTGTATTATCAATTTTATAGTTTTAAGAAATAA
>NW_003852403.1:9298580-9299381 GCF_000181295.1 Otolemur garnettii | reverse complement strand
TTTGAGTTCCCCATCTTAAGAAGAATAAGCACTGTCTTTGGCATCAAACAGAATGTGGTCAAAATCCTCCCTGTCACTCAGAAAGTAATTCCATTGCTGTCTTCATATTATCCCCAGTCATCTGGGGTTGCAGGGACACTGTGTAGTGGTTCTGTGGTGTGGAAGCTATTGCTATATAATTTTTTATTTCTTGAATATCACTGCATCGAGTCATGATTGCAAGACTTGGAAGAAGATAAACCCTCTGTCCATTCTGAGTCTAAATGGGCACTTGAGATGAAACCACGCCATTAATTCCCCCTTGTTGCCAGAGTAGAATCTGAATCCAAACCACAGCACAACCTAGCCCCTAAATCTCTATTAAAAGCCACCTTGGGTAGTCTGGTAGAGCTTTATTTAAAGTCAGCAGAGAATTATAAAGTCAAAAGTGAAAAATGGTACAACAAGAAAGAATCATAAAAAAATACTAGATCAGTTAAATGTAGTCAAAGGCAATTTAGTGTGTTCTGGCACCAGCACTTGCAGATGCAAAGAATGTGATGTGTCAGGGGTTGGCAAGAGCATGTGGGAAATGCAGAATGAAGGATGCAGCTCCGCGAGGTGACTCCGGAGCAGCCACACATGGCAGCAGAGGATGTGTTCGCTGTCTTGCCTTTGTAGTGGGGATTTTAGGGAAAATATTCTAATTTCCCCAGTCTGACATCTTGTGTTCTTTTTTCCTTGACGTAGAATATTTTTTAGATCAGAATTATTTCTTTAATGGAGATAAGCTCACATAGAGGCTGCATACATTCATTGGGT
>NW_003852403.1:9283000-9298419 GCF_000181295.1 Otolemur garnettii | reverse complement strand
ACATTGATCTGCCTTTGCACATCCACCTTCAAGCTGTGACTCGTCTGCCTCTTCTTCGTCAATCCTCTACTGTCTTGCTAGCCAATATTAGTAGATTGGATGGATTTGATGAGCTATCATTATTGTGCACCTACCTTTTTCTAGGCGATGAGCTAGGCCCTGAGTATGCATTATTTCAGGAAGTCTGGAAGAATCCTAGAGGGAGGTCTTATTGTCATGCTGATTTTACAGGAGGACTAAGGCTTGGATACTTAGAACTCATTTGAGGTTATAAGTGGCATAGCAGAAACAGGATTCACCAGGCCTGACTCCTATGCAGGTGCTACTGTATGAGAAGAGTTGGTTCTCTAACCTTATCAACAGCCCAAGGTAGGTGCCGTGCCCGTGGAGAAGTAACTTCTCCAGAGTCACACTTTGTCTAGTGCTATCCCATAGTCCCCTCTTATCTGTGGGGGATGTATTTCAAGACCCCCCAGTGCATGCCTAAAACCATGGATAGTACCATATACTGTATTATGTTTTTTCTTATTCACATATACCTGTGATAAAGTTTACCTTAAAAATCAGGTTAATACAAAAGATGTAAAAAGTCTCCATCTTTTTATGGCTGGATAGTATTCCATGGTGTGCATATACCATGGTTTGTTAATCCATTCATGGATCAGTGGGCACTTGGGTTGGTTCCACATCTTGGCGATTGTAAATTGAGCTGTTATAACAATCTAGTGTGAATGTCTTTATGATAAAATGGTTTTTTTTCTTCTGGGTAGATACCTAGTAATGAGATTTTGTGATCAAATGGAAGGTCTATTTTGAGTTCTTTGAGGATTCTCTGTATTTCTTTCCAAAGAGCTATATTTAATTCAAGTTGGGGATAAGGGGAAAGGAAGAAACCGGAGGAGGGAGGGGGTTGGTGTGCTCCCCCCTAATGGGCCCAATGTAAGGGTATAGAGCACACCTCCTGAGTGAGGGGTACAATAGAGACCTTAACAAATGCAAATATTATAACCTAATCATTTGTATGTCATATTAATCTGAAATTTAAAAAATATTAAAATAAGGCATAGTGAGAGATCATAATAACTAATAATAAAATAGAACAATTACAACAATATTCTATCATCACTAGTCTTGCACTTTGGGGCTCTTATTAAGTAAAATAAAGGTCATTTGAACACCAATACTGCAAGATGGTGACAAGTCAATCTGATAACTGAGACAGCTGCTAAGTGACTGAGGGCCTGGACAAAGGCACGATTCATGATCAGGGTAGGATGGAGCCGGATAGTACATTTCATCAGACTACTCAGAATGGCACTCAGTTTAGAACAATTTATGAATTGTTCCTTTCTGGAATTTTCCATTTCATATTTTCATGGTTGTCTGTGGGTAACCGAAATCACAGAAAGCAAAAGGGAGGACTACTGTGTACATGTTGTTGGGCTGCTGTTACTGCTATCAATTTTATTGTTTTCAATATGTCCCCTCTGGGTGACTTCACTAAAAGATGTGGTTGTGGATGGAACCGGGGCAGGGAGTAGAAAGAAGGTTTAGCCCCGGTGGTAGGTAGAGGGAGAGTATGTTCTCAGATATGCTGCTGAGTACTTCAAATCCTACTAAGGTGAGGAGATATATCCACTTATGGCAAATAGCATCTCCCAAGTGAAGCCATTTCTAATGAATTCCTTGGGTACTTCATCCTTGAGTACATCTATATTCAGAATCAGGCTTCAGGATTCCCAGCTTTCTTTCCTACCTACAAATTCACCTCCAGGAGAAAGGGAAAAAGGCATGGAGGCTTCCTTTGGTTCTAGCAGGTCTTATCAGAGTCTCAACTATAGATTCAAGAGGAGTGATTGGTTTACTGTAAATGCTTTTAGAGGATCTGAAAGCGATTAGAGAAACCTATTCCAGAGAATAAAGGCAAGACAAGAGGGAACCATTAATCTCACGGACATTCAATTCCCTGAGAACTTTTTGGGGATTGACCAGAAACAAGCCAGGCCATGTGCTGTCCATTTGCAATGCTCTGAGCTGTGAATTTCTTTTTTCCCTGACAGATCGAGGCCAATGCCATTGCTTCATTTAAGATGGTTCTTAAAGTTGAAAAGGAACTGAAAGGTTGAGACGTGTATGCAGAGTCAACACAGATGATTTGACTAAAGTAGTCCTGACAAACACCAGGGCTCTCCTGATTGTCAGAAATGGTCTGACGATGACATGTTCGAAGATCCCCAGACTAGCTTGCGTTTTTAGTAAATATGTACAATCAGTTATGCTGTGGAGCGTTTTGAGATGCGAAGAGAACAAGTTAATTGTTAAGCCTCAACCGAGACCTTTCACTCAAGTCATTAATCACAGTGCAGTCTGGAGCCTTGGCCACAGAGTTCCATTCTTTAGGCGTTTTCCTGCTCCAGATGAAGGCTCCTTCCAGGTGCCGGCCATTTGCGTTTTCCTCCAATTGGGCTGATTTATGGACCCGGAGATGTTTCCTGGTTTTTCCAAATTCTGTTCCATTACTTTGTAATAAAGAGGATATGTGATTTCTGGCTTTTTGCAGATCCTGAGTTTTAACATTCCTAATGTCAAAATTTTTAAAATTAGTTTGTGGTCTGCTTTCTGTGATCTGGAGGGTAGAAGTGCTGTTCTGTGTTTGGAGTATCAAAGTGAAGACTTTAGGGACTCTTAATTTTATACCCCTGGGCTGGAGTCAGAAGTCACAAAAATCCTGCAGGAACCTTTCTTTGTTCCTGCTTTCAACAGCCCCAATGCAAATTGGGGCTTGGGAAGCCCTGGTGACAACAACTCGCTGCAGGTGTTGGAGTTATCCCCCATCCCACGCTGACACATATGGCTCAAGATATAATATTAAAAGGCTTTCCGCACTTGGGCTAGGTCTCCGGTGACAGTGTAAGCCAATATTGAAGACTTCAAAAGAGAGTCTGAGTGTCAGAGGAGGACACTGTGGATACACTGAGGCAGAACAGGGTACTGCCAAGTGTTACCTACTTAACCGAAAGGTAAGCGGACCTGAGTTGATAACGGGCAACAGATGCCTTGGGAGTTTTCCCAAGTGGTAGAAATGTGTCGCAGGAAAGTAATTGGAAATTGATATTTGGCACCTCTTTGGGTTACTTTTTCTTCCTGATAAGGCCACAGGGTGGCTGATACATCAAATCCCACAGTCCTCTGCTTTGTAATTAGCACTTTAGTATAGAGGCCCAGGGACTTAATTCAGTTAAAATAAGTGGTGAAACAGCCAATTCTGCCTTTAGAAAAGAAAAAACTACTATCCATACATTTTTATTGATATATAATAATTGTACATATTTATGGGGTACATGCGATACTTTGATACCATGTGTAATAACCAGATGGGGTATTTAGGATATCCATTCTCTCAAAGATTTATCGTTTCTGAGTTGAGAACATTTCAAATGTCCCTTTTAGTACATTGAAATATAAAATAAGTTATCATTAAGTATAGTCACCCTACTGTGCTGTGGAACATTAGAACTTATTCCTTCTATCTAAAAGTGTGTCTGTACTACCTCTGTACATCCCATCCATCCCTCATCAATTCTGTCTTTTGATAATTCTTTGATGCAAAATTATCACTGGCAATGGAGTGTCTTCCTTAAAATACAACTTATTTCAACAAGTACTTGTTCAGAGCCTGCTATAGACTTTATATTGCATTGTGTGCCCTGGGACATACAAAATAAATATCAAACATGGTCTTTGCCCTTGAGGAGCTTATAGGCTCATAGGAAGGATGATGTGTTTATGAAACACATTTTACATGGCAAGATAAGATATCACGTATGTGCCAAAGTGAATAGAACTGGGAATCAGCACACGAGAGACTTAGAAAAATGAGAGTAGGGTGGACTGTGGTTGTCAGGGAAGGCTTTATGGATGAGGTGGGACAATGACACCAATATCCAAAACCCAGAACTCTCAAAGAAATTGTAAGAAGCACAATATCAAGTTTCCAAGAGATTATAGAGCCCCCTTTAAGTGAAAGTAAATTTGTTCAATATGAGAATGGATTTAGTTCAATAAATATTTATTGAGTACATGCTATGTGCCAATGACTATTAATATATCTGATGAGGTCACCAAAGAATAATGCATACAAAGGACACATGTCGGTAGTTCTAAGATGCTAACTTCTCTTACATAGGTGGTTGAAGTTATTCCTGGTCTATTAATTCCAAAGGTTATGATTTTTACCACTTCACATTCAACCTCTTAAGAAGACCTCCTCATCCAAGATAGATTTAGGTTGAGGAGCTGATCTTAATTCTTTGTATTGTAGAAGAATGGCATGTCCAACTTCATAACTTGTATACAGTGTAAAGAGTTGCATGCATGCTGGTCTAATAATTCAGGCCTGCCTTTGATGCTAATTTGATGTCCCTTTCTTTCATGATTGTGAGATAGTGTTTGGAATAGCATTAGAGAAATCTGAGCCTGGTCAAAATTCAGGTCTATAAGTGAATTGAAGCCCAGGTTCTCTGAAGATCAAGCTTTTCTTAGAATTTCCATTATTCTCTTTGACAGCTGATTTGGAAACCAATTAGAAAAGTCTCCCATCATTAGAGGTGAAAATCAGTCTTGCATTGGGCTTTGTCATTTAAACAGTTTGAATTGGCATCACCCAGATAATTGGATAACTCACTAAAATCTAGGATCTATCTGTATTCCTCCTTGCAAAATGAGAAAAGCCATGATTTGTTCACATCTTATGGTACAGGTCTGTAGCTGGGCAGTTGCAAATTGTTTTATAAACCATCATCAGAACGATGATGGTGATAGTGGTCATCGTCTTTATGGACATGGTAGTTATTATTTCAAATATCCACATAATTTTTAAATAATATAACCACAGAGCCATAGTATACCCTGGAAAGAATCTAAGATATCAAGCATTAAGGCACAGAGGTGTCAGAGTTTATTTTGCTAAGCAATACCAGAAGAGGACTAAAAAATCCCCCTTTGGATAGCAATCATTTACATACCACAGTGAGACTCCTACTTGATAACCCCTAAATTTCTGCCACCCATGTGACTGCTTTCTGCAGCTAATTTAGATATCAAATTCAAATGGAATTTTGAGAAAACTTCATTTTTTTTTTTTAATCTGGAGGGATTTGTGGAAAGAAAACTAGAAGAAATTTGAAATCATTTTGGATTCCTGACATTTTCCTTGGTATTCAGTTACCCTGAAAGGTTCATCTTAGCCTCTGTGGGTGACACATGCTGCGTAGGCATGTGGTTGCTCACTCATATGAATGCATGTATATATATTGATATGCATTCCTCTTCATCATCTGTAGGCATTTTACAAATAATGGCTTGTGTGTGTGTGTTTTATCATCTTATTTTTTAAGTGAAAATGACAACTTGCAAATTCTTTGCAGAAATAGTTCTTCTATAGTAAAGAAATTTCTGCATATATCCCAGGGTCTTCTTTGGGTCACATAATTCCACAGAGGAACTGGCATGGGGAGGGTATAACCAGTGATTTGGGAATTATTATTTTTCTGTTCTGTGGCAGATGGGCAAGGTTGGTAACAAAGAAGGTCCGTAGGTAGAAAACTAGTGAAATACAGAGTCAGATGAGAAAGGTACAAGGCTGAGAGTACAAGGCTAAAGAAATGGTAAGATATGGAAAGAGAGAAGAGGTATGAAAACCCTCCTCTTTCCACTCTGTCCTCTGTGGAGGAGAGGGTGGAGTAGGATCAAGAGAGTATGAAAAGGAGCTTGGACTTTTGGGTTGGAACTATTGTTTTTGTTTCCAAGCTGTCTTGGAGACTTTTTCTTGAGTAGAGCCAGGGAGATAAGAGTAAAGCTCAAAAGAGAGGAAAAAGACCATTCAGAACTTGATCTATTCTCTGGGTTTAAGGGTGAGAAAATACTACAGGGTTTCCATAAACCAAGGTGTCCAAGTTGGCATGATGGAAGTCTGACCCAGGCTCATTCACCAAACTATTTGTGTGTGGGTGCATCTACCCAGAGGGGTGCCTTTTTCTAATTCATCTAAAGCATTTTCTAGAATAGGATAGACATGAATTTAACGGCTGGAAAATTTAAACTTCTTTTTGGGTTGTCTAAGCTTATTCACACACCTAGGGAAAGAGGCAGAGATTCAGAGCTGAAGTTTCTGGCTAAAGCACCCATATTGTGCTTCCTTTTGGATAGCTAAGCACAGACAGTGAGGAAGCTTTGTGGAGCAAAGTGGGCTAGTTCAGAGACCACCTGCTCCCACAGGCAGAGCAAGGATGAAAGGGAAATGAACAAAGGGGTCATTGATTTTACTCTATTGAAAAGGCAGCCACAAAACCAAGGGCCTATAGGCCCAAATTTCCAGATTTTCTCACCTCCATTCTTCTTGCTTATTATGAGCAAGCCTTCCCTGTCTATAAACTCCTTACCATAATTATCACACAGATCCTTCTACCATGGCCATATGAGGCCTCTGAACCAACCTTTTGACTTTGAGGTGCTTAGGTAGCTTGTAAAAACAGAAAAGACAACCATTATCTTGGTAACTGAAGTTTGTACAAAGTCTGTCTCATAACAGACAGACTTGAAAAATTGGAGATCACCATCACATATGGAGAAGTCCTCCTACCCTCACCTCAGTGGTTGATTTTTTTTCTCTCTGAAGAATGAAAACAGTATATGGCCTGAAGCAAGCTAAAAGCAGATTCCCTTGGCTTTGTCCCTTGCATGAATGGAGTGCTCGGTGGTAGTACTAGGAAAGGCCTGGCAGTCCTCAGAGGAGAAATGCAAGTAATGAGATGATGGAATGTTCATTCACCTGCTTCACTGTTCTTTTGAAAATAACATGATTTATAAAAGAATACAGAATCATGATTGTCAGCCAAGATGTCATTTTAACTTTAGGATGTCCAGAAACAAAGGTATATTATGTGCTTTTTTCTTGGAGTACCACAGATGTCAAATTATGCACAGGTTCCCTTGGAGTGCTTGTGAGCCTAGGGGTAACCAAACATGATTCCAGAAAAATGACACCTCTGGTGATGTTCTTACCTGAACATCTCCCTGGAGCTATGGGAGAGAGCAGGGGCCTCCTGGCTTCCCTGCATTCTGATAGAGGAGGAGTCAGATGACCTGATGTGTCCTGAAATGGTTAGAGACGTGGAGTATACTGTCCTCACCTCTATCAAGGGAGCAAAACAAGAGGACCACGAAAATGTTGGTGAAATAATTCATAGCCTTGGTTTTATCTGTACATCAGTATATGCCAACAGATGCTCTGTGCAGAACATGAATATTTGATTAATGTAACGTCAGGCATCTGGAACAGAGAGCAGTGGAATGCTGGGATTTGATTAGGATTTAAATATTGCCTGTCTCTCTTTCCACAGCTGTCTGGGTGCACACAGTAGGCATTGAAAATATCTATTGGTTATATTTTCTTTGATTTGAATAACTCTGTTGCTTTGTTTTGAACCCAGATGTTAGGCATATAGCCAGAGTTATATGCTTTGCTTTCTGTCATCAAACTCTTCATCACAGAGATGTTCCGCAAGGGACAGCATTGCTGTAGCTGCTATTGTGAGGACTCTTGTCATCCCTCATGGCCCATCCACTTGGCTCCTATGACTGTAGGCCACAGAATACCTTACAGGTATCCCACAGTGCTAGCTAGGTGCAAAAACTCTCCTCCCCAACATTTTGTTATTGTGCTTATATCAGAAAACACTGGAGTCTCAAATAACAGCAGGCTAGTGCTGGTGATGGGTAATTAAGCAGCCATCTACTCATTCATTCCCTTGGTCCTTGAAGAAGTGTTGAGAAAAGGCTTATTAGTCCTTGGCACCCCCCTGAACCTGGACAAAGAAATATGAGAAAACTTGTGATAGGGAAAGGAGGGAGCATAATAAAATGTGAGTGAGAAAATGAGATATTTATTAACTTCTAGGGAATCATTACAAGACAGGGTAATTGTAAGAAAGGGTCCTTATTGGTGACACTAGTGCCAATGGCAATGCCAGCATGTGGCCATATACCCAAGCTTCCATTTCCTCCTCTGTAAAATTAAGCTGGGTACCATGATGCTTACTATATATTCTTCAGTACTATCCTTCTGTGACCTTTGCTCTGATCAGGAATTGAAGATATCCTCATTTTCCCATGGTTTAATTTCCCCTAATAACCTAGAACTGGCCACTTTTATAGATAATCAAGCAAATTTCTCATAGTCTAAGGACCCTAGGAATGAATGACAGTGAAAGAAGGCATGGACCAATGCTTAAACATCTTGAGGAGAAGATAGCAGCATTGGGAAATCCATTTGGGATACTATTATAAAGATTTGCTAAGGATGGCAGTAGAACTGTGGTTCAAAATGGAGCAGCAAGTTCTATCCTTCCTCAGGTATCATTGTTCTTGATTCAGTTATTTATCTCAGGATCAAGAGCACTTCATTGTCCTTGGATTGGTACAGTGGCATTTCTGACTTCCTTGCTACACACAGTTCTTGGTGTCAAACCCTTGTGAATTGGGTGCCAGAAGACCTTTCCTGACAGTGTTCAAGGTGGTTTCTCTATCTTATCCAAGGAATGGGGGCTGCATCTTCTAAAATGCAATTACCCCAGGGAGAAAGGTTGGACCCAGCTTACTGTTGCCCAAATTTGAGAAAGTTAGGCACAGGATGCTAACCATTATTAAAATTAGAAAAGACTGCAGGGGGACCTGGACAGATTCGGGTTTGGAGAACTTATGTAGCGGTAATTATTCTGATGAGTTTGTAATAAAGGGGACTGAGAATTCCAGTTCTGAATGAAGGGGGTAACTGAGTAGGAAATAATGGTGTAGGACACAGAGCAAGAAGATAATAAAAGCAGAAAAACAATTCCTATTTCAGACTTGGTTGGCCTCTCTGCTGGATCCATTCCTGGTGAATGGACAGCATCCTGATGAGTGATGGATGGTGTCAAACCTATCTCTGTTACTTGCCAAATACCTGGCATAGGGCGTTGGTCTATTTCATATATTCTCTTATTTTTCTGTTAATACTGATAGCAGAAAAATCACTCCCCTTTTCAACTTCACTACCAGTCAGACTCTGGCTACCACTATGTGCTAGCGAATCCTCAGACTGAGCAAATGTACCAAAGAACACTCTATAAACTTAATGAGGGAGATGAAGAGATATGTGCCAGAAACCTAGAAAATTTAACACTGATGAGGGTATGACTATTATATGTTTAGTTAAATTGTTGACACTGATAGGACATGGTGGCGGAAATCTACCATCCGTTTTCTCCTTGTATCAGTGATAATGGTTCCTTAGTGTGCTCTTCTGGCTTAACAAAAATATTCCTGAAAGTTAAATGCAGGGAGAAGAAGTGACATAAGAAGTACTTTTATTATCTCTGCTCTTGTGGGACTTCCCTCCAGGAACATTATTTAAATCAGGGCTTTCCAACTGGTAAATGAGTTTGAAGGGAAGGACACACAGGTTCCAAGGGGAATGTGAAGGCTCCTAACAGTGGACCTACAAGTTTGCTGCAACAAATCACCTTTTTCTTTCATTTTCCCTTCTTTCAAAAACTAACAAAGGTTCTTCTTGGGCTACTGAATAAGATCTCACTTCCTCTAACTGATACTGAAGGCACTATTGTCAAATATTTAGCAATTGTCCTCTTCACTGCTCAAAACTAAAGTTCCCCCATCTCTAGGCGATAGACCTGCAGAGGACTGTGGTTTGTTAGGAACCAGGGCATGTGAAAGCTAAGCTTCCTCAGTATTTACAACCACTTCCTCTCTCTCTCTCTCTCTTTTTTTTTTTTGAGACAGAGTCTCATTTTGTCACCTTAATAAGTACCATGGTGTCACAGCTCAGCAACCTCAAACCCTTGAGCTCAAGAGATCCTCTTGCCTCAATTTCCCAAGGAGTTGGGACTACAGGAGCCCACCACATGCCTGGCTATTTTTGTTTAGAGATGGGGTCCTGCTCTTGCTCAGGCTGGTTTTGAACTCCTAAGCTCAGGTTTTGTTTGGCCCCACAGTGCTAGGATTATAGGTGTGAGCCACCATGCCTGCAGGCCAACTCCCTATCTCTTGAATCACTCGCCTGAGTTCCACTCCTGTCTGATATTGCCCATCCCTACCCCAGTTCCATGAAATCAGTCCCTGGTACAAAACATGTTGGGGGCCATTGCTCTCAAAGTTTTCCCTTTGGAGATAATTCTGGTCAGTGCTCTACTTTTGATGTTTATTTTTTCTTCAGAGGTGTAGTGGGATAATGTAGTCAGCTTAGGAAGGTAAAGACGTTGAGAAAATAAAGGTTAATTTTGTAACAGTACTTTTTTGTATTTTTTGAAATCTAATCTATTAGATAATGGAATTTTGTATGGATAAATAATAAAGGTATGCAAAAATAACTTTAAAATAAAAATAAATGGTAGCTATTTGAAGAGGTATCAGCAGGTGGTGGAGAGAGTATTGAATATGAAGTCAGAACGCTTTGGTTTGAATCTCATGCTCTTTGGGTGACCTTGGACAGGTCACTTAATCTTGCCAGACCTTAGTTCCTGCCTTTATAAAATAAGATTATTGTGATAATTAAATTAATTAAAAGTAGCATAATAGTTAGCAAAGATTGGACATACAATACCTGTTAAAGAAGAGATGGTAACCAAAGGCAATTTAGTGTAGCACTAAATTGGCTATAGAGATAAAAGTTACTTATCTTTTTTTTTTTCCCTCTGAATCCCTATCTATAAAATGTGAGTTAGCGAGGAGAGTCAAGTGAGTTAATATATATCAGGAAATTTCAATAGTTCCTGGCTCATATTAATCCTTCTGTAAGTATTAAGCTTTCTCCTGATGCTGTTATTGCTTTTATTAAATATAATATACCCTGATCTTATTCTTCCAGCTTTATTTGATTTTCTTTCTTACTGGTTGGTAGACAAAGATCCTTCACCAAGTCACAATGTCATTAGGGTCGGGACTGATTCAGACTTTTTACTTCCATGAGCTTTACTCAATGGCTGCAAAATAATAATTTTTGTTGAAAAAATATGTGCAAATATGCATTTGCTAACCAGACCATTAGCAAGGATTTTTCAGCCAGTAGAGTAAGGTAGGAGAAAGATAAAGAAATAAATGGCATCCATATAGGAAAGGAAGGATTAAAACTGCCTTTATTTGTGGATGAAATGATCATCTATGTAGAAAATATGATGGAATCTACCAAAAACTATTAGAAGTAATAAGTGAGTTTAGCAAGTTGCAAGATATAAGATTAATATACAAATCAATTCTTATACTTAGTATAGCCCTAACTAGACCAGTTTAACTGGCACATAGGATGTGTGGGGGTAGGGGTGGTATATCAAATTGGCAAAGCAGGTCTAGGTAACATGGAATGGCTTTGCTTGCTTTTTATCTCTCTCCTTTCTATCTTCTCTCTCTCTCACTTCTCACTCTCTTTCTTTCATGTTTTCATAGCCTATTTTCATGAAAGAAAGGTAGAATTTGTTTCTTAAAAGTAGTTTAAAAAAATCATTGGGTTAAGTAAAACTAAATGTCTATAACAATGTTCTTTTAAGCTAATAGTGTACATTCTATGTAAGATGTTCTCAAAGGCAAGGAATGAAATATCAGCATAAAGACACTGGATCTTAGGGTTCCTGGACTCAGTTATGATTTTCTCCTCATTAGCTCTATGAGTTGGGGGAGATCACTTTTTTGAGGTTTAAGTTTGTTTTGTTTTAATAAAGGATAATGATAACATGACCTTCTTCATACGGTTGTTGATCATTTAAGCCAATAAAACTTTTTGAGTTTATAGGAGCTCAACTAGAACATGGAGATTGAGAATCATTCTCCTCTGGGTATTTTTAGTGAAGATATGTGTAGAACTAAGTCCAGTGACCTAGTATTTAGAGTACTATAAACAGAGACCTGGGATAATGCAAAGAAGGGGTTAACTTGTGTGGTTGGGAATGATTTCAGTGCATTGACAGCTAAACCTTATAGTTCAGTGAGATTTTTGACAGAGAAAGGGACAACTTTAACATAATATTTTACATTTGTTTAGCATTTTACCACTTTATTTAACATAAATTATAGATGTAAGGGATTATTATTGCTATTCTAGGGGTGGTTGTTGTTACTTTTTTTTTTTTTTGATAAGAGTGGGGAAACGTCCACCCTAGTTTGCAGCAACTTAGGAAAGTTGTTTATGCAATAAGTTGTCCTTATTCCCAGGAAATTTTCCATATTGGAGGATCCAGGAGCTTTAAGAGCGTGGCTCCTACTGGGACAATGGCAAAGGAGGGATGTCAAGGATTATGGTAGGGGCATGGGGTAGAAGAAGATGTGTATTCATTCAGTCTTTGCAAAAATATGGCTCATTATTATGGCATAACTAGCTAAGTAAAAATGTGAGAATATGGAAACTCCGACATTTAACTACTAGTCCAATATGGAACAGAGTACTCAATCTTTGTGAAATCTTGCAGCCTGGGGATTTTCCCTCATAATCTTGATAGACATATAGCATTTCTATGGGGTGAGAATTGAGCTCACAGCTGTGGTTTAAACTACTGGGTTCCAAAGTTCTTTGCCTTGGCCCAACACATCATCTATGAGATGGTGAATGTTTGATTGATGAAGTATTGAAGAGATTCTGGAAATATAGAAAAATAACATGGTATCTGGAGCTTGAAGCACAGTGGGAAATGGAGCCAAGAATGTACCTATAATTTAGGGTAAAGAGCAATAATAAGGGCCCATAAAAATAAATAACCATGATGTTAAATAGACTGCAGATCATTTGCACCTTGAGGCTTTTCTTAGATTTTGTGCCAGTAAAAAAAAAAAATAATAATAAAATGTTGTAATAGGCCTTGTGCTTTATGCCAAAAGAATTCCTTGTACACAAGATTTTATTTGTTTTAGTGTAATCAAAGAGACCCTCCTCCTGAAATTATTTAAGGGGAGAAAAACAAAATCCTTCCAACTACAAAGAGCAGCCAGCCCAGGTTTAGAGCGTGACTTTAATCCACTCTGCCTGGGGTCATACTGTTTTATGCTGCTCTTGACTCTGCTTCAAAGCTGATGTTGCTATCTAAAAATCCTGCCTAACAGCTGTAATTATTTCAGTTTTATTCACTGAGAAGTCATTTCCCATCATGTTAGAGAAATGAATTCTAGTGTTTGCAAGGGACCTTTTATCCTGTCTTTTGAAGAAAATAGCATACACAATAGTCTCCCCTTATCTTCACTTTTACTTTCCATGGTTTCAGTTACCCACAATCAAAATGGTCCAAATATATTACATACAAAAAGATATTTTGAGTGAGAGACCATATTCATATCACTGTTTTATGGTGTTTTATTATACTCATTCTATTTTATTATTCATTATTTTTGTTAATCTCTCACTGTGCCTAATTCATAAATTGAACTTTATCATGAGCATGTATGCATGGGGAAAACATGGTATACGGGTGTCTGTGGAGGAGCATCCTGAATGCGTATTGCTTTTGCCTCATTAGTAAAGTTGAAAAATTCTAAGTGAGCTGTTTTAAGTTCACGGTTCAGGCATCCAGTGGGGGTTCTGGAATATATCCCCTGTGGATAAAGAGGGACTACTGTATGTTTTTTAAAAGTACTGAATGAGGAGATTGAATGGCAAACGTTGTAAAACTTGAATCTGTGAGTGCCTGAGATTTTAGACATTAGGTAAATCAAGTTGGACTTAGTCCTCAGTTCTTTCTTCTGTAAAATGAGGGTTGTGAATTTTGGTTGAGATGCCGGACATGATAGCACTATGAAAATTCAAAGTGGTTGGTTGTCTTCCTCCTTCTGGCAATGGATTTCCGGGTCATAAAATGACAGGATTGTTCTCAGGTACTTAACAAGGAGACATTAGTACTTTTACAACGTTAGATTCGTGTTTCGATTTGGAGTTAAACACACTTTACTTTTTATTCTCATAAGTGTAAATCTACTTTCCAGGGCTCAAACTTCCTCTGCCTTGAATAAAATCCTAGCTAGTGTCCAGAGCCTAAGTTCTCTGACTGGTTATCCAAGTCTCCAAAGCAGTGGTTCTCAACCTTCCTAATGCTGCAATCCTTTAATACAGTTCCTCATGTTGTGGTGATCCCCCTAAACATAAAATTATTTTTGTTGCTACTTCATAACTGTAATTTTGCTTCTGTTATGAATTGTAATGTAAATATCCCATATACAGGATGTATTTTCATTATTACAAAGGGTTTGTAACCCACAGGTTGAGAACCGCTGCTCCAAAGAGTCTTGGTTCAATTATAAATAGGTATAGTCTAGGGGTAGAGTCATAACTCTGAAATTCATCCATAGCTAATATGCCTTCCAGCACCTTCTGGAGTTTGCTACAAGTGGGGATGTGGGCTGAGTCTTTTTTTTTTTTTTTTTTAATTTTTCCATCTCCTGCTCATTCCCAAACAGTGGATGAGTTGGGTAGGGAGAGAGAAGAGAAGTAGGAGGCAGGACCATACTTGCTTGGCTGATCCCAGTCTGGCACTGGTTAGCTTTTCTAGTAGCAGATGTTTAAACTTGGCCTTTCTTCTCTGCAGGCTGTTTTATGATTCCTTTGGAGACTCCCATCACTGGGGCCCTCTGAATTGCAGTTCTCATTATGATGATAAGTGAATCACTGGGTGACTTGTCTCTGCTGAAGTCTTGCTTCCAACAGAACAGGATGTTTTGCCTCGTACTAGACCTCAGCTCCTCTGTGGAAACATGGACTTTTCATCTACTGATTAAACCAAACCAAATCTCTCAATTAGCCACTCAGCAAGCAGCTCAGCCAGAGTCTTTCTTTCAGTTGCTTACTTTCTTTATCAGTTCACTTGTTGGATATCAGTTCACTTCACTTTTAAATGCAGGAGGCACAGGACAAGCTATTCAAGTGGGCTACCAAAGTCCCTCTCATTTACTTGAGATAAAAGGAGTGACCCTCACCCTTTTCCATGGGGGTGAGGCTTTGAAAGTACACCTGAAAATTCTCTTTAAGGAAATTCCTACTTCTCAATTCCAAACTCCTCTAATTGTATATTCAACATCTTTTTTTTTTTTTCCCCCTTAACACCATGGAGTGAAACAGTCAACTAAGGGTCATAATACAGTTCTTACATACCTCCAGAACCTCATGTTGGAATGTGGGACTAGTTTATTCCTATTATCTTGTGACTTTAGCTGAACTTGCAAGGGTCCCATTTTAACATTTTGTTCTATCAATGTATTAAAGCTATAACCTATGGACCATTGCTTCAGAAATATCTTGCATTTTTTTTTATTAAATCATAGCTATGTATATTAATGCAATCATGGGGTACAATGTGCTGGTTTTATATACCATTTGAAATATTTTCATCAAACTG
>NW_003852403.1:9254841-9280519 GCF_000181295.1 Otolemur garnettii | reverse complement strand
TATATTTTGGAAAAGGTTAAATAATATAGGTACTAGTTCCTCTTTAAAGGTTTGGTAGAATTCTGATGTGAAGCCTTCTGGTCCCAGGCTTTTCTTTTTAGGGAGATTTTATATAGTTGATGCTATTCCAGAACTTGATATGGGCCTGTCAACATTTTCATTTCATTCTGGCTAAGTCTTAGAAGGTGGTGTGCTTTCAAGTATTGGTCAATTTCCTTCAAATTTTCTTATTTCTGAGAATAGAGTTTCTTGTAATATTCATTAAGGATTTTTTGAATTTCTGAGAAGTCTATTGTTATTTCATCTTTGCCATTTCTGACTGATGAAATTAGAGATTTTACTCTTTTATTCCTGATTAGGCTAGCCAAAGGTTTGTCTATTTTATTGACTTTTTCAAAAACCAACTTTTTGATTTATTGATCTGTAGTATAATCCTCTTGTTTTCAATTTCATTTAATTCTGCTCTAATTTTGTTTTTTTCTTTTGCTGGGTTTGGGATTTGAATGTTCTTCCTTTTCCAGTTGCTTGTCCCATTAAGTTGTTAACTTCCTCTCTTTCTGTTCTCTTGAGGAAGGCTTGCAGTGCTATAAATTTCCCTCTTAGGACTGCCTTTGTGGTATCCTGGAGTTTCTGGTAATTTGTGTCTTCATTATCATTTTGTTCCAAAAATTTGGTGATTTCCTTCTCTACCTCGTCTATGAACCAGCTATTGTTCAGCATAAGGTTATTTAGTTTCCATGTTTTTGTATGACTATGCAGATTCCTGTTGTTACTGAGTTCAACTTTTATTTCATGATGATTTGAGAAGATGCAAGGAATAATTTCTATTCTTTTGAATTTTCTGAGGTTAGACTTGTGACCTAAGATGTGATCGATTTTGGAGAATGTTCCATGGGCTGATGAGAAGAATGTGTATTCAATTTTGTTAGGATGAAATGTTCTGTAGATGTCTGTTAAATCCAATTGTTGAATGGTTAACTTTAAGTCTAAAATTTCTTTGCTGAGGTTTTTATTGGAGGATCTATCCAACACTGCCAAAGGAGTGTTAAAATCTCTGACTGTTATGCTGCTGGAGGAAATCAAGTTGCTCGTGTCTGTTAGAGTGTCTCTTATAAATTGAGGCACATTCTGGTTGGGTGCATCAATGTTAATAATTGAAGTCTTATCATGTTGAGTGTTGCGTTTAACAAATATGAAGTGACCATCCTTATCTTTCCTTACTTTTGTTGGTTTAAAGCCTATTGTATCTGCAAATAAAGTTGCAACACCTGCTTTTGTCTGATTTCCATTTGCCTGAAATATAGATGACCATCCCTTCACTCTGAGTCTATATTTATCTTTTAAGGTAAGATGAGATTCTTGGAGGCAGCAGATATCTGGCCTGAGTTTTTGTACCCTATCAGTCAACCAGTGCCTCTTTAGAGGACAATTTAAGCCATTCACATTAATTGAGAATATTGATAACCCTGGTAGAATTTTGGTATCAAGTTTTTCAAAAGTCCAATGGACATTTTTAATCCTTTCACCACTGTGAAAGGTGGAATTTAATCAAAAATTTCTGAGTGAGTTTACTTTGGTAGTAGAAAATTGTGCTGGTCAGATAGGTCTGAGAATATGCTGGAGAGCTAGTTTAGTTATGGCAAATTTCTTCAACATGTGAATGTCATTAAAATATTTAATTTCTCCATCATAAATGAAACTCAATTTAGCTGGATACAAGATCCTAGGTTGAAAATTATTTTGTTTTAGGAGATTAAAAGTGGATGACCACCCTCTTCTAGCTTGAAAGTTTTCAGCAGAGAGATCTGCAGTCATTCTAATATTCTTCCTCTTGTAGGTTATTTATTTATTTATTTTTACATCTGGCTGCTTGCAGAATTTTCTCCTTCATATTAACTTTGGTGAAGTTAACTATAATGTGTCTAGGAGATGCCTTATTTGGGTTGAATCATGCTGGGGTTCTGAAACTGTCTGCTATCTGAAATTCAGAATCTCTTGGCATGTCTGGGAAGTTCTTCTTGATTATCTCATGGAGCAGAGCATTTGGGCCTTTGGAAGCCACCTGGTCACCTTTAGGAATTCCTATGAGGCAAATATTAGTTTTCTTTGAATTGTCCCAGAGCTCTCAGAGAGAATGATCTATTTTTGCTCTCCACTTCTCTTCCTCTTTGAGCTTTTGGGAGCATTCAAAAGCTTTGTCTTCAGTGTCAGAAATCCTTTCTTCTGCCTGCTTCATTCTGTTACTGTGGGGTTCTACTGTATTTCTCAGATCTTTGAGGGCTTCAAGTTCTTGTCTCACTGTGTCAAAGTCTTTGGTAATTTTGTCTTTGAATTCATTGAATTTTTGAGACTACTTTTGAAATGTTCCTTGAATTTCTAATTCCAACTTTACCTCCATTCTATTAATCTTATTTGGAATCCAAATTCTGAATTCAATTTCTGATATCTCAGCCATTTGTTTATGAATGGGATCTTCTGCTGTGTCTGCCATGTCATTCCTTGGGGGAGTTGATCTACTCTGATTATTCATGTTGCTGGAGTTTTTCTGCTGATTCTGCCCCATGATTATTTTATACCGTTTGGCTAGATGAGCAGTAAGGTGAAGTTGGATTCGGGGCTCCTGGAGTAGGGATTAACCAGCCTTGTGCCCAAGAGCTGGGACTGGTGTCTGTACCTTTTCCCCTAGAGCTTTGCAAAGGACCTGTACAGTGCTATGGCCTGAGACACTGAGGACTTGCTTGGTGTGGTCAGACTACATGGCTCTGTCTTGTTTTCAGCTGGTTTCTGTCTAATCCTAGTGAATTTGTAACTCTCAGTTGAAGTCTCAGCTGTTGTTTGTTTCCTTGGGGTTGCAGCTCACGTCAGGAGGGTTGATGTGCATTCTTCAACCTTCTCTTTTGGCTTAGCTCCAAATCATCAGCTTACTTGCTAAACTTCTGTCCTTTAACTCTTCTTCTGGATGGGAGCCTCTCTGGAAAGCTGGCTCCAGTTGGCCATCTTGCCTCCCCTCTTTTTTCTTAGAGACAGAGTCTCATTTTGTTGCCCTTGGTAGAGTGCCATGGTGTCACAGCTCACAGCAACCTCCAGTTCTTGGGCTTAGGGGATTCTCTTGCCTCAGTCTTCCAAGTAGCTGGGACTACAGGTGCCCACCACAATGCCCAGCTATTTTTTATTGCAGTTTGGCTGGGGCTGGGTTGAACCCAGCACCCTTGGTATGTGGGGATGACACCCTACTCACTGAGCCAGAGGCGATGCTCAATCTTCCATTTTTTTTTAAGTTTCCTGATTAAATATATTTAGGAAATGTGAGATTTCCCGCTCTTATAGTGATTTTTACACATAAGCCTATCAAAGACTATGTAGAATCTAATAAGGAATCTTGTTTAACTTTCTGAACCCAGTGTTCCTCAAATATATTTAACTGTACAATTTATTAACATAATATCTCTTTGTGTTTCTGGAGGTGCTGCTGTAGATGGCTGCTAGTGATGCTTCTGATGGGTTTAGCTAAGTATGTGCATATAATCTTCCAAAGTTTCCCTAAATAAAAACCTTAATTCTGTACTAATACAAATGGGTTTATTTTCAGATGAGTATTTCTTTTGGAAATAGCTAACCAACATTAGCAATGTTGGAGGAAAAAAATCATGAGTGGACTCTTTGCCTTGCTTATGACAAACAACAATAACCAAAAAGTTATTTTACCAATGTAAGAGGAGTATGCCTGGCATTCTGTAAGGACGTTAAGAACTTAGCTTAGATGAGATGAAAAGGTGACTTACTCTCACCTAACGGATTTTATTCCTCCTACATTTTTTAAGTCACAGCCTTCTATTGGTTTTGAATGATACTAAATGTTTCTACCTTTGGACCAGCCCAATTGGTCAGTTCTCAGATTTTTTTTTTCCTGTACATAGCCCTTTTTTTTTTTAATTTTTATTGTTTCAGGTTAATTGAGGATACAAAGAATTAGGTTATACTGTTTGAAAGGGTGGCATTCAACCAGCAGAGATCTCACAGATCACCAAGGCTTGTACAAAAGGTCTCTATTGGTGGGGTAGGGAGGCTGCAGAGCAGCACCAAGGAGGAGAGAGAAGGAGAGAGTGAGGGAGAGAGAAGAGAGAGAGAGAGGAGAGTTACATAGCCCATTTTCAATTGTGGATCATAACTTACTAGGTGCATTTCTGGAGAGAAAGTCTATTACCTCAATGTGTTTTAAAGATATCATGATTGGCTGTATAGTTCTTTTCTATTTCAAATATTACAAGTATTTATTCTGGTTATCATGAGATTCGTAATAGAATTTACAACTATTCCAGTTTTCCTATGAATGTCCTGGTTTTAGCACTTAGAGTCCCATGCTTGGTATTCTTCTCCCCAGGATTCCAACAGTCTTGATTTTCAGTGATGGATACTGTATCTTGTGGAAGAAGTACAACGCCATGTATCAGTCCAAACTATAGGTGCTGAAAGCAATGCTATTTTGGTGTCAAATAGATCCAGCAGAGATTATCTACCTTCCATAGTTATTGTTATTATTTCCTCCCCTTAGGTTGGCAACCAGTTGCAACTCACACTAATAGATCTTCCATTGTTCTTTCACTCCAATTGTTGCGACTCACATGTACACCTTAAGTACAGTGTAATTCTGAATGTTAACAGTCCATCTATCTTTGACTTTGTTTGTGTATTACCTGTTGTGCTTTATGTCAAGATAATGCCAGTTTAGTCTTTAACATTATGCATATTGTGACCATATTTTCTAAGAATTCAGATAATGAATATGAGGATGATTATCATACCAATGCTAGCATTCCAGGAAAAGAAGGTTGAATGGCTGCTGTTTTAATGACAGATGGAAGAACTCACACAAGTAGATTTGGGAGATAAATAATCAAAACAGAGTATGTTGTAAAAGATAAAGAAAAGAATTTAGAATTGGACTTCATGGAGATAGAGATGTAAAATTACGTAGGGAGACTGAATCCCATAATTTTGTCATGAGGCAGACAAAGTACTTCTAAGTCAATCAAAAGTTTTCTTTTCTCCTGGGAGGACACCAATTCCTAGTTGAATATAGCAGCCATTGAATTATCTTGAGCATAACCCCCAAACAAGTAGTGCGATGGTATTAGTCTCTTGATTTCTTTCTGAAACAGATTAAAATTCCATTTCCTGATTGATACATTGCAGTTAAAATGTCATATGGGTGAGCAAAAGGGGAAATACTGTGTAACAGGTGTGCTGGCCCTTCCTGTGCTTGACAGAGTTAATTCTATCAGATCTGACCAATGTTTTCCATCAAGTCATCACTAAATTATGGCAACAAGATAATGTTCCCTCTAAGTCTTTAGTACATGAACTTTAAAAGTACTATGGGGATATTAAAATATCTTCTTGATACTTAGAAAGATTTTAATGAGACTGCAGAAACATAAAACAAAAGATTATTGATATCGTGTCTATCCTCCATTGGACTTACCTAGCTGCGTATGTGGCAGGCAGTGCAAATGTAAATTTTGGTAAATTCTATTCATGTCTAAATGTCTTACCAAAGAAAATCAAAAGATCTTACCTGCTAAAATCCCATATACCTTGTCTACAACAATGCCAAAAAAAAAGGGTTTAATTGCTTTACCTGTGATGTTGAGGCTTTTATAATGAAAGTTTTTGTTTTCTTTTAGCTTCTGCAAACATAGAGAAGAATATAATGAAATTTTTGACTTTATAGCAGTAGAAAGGGATAGCTATTTTTAGATATGTGTCTACAAAATGGCTATTATAATTGCTGGCCATAGAAAACATGCTATAATGTTGGCCTGCCCTAAATTATATTTTCCAAGTGTGGGCAAGAAGAATGTTTTTCTCTAATTTGGAAATATATTGAAGATGAGAATGGAGAAAAGGATCAGAGAGAAAACAATGATTTCTGTGCCATTTCTCTCAAACTCTCCGTGATTTTTAAGGAGAACATAAGCAGCCTAGAAAAGCACAAGTTGTTGGCTGGTATGTGTAGGATGTGACAAAAACTCATTCCAATGTATATATATATATTACATATATATGTGTGTGTCTTTTAAATAAAACTGCTTCTAAAAGAAAAAAAAAAGAAAATAACATCACTGGAGGGCAGCCAAGTTAGACAGGTCTTGCTAAATTCCTATACTTAAAACTATCTTACTTGAAATCCCGCCCTGATTTCACAAGTTTGAATTATTTCTGTACTTTAAAACCATTTTACCTGACAAAGAGAAGAACTGTTTATGGTGTTATCCAATATGCTTTGTAGTGTTTTAAAAATGATGACCGTGTTGGATATGGATTGCCTATGTGATACGTTTATAGATGCAGTAGACAGGATTGACAAACCACTGGTCTATCAAAAGGGGTATGTAGATATAAAGTGGATTAGTATTTTTGGAAAGCTGGCTGGAAACTAATCCCTACACATCTAAAATCCGGGTGTTGTTAGTAAGTAAACTCCTATGTCTTCCATGCTGAAATGCTTTTTCTGAGGGGATATTTGGCCTGAAGTCACCACATTGGAGTGACATCAAGACAGAGGAGTGTGGGCTTGATAAGAATGCACCCAAAAGTCAAACAGCATTTTATTTTACATTTGACTGTATTTGGTTTTACCATGACATAAAGAAATAGAAAGTGGCCTAAGATTTCAGGCAGTTTAAAAAAGTACTACCAGAAAAGGAATCAGTATAAATGTCCCATTTCATCATGAGACAGATGGAGACGTGGCATTGTTATTTTTCATTATCTATAGGGAATACCTGTTTCTATTGTGTTTTCATTCTCCTTTCAAAATGACTTATATTTATATATCTTTATATTAAGAAAACGTGATAAGATAGCCTATAATATTTAAATATCCGATAGAGTTTAAATAAAGTTAAAACACATTTCTGTATCTGAGGACAGAAACACTATAGATAAAATACTGTTATATTTTTCTTGCATACCTTAGTTAGTTCTACTGGTAACTGCTATTAATTGCCACCATTAAGCTATCCTTTTTTAATTTAAATGATAGAATTGATGTGGCTGAAAAGTGAATAATATAGCATAATTTCAAATAAAACTCCATGCAATAGATAATGATGTGGTTATTACATATTATATTGTTCTCTTTGTTTGGTTTTGTTTTTGCTTGTTTGATTTGATATTGGTGCAACCTGGGTTGGCTCTCTAAAAAGTTGGCTTCTCTATTCGCCTCCGATAAACTTCTAACCAGCCTGTCCTGTTTAAGGCAGGAAAGCAAATCTAATCTTCATTAAGTGCCTCTGACTTAGAGTAGGTCATTCTCCTTGGCCACCGAAGGTAGAGGAGTTACTTTTGTGTTATTCTTATTAATTGCATGTGAGGGGAAGCCAATTATTCTCATAACATTTGTATGCCATATGGAAATCTTTTTATGTCGTTTAAAAATGCTATTGGAGATTTTTTTTTAAAAGTTTTTGTTTGTCTCCGTTGAAAAAAAAGGGGGGGGATAAATATGAAGCTTTCTTTCAGTTCTCTAATGAGAAGCTGAAGTTGAATTGGTAATTGTTCATATATAACACCACTATTATATATTTATCTACATGTTCATATTCAGTAGTTGGTTGGGGAATGATACATCTTTTAAAATCCTTTTCACATGGTTAGAAAATGAAACTTTTATTTTCATTATTCTGCCCTTCATTCCCTTTCTCTCAATAGCCCATAAGGGATTCCTGGTATTCGAAACACTCGTGATGTGTCCTTCTTCATAACCTGTTTCTCACACAGAAACCTGAAACTTCTCCCCTCCCTCACATGCCCTAAACATCTCTGTGCTTAACAGAGTATCCTCCTCCATGAGCTGTTTGGATCCTCCCTCACTCCTAACTATACTTCAAGGCCTCACGCAAATGTCCTCTGCTCCTCAAAACCCTCTTTTGACCATTTTCTAGCAACAGACTTTTGTGGACCACCACCTGCCTTGCTACTCAGCTGCCATCTGATAGTGTCCTGTGAAATTTCATATGCTTGCTCCTCAGATTGATTGCCAAGTAGAGTTCCTGCTTCACTCTTCCCTTGTATGCCCCCCAAATTCCCAGGACAAAGCTAGGCAGGTTGTAATTGTTCAAGAAAGATGATTGATTGGTTCATATAAATGATAGCTCCTATAAAACATGATGTGGGAATAGGAAAAAGAAGGATCCTAGCAAGAAAATACACAGGGAAGGGTTCAACAGAAGCTTTTGCTTTCCTTGTCATGGAAACATCTGTCCCTAAAATTTAGCAGGACATAGAAGCACCAGGCCTTGTTGAGATGAAAAAATAAAGGAAAGGGAGAGAAAGATGATCATAACCCCAAGTCCAAAACTAATGTTTTAGTTACTGCCTTACTATTTCTGAGTAGAGACTCAGGATTCTGTAGAACACACAGACACACACACACACACATGCACACAGTCACACAAAGAACAGGGATTTGGCCTTGACATACTTTTTAAATTTGATGCCAATACTTTGAAACAAGCCTGGTCTAAAGTTGGAAAAACAGCCACTCAATGTCTAGTTGAGTTATGAGTTGAGAATGAATTTCACAACAAACCTCAATGATTTTCCACCAACTACACCAACCCAAAGACAATTTCTAATCACTTGGTGGCCATCGTATTGCAAAAGAAGCAGAGAACAGACATGCTGTCTGTTGCACTTAAATTTATGAAAAGCCGCTGAAAGGGAATGTAGAAAGTAAACGACCCATGGTGAAGCCCTGTAAATGGAGGGCGAGGTGCTGTGGTTAGCCGGGTTTCTCAATCCCTCAGATTCTCAAAGCCAAGAGAAAATTTATCCTCTTCCACTGAGACATAAACTGAACTCCTTTTGGTCATTAATCTGCAGAGTTGATGCCTGCCATGGTAATTCATCAAACATTTTTGTGGGGTGAGTCTGGTGGGGCCTCTGGGGGCATCTGCCTTTGAAATTCAAAGCACAGTTTTGTCCCCTGGGGACAGAGTGACTTTCTCCCCTCACTGCACATCTGGAAGGGGTGTTCCTGTGTCTGCTCTTCCCTAGACGGTGTCAGGGTCTGAACAGCACAGACGTCTTTGTGAATCTGTGCTCGTATCCCCCTCAGCCCTGAATGCTTTCCCCAGGCTGTCAGGTGGGGAGAATGTGGAGAAATACTGCAGCCAGGGAACTGTTTATGAACGGCGTTTTCCCTGTGTTATGGTTCAGCACAGAAAGGAGACAAGTACTGTTTTTAGTGGGTTTGATAGGGGCAAGAGTTGCTGCATTAACTATCATGAGAAATGAGTGGAATCCTCAATCATCTGGAGACAAACTAGGGAATGGTTCTGGAATCCTGAGATCGGACTGGATCTCACAACTGCGCCCTGCAGTAACTGGTGTCTGCCAGCCCTTTGTGCCTCAGCTAAAGGTTTCTTTCAAACCCTTGGGTCCTCACATGAATTGACCCTGCTGCCTCTGTGGGCTACTGGTCCTCTGTCCCCAACTCTGCACCACACTCCAGACACAGAGGCCACCTTTCAGCTTCTGGAGAAGGTCAGTGTCTTTTCCGCAATAAGCCCATCCACCCTGACTAGGAGGCCTTGCCCTGAAGTGTTTGTGAAGTTGGCTTCTTCTGTCACTGGGTTTTCAGCTCCAGTGTCAACTCGTCAGAGAACTATTCTCAAACCACTAGGTTTAAAGGAACCAAAACCACCCACCCACCCACTAAATTGTAAATTCTGAAAGAGCAAGGCCCTCATTCATCCTGCTTTCTGTGTTATATCTCTGGTATATATTTCATAAATCTTATGGAATGAATGGTTTCCTTGTTCTTTGGGTGTTTGGCTGAGGGTAGCATGACATTTGAGGTAGCCTGAAGTTTGCTCTTTTTCACATTTAAAAAAATGCTCGGATCAACATATTTTAAATTCACTCTCATGCATTTATCTTTTAACCAACTTATTCATTCAAGTGATATTTATTATCTACTATATGCCAGATACCTTGGCAAGATATTACATATGTCAGAAAAGTTTCAGCCGGGCAAATGACATAATGAAATGGGGAGAGACACGTGTGAAGACAAATTCTCATATTTCATATCAAGTGTTATCTCTAGACCTGTCTATCTTCCAGTTTTCTTTTTCTAGCCAAACTAATTTTATTCTGTTCTAACCATATACCCTTCAGTAGGGCACTTTCTTCATTATCCCAGAATTGGGCCTCATTGTCCCTTATATTGTCACTTTATTCTAGAATTCTTTTCTTTCTCCTATTTTCTTGTTTGTAGTCTAGGCATACTTTGAGGCTAGTCCAGAACTTTCCTCCCTACTAAGTTTCCTTCCATAACTCCATTAGCTCTCATGCCTCCTGAGCCCTGATTAGTAGGTAGAATCTAGGCCCTTTAAAATCGAGAGCTTTCTACTGATGATGACTTTGTTTGCATTTTTCTTTCTTGTGTGTATGTTAATACTGAAAGCTCAACTCAAGTCTAACGTTTTTGAGAAAGCAAACTGGTCTTAGTAATGCCATTCATCTAGGTCTCTGCCAGTGTCATAGGTAGTACGGAGGAAACACAGTTAACAGTCAATAAATCCTTAGTGATGGATGGGTGTCGAAATTGGGTTGTCATTTCCAGGCAGCATGTCGAATGAGAGCAGGTCTGGTAAAAGACTCTTCAACATTCAGTCTCCCTGTAGATCAAACACAGGCAAAGGTGGTGAAAGGCAAAATTCCAATAGCAAGGGTATTATTAATCTACTTAAGCTATTAAGTGTTGTCCAGTATTAGACTGGACCGGAAATCCTGGTTTTCAACTCTTTCCCATTTGAATGCCCAAGAGGCTGTCAGCGAGTCAGAGGAAATGCGGAATTGGCTTTCAGTTGCCCGAGGAGAGGAGCTTAAATTCCCAGATTTATAGCTCTGCTTTACCTGAAACTTTTATTTTGCTTTTACTTTTATGTAGCAATCAAGTGTACTGTATTTTCAGTTGGTGCTTCTTTAACAGTCTAAGGGAGCTCTAAAAATAAGGACCTACCAATTTATACAGTAATGTTTGTAGTGGTCTTTATGGAATGCCTCATCACAGGCCAGTATCCTAGGAGCCCCCAAAATATGATACTTTGAGAAAGGGCCTTAGAGTGGAAGAGTTATACAATTTGTAGTGTGAATGGTCTGTCTGTAATCTCTGAACTCAATTATTCTAGCTTATCCAATTCTAGTAGTAGATGAAGGGACAGGCACACAAAATCATGCAATAATAATAATGATTCCACCCAGCAAGACACTACCACACATTGACATGAACACAGCTGTGAGACACTGATACACCAAGGTCATAAAACCTTCCTAGCTGTTTGTACAGTGCTGCCAACATCAGCACATGGTGGCAAGTTTGAGAACTTAATTGTCAGATATTCAATGACCTCTCTGATAGTCGTTCCAGAAGAAGGATTCCAAAATTGCTTTGAAGGGTAGAGTGGGTGCCTGCATTGGTGCATAGCTTCCCAAGGGGAGTAATTTGAAGGTGACCATAGTGATAGTCAGCAGTGAGGTATGTAGCACTTTTCCTAGGATAAGTTTGTAAACTTGATTGTCAGACTTCATAGTAATAGGTGCGTGTCTTGAATCTCCTTTACTAGAGTAGTGCTTCTCTCTGGCCTAAGTTTCCTAGCTCTAAAATAAAGGAATAGGTCAAACTAAATAGCCTCAGAACCACCTACCACTTCTAAACTCCTATGTATCCGATGACTATTCAAATGATAAAAATGAACTTGGAGATCTGAAGATAACTTAGGTAAAGAAGAAATTTTATCCTTACTGTCACTAAGCATGCCGTATGCTTCTGGAAGGCCCTGTAGTCTTCCTTCTGTTGCAACTTTTTCATCTCCCTCATATCTCACCTTATCTTTACTGCCTACAGTGAACACATCCTTCCTTGACTCACTATAGCACTCACAGGCTTCTCCATTTGTTTTTTATTAAAATTCCTATTTACTGTGTACGCCTCTTGTTTTTCTAAGTTGACTCTAAGCTATCATTGGTCAGGAACTTTACCTCCTACTTCTTAATATCTCCAGAGTGGCCATGGTAAGTGCTCAGTAAATATTTGCTGCTAATGACCTGTCTTAGCTGACATATCTTGCCTCTGGTGAATTTTACTATAACAAGCAGTAATACAGGAATATAAATTAAAACAAAAGAGACAAAATCTGGAGGGACTTTGAATACTTGATTAGAACTCTAAATTAGAGAAATTCTTCCAGTGTTGGTCAGTAATATAAAAATTATTTTGAGGGAGGCATCTATGGCTCAAAGGAGTAGGGTCCTGCCCCCATATGCCAGAGGCGACATGTTCAAACACAGCCCCAGCCAAAAACTACAAAAAAAAAAAAAAATTATTTGGAAGATTTTATTAACTTGATATTTGGCTAGTATTACAAGTGTTTATTTGTTAATCTCCCCTAAACTCAACAAGGATAAGATCTTCTTAAGTACAGAGTCTGTATGTTATCCTCGTTTATACCTTTGGCCTCATTTGGGTTATAAAGTGAATGTTCAGTAAATAATATTGAAAACATAAATGAATGAATTACCTTTAGGGCCAAAGCTGGAGATTCTGTCAAAATACTTATACCCTATGTCTCCCAAAGTTGCAAGTTATCTATTTTTAGGTGATATTAAAATGGTCTGCCTTTGACACTGGGAAGTTCGTTGGATTAAAACATGTAATAACAGGGACCCATAAATTGATGGCTTTGTCTTGGTTGGCTTGGGAATAGTTCCTGAGAAGATAAAATATAATTTCCTTTCTGTTTTAATTTCAACCTTGATTTTGGTAGAGGACGTGCTTTTAACATTTGTAAGATAATGGCTTAATTACTACAACTTCATCCCCTGTTTTAGAATAGGGCTAATGTTCTAATTTGCTAACAATGTTAAAATAACTTTATAATTCTACAAAGAGATTTTCCATACAAATTATTGACATCTTATTACATAAAAATTTGTGTAGTTTATATATCTATAAAATTATAAACAAAATTAAGACAAGATCAGAGACAATATTTTAAAAGATAATTAAAGGTTTTATCCCCTAGTATAGGAAAAGCTTTTATAAGTTCTACCCAGAAAATCCAATAGAAAAATTAGATAAAAGATGCAACTATGCAGAATGAAAAATGCAAGTGAACACAAGGCATTCCAGCTTACTGGAAACAATATAGTTTTACATATAGATGTTAGGGTAGAGTGATACTATTGTTCTCTCTTTTTTTCTTTTCTTTTTTTTTTTTATTAGAAACAGAGGCTCATTCTGTCACCTTGAGTATAGTACCATGGCCTCATAGTTCACAGCAACCTCAAACTCTTGGGCTTGAGCAATCTTCTTGCCTCAGCCTAGTGAGTAGCAGGGACTACAAAAGTATACCACTACGCCCTGCTAGTTTTTTCTGTTTTTAGTAGAGATGGGGTCTGGTTCTTGCTTAGGCTGGTCTTGAACTCCTGAGCTCAAGCAGTCTACCTGCGTCAGCCTCCCAGAATGCTAGGATTACAAGTGTGAACCACCTCACCTGGTGATACTATCTTTCTTGTATCTCCTTCCCAGGAGTAATTTATCTTATTATTTCTAGAAACAGTTTTATTTAATACTATGAAAATATGGTAGCCACTCTTTGGCTCAAAAAATCCATTTTTAGAATATAGTCAAACATATACCTGAAGATTTATCTAAAAAGCTAAAAATAAGAAGTTTACTTAAATCTTTGGCTACATGGTATTGCTTATATGAAGGAACATTGAAAACATCCCAGATATTCAATAATAGGTAAAATGGTTAAAAGTCTGGTGTATTCAGATAACAGTCTATTATTTAACCAACTAAAAACTCTTTTTAAAGAATAAAATGAGATTATGCATGTGATATTATAGGTGAGGAAACAAATACTAAAAGATATAGCAGAAGGTAGAATTGAGAGACTGCATTGCAAATGAAGCAGAAAAAAATGACAAGGATCTCCCAAGATGAGTGGATGATGACACCAAGACTGGTATGCAGCCAGTATATACTGATGTAGGCATCTTGGCTGTTAAAATATTGAAGTACTTCCATGGCAGCTCTCCCAAGATCCCTTCAAGGGCTCTTTAATTGCTCCGACCACCCAAGTATTTATCACCCTCACACTACCAGTCTTCTCCACAATCCCATAACTAAGAATTATTGCTGGGCAAATTGGAGGTAGGAGGCTTTTGGACTTTGCTCCCAGCTCAGCAGCCAGTATCCATTCTGATTGGTCAAGCCCTTGCCCAGTTGATTGCTAAGTCTTTTGCATGTCACCCCAGTGGCACTACCCTTTCTCAACACATGTACTGTATACAGAAAAGATTTTCAGAAAATGTGGAAGAAGTTCACCAGAGGCAATAGGTTTCATTTTGGGGTTTGTTTGTATATTCAAGTGGAGAGAGTTAGCATTCTTGGCTCCAGCAAAAGAGATTTAGAAATTTTCAGCATGTGATGGTTGTACAATCCAAGAAGTTAACCATCCAAAGGAGACACATTCCCTCTATAGTGACTCCATTCTTTGATAAAGTTATTTATCATTTAGGTATCATAAAGAAGAGTTAGGACTCTAACTAGTATTTCTCTGTGCTCAAGATGAACTTCAGCAGAATGTAGTAACATCCCAGATTTTAGGAAGCCATGGATCCAGGGAGGAGAATTCTTCTGTCCTTACAGCAACTTTAGCTTCTTCCAGAGAAGATGGCTGTTCACTCCCTTCTGGAGTGCCTTTATCTGCAGACGAAGACACTGGGATTTGCAATGATCATTTGGCACCCTCTCCATGATGGACAACCTACAGTTTGACCAGAAGCTGATGAGGCATTTTCGGTTGGATTTTGTTTTGTTTTGTTTTGCGGAAGACCAGAAGGGCTGTCAGTGTTGCTGCCTGCAGGATAAGTAAAGATATCCTACTATGTATTTTATTGGCAATCCTGGTAGTATTTTCTCCATTGGTGGTTTATGTGTAACAGAGACCAAACTGCAATTTTCTGACCTGCCAGGATTCATTATGTCTGGTAAATATAGCTTATGCTTGACAGAATACACACTCAGGGTGGAAAGCTATGCAAATTAAACTAAGGTTTAGGCTAATTTTTGGTAGTGAAAATTATTCTCCCTTGGTGACCTTATTCAGCATCAAATTAAAAACAAAACAAAACAGCAAGCTATTCATGCAGTCCACTCCGTTTTCAGATTGGCCAACCTCTTGATTCTTAGAGCTCATGTCTTTCATGGAGCCTATTTTTTTATGGTTGTAAGAAGCTTTTTGCATTAACAGATTGGTGATCAGGTAATAAAATACTTTCTTTATGGTAACTGCTTTTAGTCCATTTTGAGATCTATGCAAATCTTATCTGCCTATGGATTTATGGAGACTATACCACCACAGAGTCTTAGTATTTTAGCAAATGATACTTAAAAATATGTATCCTTTGTTTGAGTATCAAAGTTTAGTCTTAGGCCAGAATGATGTTTCATTATTGACAGTCTGAACAGTGGTTTTGACGCAGCCGAAATAGAGAAAAGCCAAATTCTAGTAATATTAACCATAAGTTAGGAAGACTCTCAGTTGATTGTTAGTACATTTAATTGTCCTTTTTAGTGATGAGTTTTATTAATATATGTAGTTTATACAGCTTAGTCACCCTTTTTTGTTTGTTTGTTTTGAGACAGAGTCTCACTTTGTTGCCTTGAGTAGAGTGCCATGGCATCCCAGCTCACAGCAATCTCAAACTTTTGGGCTCAAGTGATCCTTTAGTCTGAGCCTTCCGAATAGCTGGGACTATGGGTGCCTGCTACAATGCCTGGCTAGTTTTTCTATTTTTAGTAGAGATAGAGTCTTGCTCTTACTCAGGCTGATCTTGAACTCCTGAGCTCAAGCTATCAATCTGCCTTGGCCTCCCAGAGTGTTGGGATTACAGGCATGAGCCACTATGCCCAGCTTAGTCTCCAATATTATCTCAATAATTCTATCTCCATTAAGAGAAAAGGCAATATTTACTACTCTGTTTTACCATAGATGAGTGGAAGGCTTTTGGTCAAGGTAGCAGACTTGTTCTACTGGATGGCTGTTAATTTTTTTTTCTGTTTTGAAAATTTTTAAATTGACAGACAAATATATATATTTATCATTTATAATATGATTCTTTGAAGTATGTATACATAGAATGTGCTCATTAATACAGCTTGGGAATTCCTTATCTGAAATGCTTGGGGCCAGAAGTGTTTTAAGTTCTGGATTTTGAGGGGATTATACTTTACCAGATGATCATCCCAAATCTGAAAATCAAAATCTGAAATGCTCCAATAAACCTGTCCTTTGAACACCATGTCATGTTGTTGTTCATCAAGTTTTGGATTTTTTGAGCATTTTGGACATTGGATTTTCAGATTTAAGATGTGCAACCTGTATTGCATTACCTCACAAATTTAGGAATTTTTTTTATGATGAGAATGCTTGAAGCATACTGTTCGTGATCTCCAAGAATACAATACATTGTTATTAACTATAATCATCGCATTGTATAGTAGGTCTTTGGAATTTATTCTTCCTATTGAACTGAAGTTTTGCATCCTTTGACCAATATCTCCCAGTGTTTTTCTACCCCTTCCCTCAGCCCAAGCTAACTATTTATCTTCCTTTGCCTGTCATATTTCACCCAATATAATCTCCTCCAGATTCATCCATGTTGTTACAAATGGCAGGTTGTCCAGTTTTCATGGCTGAATGGTACTCCATTGTACATTTATATCACGTTTTCTTTATCCATTAATCTATCAATAGACACTTCAGTTGATTCCGTATTTTGACTATTGTGAATAATGCTGCATGGGAGTGCAGATATCTTTTTGACATAGTGCTTTCATTGCTTTGGTGTATATGGGCTCTCTGGAAAGTATCCAGCCGTTATTAATACTATTTTCATATTATATTGTTGGATACTTTCTGGACATCTCTCGTATACTCAGCAGTGGGATTGCTAGATTGTATCATAGTTCCACTTTTAATTTTGGGGGGAACTCCTGTATATTTTCCATAATGGTTGTTTTAATTTATATGAGAAGGGTTTCTGCACATCCTCACTAAGCCTTATCTAGGTCTTTTTGATAATAGCCATTCTGACAGGTATAAAATGATATCTCATTGTGGTTTTAATTTGCATTTCCTTGATGATTAATGATGTTGAATATTTTTTCATATGCCTGTTGGCTATTTTCTTGTCTTCATTTGGGAAATGTCTACTGAGGTCTTTTGCCCAATTTTTAATTACATAGTTTTCTTACTATTGAGATGAATCCTTATATGTTTTATATATTAAACCCGTATCAGATGGCATAGTTTACGAATGTTTGCTTCCATTCCGTAGGTTATCTCTTCAGTCTTTTGCCTGTTTCCTTGGGCATGCAGAAACTTTAGTTTGCTAAAATCTCCTCTATCTTCACTTTTGTTGCCTGTGATATCAAGAACTCACTTCTCAGACTAAGGTTGTGGAGCTTTTCCCATGTTATTTTTTTCTAGTAGTTTTATTGCTTCAGGACTTAGCTTTAAGTCTTCCACTTTGAGTTGATTTTTGCATATGGTATGAGATAAAGGTCTAATTTCATTCTTCTGCTTGTGGATATCCAGTTTTCCCCACACCATTTATTGAAGACTATCCTTTTCTCATTGTGTATTCCTGGCAACTTGTTGAAAATCAGTTGTCTGGATTTATTTTTGAGTTCTCTATTTGATTCCATTAGTCTATGCATCTTGATGGCTCCCAGATTTCATGAGACAAAGGATCCCACAGGCCATACCCTCTTCCGACTTGTACAGCCAGACTTAACAGGGTGTTATAGAATTTGATGCAATGGCAAGGATATGATAATGTTATTTTAATTTAATAAGGCATTCCCAGAAACCAAAGTTTAAATAATGCCATTTGTAGATGTGGACAGTAGAGGAAAGAGAAGTCTGGGAGTTTCTAATCCATTCTGTGGAATTGTTGCCTTCAAAAGGCAGAAGGTAGTTAGGCAAGTGGGAAGTAAGAATCCAAATAAATATTCTATGTCACTGCCATCTGTGAATTACCAGATGCTTCTCTTTCTCCTTGGGAATCACATATTTTGTCAACTGGTAACAACTAATACACCACAAAGATGAAAATAGACATTATGAAGATTCTTCATAGGCATGATATTGGGGAAGGATGTGTGTCCTACCTGAAGAGGAAGGATTTTTCCTTGGTTTGTTCACTCTGAGTTAGATTATGTCCAGTTATGGCTCCTTCGAGGAAGGCCCTGTGTTATTTTTCTAAGTCAGCTCACTTAGCTTCCTCATGTAGAGCTAGTCTCATGATAGAGATTTGTCTTTGTGATCAAGCAGTGGGAGAGGAATGTGTGGCTCTTCACAGAAAACTGTCAGGAGAATCACTACTACTGTGCAACTGGTATTAGGAATATTAACTTGGGGGGGAGAGGAGGAAGGTGTCATTGTCAACCTTGATCTGCTCCATTCTTGTATTTCACCTATTGATCAGGGAAGTGTGTCCAGGCATGTTTTAATCACTGGAAGGACATCTAATATCTCCCCAGTGGGTTTCTCCCATTGTCTTTCCATGAAACATGTTAGGCATTATCCCCGTGGCACACAAAATAAAATTCAAACCAAACAATGAAAGAGATAGAATTCATCTCTTTTGTTCCTTCTTTCAAGCTTCATTCTCAGAACCACAGAAATTGAAAAGGAAGATTGGGTTTTTGAGTTCCAGACATACTACTTCTAAACTCTTCCACTTAAAAACTAGCATATTCCCCTGACTTTGTAAAGGTGAATCTATACATGTCACTGAGATAGGGGACCACAGAAAAACACCTACAGCAGCAGCAGGTAAGGGCAATCTCCTCTGGTGAAGTGTGACCAACCCAAATTTCTAGTCCACCATCAGCTCCAAACTTTTTGGAGTGTCTGCTCAATTACACCACCTCACTATATCCTTGGCTAACGCTCATAATCACCTTATGAGTGCTGCTTTTCTATGTAATATGCATATTTGGATCCATAGCCCAAGTCTCTCAGCAGGAACTCTCCTGTAGTTTGTTCAGCAGACAAATATAGCCATTGCCTTTCGGCCCATACGACATGGGTGATCTGGATGGGAATGAAATACAGACTTGGCTCATCTGAGAGCAGCTTTGGCTTCACTTATATGCCACAAATGTTGTCACCTCCAAACACTGACAATAGCCGCTGATGAGAACATTTGAATCCATTCCCAAAAGTGCATTGCCTCCAGACCACAGGAATTAGAGCCATTTGTGTTCCTTTGCTTGTATGTTCTTTTTCTTTCCTTTCCTCTGGTGTGTGCTCGTATTCCCACAGTATTTCCCCTTAATCTAAGACTTACATTAGATGTTTCTAGTCACATTGTCAAATTCTTTGAAAACTCTCTTTGTGGCTCTAAATCTAGGATAGTCAAAAATTACTTATCAAATGAATATTTTCTAACCCTAGCAATCAAAAAATAATTATATTCCTAAAGCAGTGTGAAAACATGATGAATTGAATTAGTGGGAATAAAATATAAACTACATAACTAGAAGAGATAGTGCCATACAGGAGGAATGCCCACCGGCAAGATTTTGTTTTATTTTGTTTCATTTTGGGGGCTGTTTAAAAAAAAAAAAATCCCTTGTGAAAAGAAAAGATTGAAGTCCAGTTCACAGATTGGGATTAATGAGTTAGGTAAGGGCTACAGCATCCTACCATGGGCTGTCTATGTGTGTTTCCCCTCAGAACCAATGGGGTTTTCTGATTGAAGAGGTTGGCTGGAAGCTGCCATGTTTGAGGGGCTAGAGAAAGAGGTCAGGTTTCCTGTCTCAGGAGATCCAAATAAAACCAGAAACACTACGTGATGAGGCCAGGGGTGGGGAGGTAGTGAAAGGACATCATTATTCTTTGTGTCTTCTTTTCCCTGGGGGAAATATTGGCACCTAAATATTCAACAGTAGGAAGACATTTGGAAAGTGGCCTTGCCAAAGGATCTGTGGTAATCGAGAGTCATAAATCAGATATGAGAGGGAGAGACCATATGGTGGGGAAGGAAAGTGACGATACAGTTCTTTCAGCTGCAGCTATCCATGTGTACTCTCTTCCTCAGTTGAGTGCAGGGTCCCTTTCCTCTGTTTTCTGCCCCCACACTGAAACTGCAGGAACGTCAGCTGAAATACCTAGTTCTTTTCTACACGTTTCTGAACCAGCAACATGTCAGTGACCTGGAGGGGTTTCAAGTGAGAGCCAGAGAAATGATTAAAGAGCTGGGGATTCCAATGATCCAGTGGGTGTTTCCTCCCTGCACCATTAGAACTGACTTATGAGAAGACAGTCAAATAACTAGATATGTGGTGTTTGGCCCAAGGCAGACAAGAAGGTATGGGGTAACTTGTCTCCAATTGAGTTGCCAACAGCTAATAAATTATGGTGTCTTTTCCCCTCCAAGTAAGACTGTCAGTATATATTTTTAAAAAGTTTTATTGAAAATAGTTACCTCAAATTTATTTGCACTCATTTCCCCAAGAGTCTGAGTAATCGCAGATTCTGGTTTGCTGCTGGCCTCCATGAGTTTCAAAACAGCCTCCATCACTCCACACAAGTCTACTTGCCCAAGGAAAACCACCTCCCCTCTTTTTCTCCAACTGGTCTAGAGATCAAGAGGGGGAGATTGAAACCCCTTCCTTTGGCAACACGTCACCTCCCATGCTTGTTTCTGGCTCCTCTTTTGGGCGGGTGAGCAAAACCATTTTATTAAACCATTTGTCAGGGGGCAGATGGGAAATCTGTCTTTCCCATTAGTCAGCAGAAAGTGACCCCAGCATCTGTGGAGGGAATGGGTCAAGCTCTTGCCACCAACCAGAGTAGAGTAGAGACGGAGGCTGGGTTTGCATTCAGTTGTCACAAGGTCCCAGGCAGCTCCCCAGGGGACCCTGTTTTTCTTGGCCACTCCTATGTTCCTTCTCTCTGAGCTTCAGAGCCATCTCGAGATTATGGACCTGTGTGTCCAGCCAGGAAAGGGGTCAGAGGTCACCAGCATTGGGAGGAATTAGGAACTTGCTTTAGCCCTCCATATCCATGTTTAATTAATTTCCTAACTTTGTGGGGGAAACGATGAAATAAATAAAGCCAACTGACCACTCCATAATTTGTTTCTGAAGTTTGGCTGGACATGAAAGTCTACCTTCCAAAACCACGCGGTATAATTTATTTTACGATTCCCTCTCGGCACCAGGTCTGGGCTAACCTTGAGTTGAGAGACTGTGCCTTCACTTCCTGGTGCTGGTGGTCACAGTGTGTCCTTTCTTGGCAGTGGCGGTGGGCCCAGCAAAACAGACCTCTGAAAGGCGAGTGGATTAATCATTCTGAAGGCATGCTTGCCTCCACAGTTCCCCTGCAGGATGCCTGAACACCAGAGACGGGGACGGTTGTAGTTCCCAAGTGGCAGAAGGAAATGTCTGAAGACTCACGAAAAGAAGGGGTTGAATGACACCGGCAAAAAAGAATGAAGGCTTTTAAATTGTGCATGCTGGAGTTTTCAACTAAACCGAGTATTACCCAGAAATATATTGCCACTCCTAGAGCAGAAACTGTGAGGAGTCCAACCTTTTTATTACAATCAGGTTTTCTCTAAATATATTATGTCCTGCAGGTCAAAATGATTTACTTCTCTATTTTGGGACATCTGAGTTCTATTCTACTGTTGCCAGTATGTTTTCAGCTGTGCCAGAACTGAGCAGGTCTGCGGCTCCTTTGTAACATCAAAACGGAGACATTTATCATTGAGATTTATCATGGGACAGCCTGCCAGATGGTTTGGGTATTTTAAAGGTGAACCATTTGGGCCTTGATTAGCTCACACGGACTTCTAGCTAACGACAACTCTATCAGCTGCTCGGTGGAAAGACACTGCATTCCACCTCCCCTTAAATCCCTCTCTCTCTTCTTCTAGTAATGCAGAAAATATTAATGTAATGGCAGATGTGGCATAGATTGTCATTTCAGGAAGAAAACCAAGCCATAACCAATTCCACTGATTGCATTCTAATTATAATGTGACCTCCTGTTGCTTTGCATAGAGGTGGTATTCATTTCAGTACACCACTGTAAAACTTGCCTAGTCAACGACCCTCAAAGGGGCAATTGTAAGATTTAAGCTTGGATTTTTTTGCTCATACCAAAGGCCTTTATTCTGCCAAGCCTCTGCTGATTGGGCCAGAAAGAATGCATTTGATTATATACACTGAACTTATTGGGAACAGAACCTTTGTGCTTTGAAATGCTTCTCATTCAAATTATATTCAGACATCCAATCAACATTGATTATGCTATGGATTGGCAATGGGGAATGCCTTGGGCTTTTGGTCTGGCTTGAAAGTTTGCTCAGCTCCACTCTACTAGATAACTGGGACTGGGAAGCCAGCTGAGTTTCCTTAACCATAAACTTGAGTTTCCTATAAGAGGACTGTTTCTCTTGGGATCCCAGGGCTTTATAATTCTCACCTGATCCAGGATCCCAAGATCACTTCTTCTCTTGGAAAATTTGAACTTCTAAATTTAACTTCTGAGAGCTTTGAGATATGTGTACACATTTGTGTTTGTGTAGAATACAGCAGGTCCTTGATTTGGGGCATAAAAAGCTAGGAGAATCTGAGTTAGACTCAGGTTCACAGGTCTGGGATTTGGTATTGTGGAATGAAGTGAATGTCATAGTTGCTGGTGGTGTGATTTAGGTGTGATTCCATTTCTCATGTGCAGAATGAAATAAAAGATGGTCTCAAGGTTCAATGTATAACATAGATGATTTGAAAATACTAAGATAGAATATAAAATTAAAGTAGTATTATTATTTAGAAGACAGGGTATGTATGTATTTAGGGGCCTTTGACTACATCTAGACTCCTCTGTCTCTGGAAAATTCCTGGTGTTCCAAGCAGTTGGCTCTTGGCAGACATCACAGACACATTCACGTTTTTATTTTGACTTGAAGATCCTCTTCTGGCCCTTTAGAATAACATTAACCTGGAAGTCAGGCTGGGATTCCCACAATAGGAGGGAACTTGCCAGGGCTTCCTCATTCCAAGCTGATAAAATAGCTGAAGATAACTCCATTCTCTTCATCCAGTCGCATGTGATCACCAGTCACCTGTGTACAGATGACTCTCAAATACAAATTTCCAGCCTTATGAGCTTTTCTGACATTCAGTATTGCTAAGTATATGGTCAACTTGAATAGTATTCCAGGACCTCCAATGCAGTATTTCTCCTTTTTCCCACCAAAATGACTACAACCAGCCTTTCTTCTAGTTCTTTCTTCTTTAATTCCAGTTACTTGATTTCAAAACCTTGAGACCTTCTTTTACTTTCTTCCTGTCCCTTACCTCTCACATACATTTAGTGAATTCTGCCACTGACAATGCCCTTGAAAACATCCCTTTATTTCTCCTGAAGTTACCCCTGCTTTACTGTGTCTATTATTTCCTTCCTGACTTAGGCAATTGCCTCTTTAAAGGTTTCTCCAACTTTGGCCTGTTCACCAGACAATCTGTCCTACCCTGGTGTGGCAGGAAACTTCTAAGAGTGCCCTCCTGGTACCTGTTTCTTGGCATTCACATTCTTGTGAAATACCCTCCCCTTATGTGTGGATGGGACCTGTGACTTGTTTATAGCCAGTAGCACATGGCAAAGGTATTGGGATGCCATTTCGTGATTAGGTTATAAAAGATTATGACTTCTCCCTTGCTAGCAGACTTTCTCCCTGATCACTGATGAACCAAGATGTCATGTTGAAAATGTCCACCTGGCAAGCACCAGAGGCCATCTCTAACCATTAGCCAGTGAGGAACTAGGTCCTGTGTCTAACACCCCCAAAGGAACTGAGTTTCATCAACAATCATTTGAGCATGGAAACTTTTCCAGTTAGGCCTTATGTGAGATCATATCCCTGCCCATGCCTTCATAGTAGCCTTGAGAGATGCCAGAAGCAGAGGACCCAGCTAAGCTGTACTCAGATTCCCCATCCACAGAAACTATGAGACAAAGATGTATTGTTTTAAGCTGTTATATGTGTGATAATTTATTATGTAGTAATGGACTACTCAAGGGTTGTGGTCTCCAATACCTGGTATCAGTCTGTGGCCTGTTAGGAACTGGGTCACATAGCAGGAGGTGAGTGGTGGGCAAGCAAGGAAAGCTTCACCTGTATTTATAGCCATTCTCCATCACTCACATCACTGTCTGAGCTCTACTTCCTGTCACCTCAGCATTAGAGTCTCATAGAGGTAGGAACCTACTGCAAACCGCATGTGCAAGGGATCTAGTTTGTATAGTCGTTGTGAGACTCTAATTCCCCTATCCCCCTTCCTGGTCCGTGGAAAAATTTGTCTCCCATAAAACTGGTCCTTGGTGCAAGAAAGGTTGGGGACTGCTACTCTAAGGTACCCAGATTACTGCCTGACAATGTTGATCTTTTGCTCAGAAATACTCAGTGGCTTCAGGATTCCCTGTATTTGGTCCTGAACTGCCTATCAAGCTGCTTTCCTTCCTGAGTGCCATTAAGTCTGCACTGTTCATATTTCTGGCTCTCTGCTTTTTACTCTTTGCTGACATTGTTACCATTTCCTAGATTTTCTTTACGACTGAATTCCATATCTTTTTTAAAGACCCACTTAAATGTCACTTCTTTCTTAAAACCTTTTGTGATCCCTGCAACTATATAGATCTCTGAGCTGCCATGGTTCTGTGCCGTAGGGCCCTTTTCTTCTCCTCTCTCCTCTCTTCCCCTTCTCCTCCTCTCCCCTCCCCTTCTCCTCCTCTCCCCTCCCCTTCTCCTCCTCTCCCCTCCCCTTCTCTCCTCTCTCTCTCTCTCTCTCTCTCTCTCTTTTTTAAAGAGACAAGTCTTGCTCTGTCACCCAGGCTGGAGTGCAGTAACATGATCCTAGCTTATTGCAGGTTCAAACTTCTGGCCTCAAATAATCCTCCCACCGTGGCGCTCCAAAGTGCTGGGATTACAAATTTGAGCTACTCCACCAGACTCCTTTTCATATTTAACCTATTGGGAAAGGTACTGGGGGCATTGCTGTATCTATACTACAGGTTGAATAGCACTTATCCAAAATGCTGGGACCAGAAGGTTTTCCAATTTCAGATTTGTTTTAGATTTTGGAATATTTGCATTATACGCTTACCAGGTGAGCATCCCTCATTTGATTATCCAAAATCTGAAATGCTCCTTTGAATATTTCCATGAGTGTCATGTAGTGATCAGAAAGTTTTAGATTTTGGAGCATTTTGGATTTAATATTTTCAGATTAGGGATAGTCAACCTGAACTAGGTTGCAAACTTTTTGAAGAAGGAGACTGTTCATGATTCATCTTTCCATGGCCTCAGCGCTCCCAATCCAATGACTTATAGATAGTATTCTCTTAGGAAAGAGTTACTCATTCATGAAAAGCAAGCCAGTTTGCCCATAAGGTAGAAACAATTTGTGGAATGAGTGGTCTATTTGCTTGCTTATTCATTCATTCATTCTTTCACTGCCTCCCACATGCCAGGCATTGTTCTAGGGTCTGGAATAGGCCTGGACTCATGGGCA
>NW_003852403.1:9246318-9253431 GCF_000181295.1 Otolemur garnettii | reverse complement strand
AGGGCCCTGTGGATCCCAGGCAGCTCTGTCTTCACCTCCCCACAGCCTCCTGCTCATGACTCTTCCCATCATGTCTGGACCCTTATTTTTAGTTGTTTCTCATTAAAAATAATACTCTGCTGTATAGTGCAACCTTAGAAATACTGATGTGTAGTTGGACCATGGAACCAAACACCCAGAAGAAGAATCAGGATCCCTGAAATACTTCCTCCTTATCCTCTTTGTCAGGTACCTCTCATCACTGATCTTAGAAGTAAGAGGTGGGGAAAAGCAGAGGAGAGGGCACAGACCTAATTCCAGAGCCCATGGACCCACCTGTCTGTGCCCCGTTGCCTTCCTGTTCACTCCCCAGGGATGCTAACCCAGGAAGCCTCTAGGGCCCAGTGGGGCAGGGCTGCCCTCCCTTGCTGGCTCCCTGCCTATAGGCTGTTCCTTTAAAAATTGGGGGCTTTAGCTAAGAAGAAAATTAAGTAATTTTGTTATTTTTCCTTGTTTATACTAAAATTATTAATCTTCAGAGATAAGTACTGTTCAGTGCATAATGAGTTAGAATTGTTGATAATTATAATTTTGAAGAGTTTCAGCTTGCTGTCAGCCAAGTAATTAAAGGGGTGGGACCAAGATTCTATTTTGTTCATGATGGTTGTGCTTCATGGGTGAGAACCCTTTGCTGCATGGTAAAAATGCCCTTCCTGGCCTGCGATACAGTAAAAGAAAGAGTTAATTAAATCCAGTGCGGTAGTCTACCGGGTTGTGAAGAGTTCTTCTTTCCTGATTTCCTTCCTAGTCCTTAGTCTTCTCTCCATATTCCCATTGTCTTTGGAAAGCCCCCCGCCCCCGTCTCCATTGATTAAACAGATGCAGGATGTCTGGGTTTTGTCTGAGTTCAGTGCAGAGGGTCTGTTCCCTTTCCTCTTCTGCAACTTCCCCCTTCACCCAATTGCCCAGGAGTCACCTTTCTTAATTTTTTTTTAAACTTCTTACATGTACTAGTGCTGGACTAAAAAAAATGGAACCGAAGGAAAAGAAGAAGAGAAAATGGAAAACTAATGATTCAAGAAATCACATAGCACGAGATAATTCTATTTTGAAATCACAGCAGTGGCACCCAGAGGCGGATGCTCCCCAAATTACTAGTGAAAACCCTTTGATGTATCCAGTTGTAAGAAAGCCCAAGGCACTTTTTTATTATTATTATGAGTGCTTCACATTCCCCAAAAGAAGCATTTAGCAGCTATTTTTAAATGTCTGTGTGTGAGCAAGATAAAAAATAAAAATAAATAAATAAAGGATCCCTAAAAATCTGCAACCTTAAATGTACCTATTTAATTGCTGGCTTTTATTTATAAAAGCCAAGTTCTTCTAATGGTATTTGAGGTCCCTTGAGACCTCTCTGACCTCGTGTGCCCCCTCTGTCTCCTTGCTCACTCTGGTGAAGCCACACTGGTCTCAGGACGTTCGGAAGACTCTGGGTGTGTTCCCTGCTTGGTCTGTGCTGTGTTCCCTGCCCACATGCTCTTCCCTGGGCATGGAAATGTCTCCCTGTCTCACTTCCTTCAGGTCTTTCCTCCAGAGTCTTCCTCTCACAGAGGCCTCCCCCTGCCATGCCATGTAAAACCATACTTTCCACTTCTGACCTGTAAAAGAAGCTTTACAAGGGTGATTAAATTAAAATGGGGTATTATCTGGGATTATCTGAGTGGGCCTAATGTCATCACAAAGGTCCTTACAAAAGGGAACCATCAGGGTCACTAACAGAAAAAGATGTTATCATGGAAGTAGAGGTTGGCATGATGCGCTTTAAAGATGGAGGAAGGGGCCATAAGCCAAGAAATGCAGGCAACTTCTAGAAGCTGGAAAAGGCAGAAGGGAAGCATTTCCTGAAGCCTCCAGAAGGAACCAGCCCAACTGACACTTTGATTCTATCCTAGTGAGACCCATTTGGGACTTCTCATCTCCCAGTGGGTAAGATAGTAAATCTGTGTAGCTGCGTGTGGTGATTTATCACAGGAGCAATAGGAAACTAACACAGTTGGCCATGACCCAGCCCCCTAAGACCTAGGCGGTCTGACCATCTTGGTCTCTGGTTGTTCTATGAAATCTACTAAGCTTCTGTTAAAATTTATTTTGGGGTTTTCTTTCTGACTCTGGCCTCCTTTAGTATCTGAGATCAGTGTTTGTCACTTGGTGAAATAAAAGCTTCATAGGACACTAGAGATGGTGTGGTATTGTAGTTCAGGGGAAAGATTGGGGAGCAGTAAACCTACCCCTGCTGAGACCAGTGAGATGCTGCTCCTACATCTATTTAAAGAACCCAGATTCCTCATTATTTTAACTTAAGTGGACAGTTCTCCTCAGTGTAAGAGTGCGATTGGCTAGTGAGTTTTGAAAGCTGGGTCTTTTCATGGTCATTCAGAATAATGAACTTCAGAAGTCAGACCTTGCCACTCATGGGAAGGGTTTGTACTCAGATTGGCTTCAAACAAGACAGTAAGAGCAGTGGGGGAAAATCACACGGTGGCTTGTTCCTCTTCATTCATTCACGGAGTCTTCCCTATTTTAATTTTAGGCGATTAAAATTGCAAAAGTAATGTATACGTGCAGTGTTCCCAGCCTCTGTGCCTTCATCTTCTCTCCTCTTTTCCCTTACTGGCTGACTCTCTTTCACCATCTCCCTCTCTCTTTCACTAAGTCCCTCTCCACCATGACAGGGTTTTGGCTGACCCTCCATGTCATGAAACTATTTGTGTTTGTGGGGCTAACCGAAGCACTTGAAACTTTTTTCCAGCTTTATTTTTAAAAGGTGATAATTTCATCAGGTGATCAGAAAATCTGAAAGGTCTCTTCACCACGAGTGAGGTAGAGGAAATCTACCAATTACGAAACAAGAGAAACAATAGGAAGAGCCCCTAGAGCTCATTTGCATCTCCATATGTTCTTCATTTTAAAGCTGGAGAAGTGCTGAGTGGATGGGTTTGGGAAGCTGGACAGCATTCTGGAAAGGGCGGCTATGCACAAGACCACATGTCCTATCCTATTAACTTGACATGCAAAAAGGAACACAGTAGGGTTTATATTGTAGTACCTTTTACTGCCTATTTGGTGGCAGGAAAGGCGTAAAGTTTTAGTGACATCTTCATTAGATCTTGCTGTGACCTACAAATTGCTAACATATCGAAGGTGGTGATGAGAGAGTTGTGAATATCATAAAAGCACTTTTAATGAACCACTGTATTTTCATCCTCTAAGTACCTAGCACAGAGATGGTGAGATGGGAACACATTTGGGTTTTACTAACAAAATAGGAATGAGATGTATCGACAGTTAGAGATATTTGTTGAGTGTCTTATGTTTTAATGATGAGTGTTCTACCATTTTGTGGTTTTTTAGTTGCTTACACTTTTTCCCCCTTCAAAGGTTAAAAGGTGATCATAGTGGTTCTCACTTTGCTATGCCTCTGTGGCTGTCATGGGAAGGGGGTCGGCTGATACATGCACCCTCCATTGATAGTGCTGAGTTGGTTCAGGCTGGATTGGCAGGTTCCTTTCCATCCATCATAGAACTCATAGATATGTGTCTTCTAAAAGGAGATAAACTTGGTGAAAGAGGGAACTTTCCTGGACCAGAAAAGCACTGCAAGAAACCATGATATTGGATCCACAGAACGTGCTCAAGAGTACCTGGAGATGGTCTTTAATTCCACCTGTGTTTTTAGGATAGAAAAATTTTTAAGTTTAAGAAAAACTTAGAAAGGTAGAAAAAATTTTTCTAAATCTTAGTAGAGTTGAGCTACAATTCACTTAGTCATCTTTCCCCCTCTCCACCATATACTCATTCATTCCTCCTTTGATTTTTTCACTCATCCCAAAACATGTATTGAATGGCCATAAATAAAGTCCATTCCATGCCTCAAAAAGCTCATATGCAAATAGGAAAACAGAAATGCCAGGCCCTGGACTATGTGTTTACTGTAGAGACGTGGCAGGTGAAGGGTGCACAGGAGAAGGTGTGTGCAACTCAGCCCGGCTTAGTGGTGGAGGAAGGCAGGGAAAGATCCTCAGGTTGCTGGTATGTCTGAAGGAAAGAATAGGTGTTTTCCAGGTGCTCCAGTCTTCAGAAGACTCAGTCATATCTTACTTCTTTTTATTTTTAACTAATTTAACACAATTAAAATTGCTATTTCTTCATTGATCTTTTTATTCAATGAAAATTTTAGAGCTTGCCACTAAGACGTGCAGAGGAGTTGGAAGTTGAATACCCTCTGCCCACAAGAGAACTTGGCAGAATAATGGAAAAATGAACGTGCTAGACGTTATTAGGCCCAGTTTTCATCCAGTGCAAAAATAACTCCTAAGCTCTTTTCAACCTTGAGATTTGAATTAAAATAACGAAACCTTTATCTCATCATTTTATTCATCTTACAGTAATTTGATAAAGTAGATTTTATGATCATTTTGAGTTTGGTAGATGAGCAAAACAAAACACAAGTTAAAAGATGTGCAAGATTCCCCAGCCATAAGGTGACCAATTGAAAGTCAAAACTGTCTGTCTTTAAATCCTGTGTTGTTTCTACTACATTACTCTGTCTCTGACAGCTAAACTCAATACACGACTTTACATGGGCCAGGAAAATCTTTCCATTTAACTATACTTACAAGGATACTTACATTAGAACATTTGTTTTGAATTAGAGTATGATCTTTAAGGTAACCCTATTAAGAAGGGCAAGATGACAAACAGAGAATTTTAGACAATCAGAGCTGGAGATTATATAATTAGATTATAACCTGAGATATAATTAGTCAATCATCTTCTGTCATATGGCAGATAGAAGAGAACACAGTTGTAAGATCATGGCAGGAAGGCAAATTTCCCTGTTCCTAACAGTATTTTCTCAACTAAAACTTCCTGCTTTTTATTTTACCCAGCACCTGTAAGGATTGTATTCTTAAGAGAAGAAGATGCAGAGAAATTGGGTTTGATGAGAGTCTGGGCTTGCGAAGGGTTTTGACCCTTTGACCCATTTGAGTGTTGGAATGAGAGCAGCAGTGCAGAACCAGGGCGATATCTCTGGTCAACAGAGACCACTGGTCACTAGCAGGATTCCATGGCGACTTTGCAGAACTACTGAGAAGTCCTTTCTTCATCACCTAACTATATAAAACACCTTTGGTCAGTCCGGTTTTCTAGTTGTAATCCTGAGCATCCTGGAGTTTATTTTAAAGAAAAATTCTCACTGAGTTCTAAATGTCTTTAAGGAAATGTCCTATGGACTTGGCTTTAGAAATATGAATTATTTCTTGTCAATATTTCACCAAAAGTTAGACTTGGTCCTTCAGACACCAGGCCAGAGTTTGCCTGTTCATTTGATACCATTTTGACTAACTGAGATCTATGATGTTTGAGGACCAATCTGGCCAGTTTCTTCCCTGCTTTTTAAAACTGCCTCTGAAATTTTGGGCTCTTGTTCCTTTTGTTTTCCTTCCACTTTGTTTTTTCTTCTGGAAAGCCCCAGGGCTCCCGCTTCTATGCACCATCTCTATTCTTCTCACTCTCTGTGAGAAGAAATTCCCCACCTGATCGCTCTCCTTTTGTGGTTTACATGTACCCCAAGTGTAGTAAGTTATGTTATAAACACGGACAGATGACTCCAGAACCTGGGGCTTCTTTTTTCCCTGTGCTGATGTTGAGCATTTGACGTCTGGTAGGAACTCAAGGAATGTTTTTGGAATGAATGAGCAGATGATTGGAGCAAACAAAAAGTTTACCTTTAGTTACTGCTATCTGGAGACTCCAAGGAGACCTGATGGTTTGTAACCTTGTAGTTTCATTCACCTTGCCTCTTTTGTCAATTGTCCAGAAGATTTCATATATATGTGCACGTAAACACACAAAGTAGATGGACATTTACTACGCACGGTAGTGTGAAATTATAGGTGACTCTTAGAGTCTTTTCCTTTGAGCTTTTTGGTGGTTTTATATACTTTTGCTGCGAGGAGAATATTTTCTTTTCTAGTTGGAGATTATAACAATTGTATATTTAAATTATATGTTATATTCTAAAAGTGTTTATTTTTCCAAGTTTTAGAAATTAATGACATTGGGAGAGAAATGTATACATGATCTATGTGTTTATGACTCAAGAAAAAAAAAAACATCCCTAATTTTAACACCCAGAAAAAAAAAAAGAACATTGCTAATGTATGAACTTTTGTTCTAGCCTATTTTTTGTGCACGCATTTTGGTATAGCTTTGATCATACTGAAAATGTAAATTTCAACTTTGCTTCTTTTATAAACCATAATGTAAACATTTTTGTGTGTGATATAAATTTCTGTTTATAAGTTATTTCTCTTTTTTAATTTTAAATTAATATGAGGGGACAAATTTTTTGTTACAGTGTTTTCAGTTTTAAAGTTCAAGTGGTAGTTGAGCCCCTCACCCCAGAGGGGCGTGCTGAACACCTCACTTTGCACACATTAAGTAAGATCAGTAATGCAAATATTTTTATGTTATATAACCTCCATGCATTTTATTTTATTGACTGTATCTGGCATAATCTACTTTAGCATTCCCTAGGATATAACAGCAATGCTAAAATGAACATTTATTAAGCGCTTAGTATGGGCTGGCACAGCGTTAAGAATAAACTGGTAGGCTAAATGGACTTCCAATGACACAGAATAAAGAGTGTATGCAAAGAATTTACTTTAGCAACCCAATGAAAGAGCTTTCTAGGAACATGGCTTATGGGAGCATTTGAAGGAACATAGATAGAATCTAGTCTTAGGCAAGGATGAAGGAAGGATTTCTGAAAGAGGTGACATTAAAGCTCAGACCTGACAAATGTTGCCTGACTGACCAGGGAGAAATGTGGGAAGAGTTCAACTTAGGGGAACAGCATGTATGATGGCTCAGAGGAGTGAGGCCTGGTATGTCGAAGGCATGGAACTTTATTGGGCCAGACATGATTCATGGAGGAGGAGAGGAAGAAGGTGGAGAGGGTGCTGGTAGCAGAGGTAGACAGGGGCAAGATCATGAAGAACTTGGTATGTCAACTTAGAAAGCAGGGACTGTGTCATAGAGCAGTGTTTTTCAACCTTTTTTTATCTC
>NW_003852403.1:9238919-9245971 GCF_000181295.1 Otolemur garnettii | reverse complement strand
AGTCATTTGCCTGGTTTTCCCATTTTCACAATCATAATAATCCCAAGATGACATTTTCATACAAAGCTATCTTGCCATATCGAGTATTATTTCATTAGAAAATATTAAAGGGAAAATGTTAGCTGACCTTAGTATTACATGTCAGGATCACTTGCATCTGTTTGTCCTCGTGCCCACATACCAGGTCGTTTCAGGATTGCATGGTAGAGATGGGCAAAGGGTACCTTCTTGAGGTTAGCTCTCCTCAAGAGAGCTATGTAGCTCTCCTCAAGTAGTCTATGTAGTTCAGACCAGATTGCATCCAGATTTATGCATCTCTCAAACTACATCATTTTCTGGAATCTCAACTGCCAAACTAAGCCTAATGCCATGTCTGTGCAAGTGATTAAAGAAATCCAACATAATTAGGACGATTATACACACATTACGGCTATGTTTCATGGACTCCTTTGGTTGAATGCATTTGCCTAAGGTCAACTACCTCATTTCTCAGAAGGAGAATTCCTATAGTTCTACTTTGCTAGTTTTGAAGTGCTTCAGGTTATAAGATTCCACTTCTCTGCCCCAAGTTCTCTTTATGGAATAGTGTTGCCCTCCATGGGATCCATAAGCACATTTATTATCATGTGCTGATGGCTGTTCTCCAAGAAAATTGGAGGTGGGGAGAAGTAAAGTGCACGGGTGCTCACAGCAGGGGATGGGGCCATGCCCTTGGCAGGGGGCACAGTCTCTGGAACTTAGCACCAGGCTGGGAAGTTTGGCCTGGTCTCCCTGTGTTCTGTCAGGGCTGAGGGGAGCACTTTTGTAATATAACAAATGTAACCAGGGCAGAGCTCCACCTGAAAGTGATACTGGGGACAGTGATGGAAAGCAGATGAAGGCTCTGGCCTTTGCTTGGTGAGAAATCCACTGAGGGAATAGAGAATGTTTGCAAAATCTTCAAGCACCATTGGGACATCTCCTGGTGCATTGACAAGTCACCAGCCTCTGTTTGCCAATGGTTTAGTGTGGTTTTGATGAGACCAAATTACCCTTTGAGTTCTCTCAAAATTTCGAACATTTCCCAAATTTTGTTTGACTTACCAGCTGGAGGTCTGGCACTTAAAAATTCAGTATTGGGACAGGAGAAAAATAAATGAAATCTTGCTTTATTTTGGAGTAATGGTTAAGAAAAGGTCTTCTGGCTGCCTAGCTTGTGGTTTGCTCCTCGAATTATGTAGTCCTTAGCCTGGAGAAAATCTTGAGTAGTCGTTTTATCTTTTCTTCTGCTCCTAGATGAAGAGGGAGGGGCCTTCCTCTTCTATGTACTTTGGAAAGATGTGGGCTCTTCTGATGTGAGTTTAGGGTGGAAAGCTCCTAACCTTATTTCTTCTTCTGGTTCACAGTTACAGGGTTAACCAGTCAGTCTGAAAGCCATAGGTTTTTAGAGCACATACAGCTTGAACACAGGTCTATATTCAACAGTTTGTGGTCCCTATCTTCCTTCTTCCCTTCCATGAAATATTTACTGCAGGCCTACTGAGTGCTAGAGACAAAAGGGCAATGATAAATCTGTTTAGTGTGGTAGGGGAGATGAGATGGATGTCTGCTGAGATTAATGTGACAGGTGTGGTGCTGTGCAGGGGTGCCATTCCATACAAGTGTGAACATAGACCTTTAGGAACCCCAAGGAGCTAAGAACACCCTGGCTGCGGTGTTGAGGACACCTTCACAAAAGGCAGGACATTTGATGAAGATTCTGAAATACTAGAGTAGTGATTAGCGAGTAGCTTGTTGACCTAATAGAGTAGTAGATTCGTGAGTAGCTTCTTGAAGACCTCAGAATTTCAGGAATAATGTGAGAATAAGAGCAGCTAGCTAACCATCCCATGGTTTTAGTAGAGTGTAACTGTGAGAGATTAATTTATAGTTCAGGTGAGAGAGAGAATAATTTGGACTGACATTCTTGCAAAAGGCTACCATGAGAGGGCCTTGAAAGGCAGGCAACTTGGAAGACTTGAGCACCAGAGAAAATGGAAAGTTGTCTATTCCTCTGTGTTTTCCTCTTTTGTATCCAAGATGTGTAACCCTGAGAAAACTGATTGAGCCACCCAAGGGCCCCTAAAAGTCTTCACTTAGGAGATATGACAACTTGGTTCAGGAACTCATCCTAGAAAAAGTGCTACCTACCTTATTGCTGAATACACTACAGTCACCTTTGAAGTACTCCCCCTGGGAAGGCATGTACTGATGCCAGAGCCTAGTCCACCCTGCAGAGCAATTTTGGAACTCTTCTTCTGGAATGATCATCAGAGCTGTTATCATATGGCACACAAAAGGAGGCAAGACACCACCCCACGTCAGTACTAACACAGCTGTGAGAAACTGATATACCCAGATGATGAAACCTCACTGAGATGTTTGTGGACTGCTGCCAGCGTAAGCACACAGTGACAAGTTAATGAACTTAACTGTCAGACCTGATAGGTCACTACAGATGCCAGAGAGGGCTTTAAATGTCACTGCTAGACCACCAGCCTAGACAAGAAGTGGGAATGGGAACATGGCTAGGAAAGGAGTCTTATATTTGGACTGGGGACTTCAGGATAGTGAAGCCAAGGCAGGCATCTGCAGTTAGGCAGAAGAGTGTTAAGAAAAGGAGGGCAAGGCTCTATAAGCCCTTAGACTTTTGGCTCAGGGCCTGAGGAATCTTACAAAACATGTGGAACCCACCACCTCCCTTTGCTTGCTTCCAGGCCCTTCCTCCAGGGAGCCTGTCAGAAGGGACATGCAAGTGGCTCCATGTGTCTCTGCCTTTGTGGTAACCTTGTTTCTTTGCTGGAGGGATCACTTGTGCATGTCTTCAGGACCTTCTGGGGGACCTTCTGGTTTTCCAAAGCTGACAGTTTTCTGCTCCTTTTGGGACTTCCAAGGTTCTATTTAAGTTTTAAAGCCAGGTATTGACACACAGACAGTTTAGAATTTGAATCATCTTTCTCATGCTTTAAGACCTTTCTGTCCAGGGGGGCTTTAGTTCCATTTGGGGAAAGGGAGAAAAAGCCAAGTGCTGTCACTGATTGAGAAGTAGCTTGTCAGGAAGGGACAAGAGCTCTTTACTGGAGTAAGGAGTCTTAGATTCTAGCTCTTCCGTTTGTGTGAACCAGAATTCATTCTGTCCCATACATTCTGGGCTTCAGTTTCTTCTATAAAATGTGGGAGTTGAACTAGATGATATCTAATACTAGTTTCCATATTGTCATTTTTAATTTTTCTCTGGGGCATATGTGTGTGTGTACCAATTTTTCTGAGAAAGAAAAATTAAGGATAATATCCCAAGCACATTATTCTCACCATATGTGTGTGCATTCCTGACACAGCTATGGGCCCACCCATGCCATATGCTTCCCACACTTTGTCAGCCTGGCTGTCCTTTCCTGAACACCTCAGCTCAGCACACCACATGTTCCTGTGTGTGTGAGACATGCTGACACAGGCCATGTGAAGGCTGACTTCATGTCTTGTTCTATTCTTTTCCTCAAGGAATCCTAAATCCAGCTGCAGCCTCCACACTAGCCTGACTTGGTGGAAAGGAAAATGTAAGACATATTTTGCGAGTCAGGCTCTGAGGGGGCTTTGTGAGGATGCCATTCACTGTGCCACATTCTGTTACCAAGGCCGTACTTGAACATCACATGCAAACACAGTGTCTGACAAATCCTGAGGCTTAGGGAGGAGCATACTATACCTTCAACCATACAAATCACAGCTTGACCAGAGGACAAAGCATTAAACTAATAGAAATCTAGAAGGTGGAACTAGGATGGATGTTTCAGTGAGTACAAGTGACCCTTGCTCCAGAGGGAAGTGGACTAATGCTTTCCTGGCCCCGGAGGGGTTTGCACAGATAGCTATCAAGTATTGTGCAGAGATTTTAAAGGAGTAATATGCTTATGTTAAGCCTCAGCTGTACTGCTTATAATGTGGCTTTGAACAGGTTATTTTAACTTCTCTAAACTTCTTTTATCCTAATCTTTAGAATGAGATAGTTCAGGCAGTTACATTCATGAACTTGTCCTAGAAAAAGTGGTGCATACCTCTTTGCTGCGTATCACTGCCATCACATTTGAGATACTTCCTTTGAGGAAGCTATGCACTGATGCTAGTGCCTAGTTCACCCTTTGAAGCAATTTTAGAACTCCTTTGAAGGAAGGACCATCAGAACTGTTGTACACCACAGTATGGCACACAGGTATGTCAATTACGTTTGTGAACTCATCCTAGAAAAAGTGCTACATACCTCATTGCTGAATATCAGTAGGGTCGTCGCCAGATGGCCAAGGGAAATACTTCGAAGGTGAAATGTTTAGCAACAAAGTACGTGGCACTTTTTCTAGAGTGAGATCATGAACTTAATCGTCTGACCTTGTATTGCCTACCCTGTTGACCTATCCACAGGATAGTAATGGGATTCAAAGAAGACCATGTTTGTGAAAGTAACTTGTAAACAATAAATTACCAGCTAGTTATGGTTTGTGGAGAGTTGGGCAGCCCTTGGAAGATGTGCTCGATACTATGGAGCCTTTCACCAAAATAAAAATAAAGCAAAAAGTCACCTTTATGTATATTAGATAATTTCGATATATAACTTCAAAAGATCCACTTAGCGTTTAACAGTCCCTCAGATGGAGGTCACCTCATCATAATAATCATTCTGCCCGCATTCCAGAGGAGGATACCTGTTCTTCCTAGTTACCCCATCACTTCATTGGCTTATAGTCAGTGAATGACTGAGGAAATGTGTGTGCGTGTGTGTGCATGCATGTACGTAGTATAGGTAAGTGTGTTTGTATCACCCATTCTTCCAGCTTTTAGCAGTTACAATGCAGTAAGTAAGCACTCTCTGTAATGGAGAAGCATAATGCTTCTCCTGCGGTCCCAAGTGTCTCACTCACCATTGAGCTGGACAATCCAACTGTTTGTATTCAACTTTTGTGACCCCCTTATCCAGGTTAATTTTGGTAACATATTATGTTTCTGTCTCTGTCAGTGGGATTAACTGAGAAACTACAGAATGCATCAACAATCTGATCTCCCAGGATACAATCTGGTAACCTTATTTCCTTCACAGCCTGGGGCACACCTGTTGATATATATTTTTAAATTTATTCCTTTCTGGTCAGCATAAGGCAAAACAGAAAAATCGCTCTTTCGTGTCTGTCTTAGTAGCATGTGTTTCAGGCGCTCCTTATCTCTCCAGTGAAAAGGGAAAGAGTTCTTAGTACTGCGCTATGTACTTTGTATTCACTTGATAACTATTAATTTATTTTTAACTTTTAAAGTGAACTATGACATATGCACAGAAAATGCACAAATTCACCTTTATGAATTCTCATAAGCTACCACCATTCAGAGAAAGAAAGTAAAATATTACTGTTCACTCAGCAAAAAAAAAAAAAAAAAAATTCTCTCATATGCCATCCTAGGGACTCCTTCTTCCTCTCCAAAGATAGCCAGCATTCAGACTTCTAATGCTATAGATTAATTTTGCTTGCTTTTAAATTTTATATAAATGGAAGCATGTAGTATGCATTATTGCAGGACATTTTTTTGTTCTAGTTCAGCATTATAAGTATTCTATAACATTAGAGTCCAATATATTAGTCTTTTTCTTTAGAATTAGTGTTTTTGACATACTGTTTAAGCAAACTTTTTCTACCCAAAGATCATGAAACTTTTCTATTATTCCTGAGAAGTCTTATGTTTTGCATTCACATTTAGAACTGTGGACATTTATTTTCATGTATGATATGTGGTAAGGGGTCTAGAATTATTTTTTCATGAGGATAACTGAAAGTTTTTTCATTTATAATTGCTTTTGTTATAAATCAATTGTCTACCCATACGTGAGTTTGTCCTGGACTTCCTAATCTCTTCCATTTGTATACTTGTCTCTTCTGAGTCAATGCCCCTACCTCTTATTGACTAAAGCTTTATAATAGAGTCTAATATCTAGTCATGGATCACAACTATATTGATTGTTCTTGGCTCTTTAGATCTCCATTGACATTTTAGGATCATTTTATCTGTCTCAATAACAAAAAAAGCAATGAAAAAATGCTAGAATTTTTACTGAAGTCACTTTGACTTAATAGGCGAATTTGTGGAGAATTGACATGTTTGTAATGTGATATCTTCCAGTCCACGATTATGAGCATTTCTTTTGACCTATTCACATCTTTAGTTTAGCTATAGAAGTTTTATAGTTTTTAATGTTTTACAGTTTTTTATGTGTGTGGCTATGTGCATACACACGCCTGTGTGGGTACTCTTCTGCATATTTCATTACATTTATTCCTAGGCATATTTTTAAAATGCTGTCGTAATTTAATTTACTTATTTTGGGGTGCTAGTATATAGATAGAAATAATTTTCACATATTGATATGGAAGCCAGAGTCCTTGCTAAAGTCACTCATTTCTTTGCAAAATTTATAGTTTAACAGTTTTCTATGTGTGAAATCTCATCTTCTGTAAATAATTGCTTTCCAATCCTTATGCCTTTTATTTCTTTTCTTATCTTATAGCACTGGCTGGGAACTCTTATACAGTACTAAATAGAAATGGCCTTGTCAGATATCCTTGTCTCCTTTCAATTCTAACCTTCATAGCTATAGTAATTCTTTTTTTATCTTAACAATTTTTTTATTAAATCATAACTGTGTACATTAATGCATTAATGGGGTAAGTGTGCTGATTTTATATACAATTTGGAATGCTTACATCAAATTGTTTAACATAGCCTTCACTTCACTTACTTCATTATTGTGTTAAGACATTTATACTCTTAATGGATTTGATATGTATCCTTGCAAAAGTATTTCTATTGCTGTCCTTTATAAATTTGAAAGTCCTCTTTGGTTTTTATTTGGTGAAGAGTTTTCAACCTAAATGAGTGTTGAATTTTGTTAAATATTTATTTTATGTATCTACTATATTTAGGTTATCATTTGCTTTCTTCTTTCTTCTATTAATGTGGTAGATTATATTTATCTTTCCTTTGCCATATACTTCTTT
>NW_003852403.1:9237111-9238089 GCF_000181295.1 Otolemur garnettii | reverse complement strand
CTCCACATCCTTATCAGCATGTGGTGTTGTCAGTGTTTTGGATTTTGGCCGTTCTAGTACATATGTAGTGGTGTCTGTTGTATTCATTTATAATTCCCTGATGACATATGATATTTAACATCTTTTAATATTCTTACCATCTGTATGTCTTCTGGAGGGTTGTGCATGTATTTTTTCATCTTTTAAATTGGACTGTTCATTTTCTTATTGTTGAATTTAAAGGGTTCTTTGTATATTTTTGGTAAGAGTCCTTTATTTGAAAATATTTGGCAAATATTTTCTTCTAATCTTTTAAATATTAAAGCAACATGCCTTCTTAGAATTTACCTACTTAATTGTGTTATATTAATATACATACACATATATATTTGTAAATATAGAATTGATTTGCTAATTTTTTAAAGAATTTTGAATCTGAGTCTATGAGTAAGATTGTCTTATAATTTTTTGGGGGGGCTGGTTCTAATCAAATGTCAGTATCAAATTTTACAAGCCTCAGAAAAGAATTTGGAGAACTTTTTCTATTCTTCGAAGAATTCATTTAAGATAGGTATTATTTCTTAAGTATTTGGGAAAATTCATGGCTAAAACCACCTAGGCCTAGAATTTTCTTTGTTGAAATGCTTTTTTTTGCAGACTTAATTTCTTTAGGATATAGGACTGTTCTATTTTCTACTATGCCTGTTTTATTATATTTTTTAAGAATTTTAAAAGTTAGATTTAAATGTCAAATTTACTTGCATAAAATTGTTTATAGTCCCCTTGTACCTATCTTTTAGGTGCTATATTTATGCTTCTCATTTCTTGTATTGTGGTTTGATCTCTTCTCTAGTTTTCTCTTGTGTATTTTCACTTCCACCCCACTGCCAGAATTTATCATGTTATAAATCCCTCAAAAAATGTTTGTCTTTTTTGATTATTTTAGTCTACATTTTATAAATTTATTATTTTTAGCTCTTTTTACTATTTTCTCCATTC
>NW_003852403.1:9234835-9235991 GCF_000181295.1 Otolemur garnettii | reverse complement strand
TGTTCAAGACCAAGGCTAATAACCCAAATTTTTTGATCATTTGTAACTCTTTATCTCTTATTGATTATTGACTGGTGTTTTGGGCAATTAATCTTGTGTCTTAGTATACTACATGATATTTTGTACCTGATACTTAGTATAAAAATTGTAGAGAAAATATGAGGCTCATACTGGTGTTATTATCCTCTAGTGATGTTTTATTTTGTTTCTGGAAAGTAGATAGAATGGAGCTCAGTCCAGTTAGAGATTTGGTCAGTGGGAAATAGGGTTACAAACTTTACGAGGGCAGATTTATTTACATTTGCCCCTCAACCTCTGATATAGTTCTTTAGGGTGCCAACTAAAAGTCTAGATGTCTTCCTGGGGTCCTTAAATCTAATTTTGTCCCCTGAGACTGACAAGATGGTTTGAAGTTTGGTTAAGTTATTCAGCCTCTTAATAGCAGCTTGAGAATTAAAAATTGTCTCATGGAAACAAGCAGCCCAAGCTGGGAGACTCAGATCTCTGTACTTCTGATCCTATCATGTCCGCACTGCCTTGGTAGCTCACTGACACTATCAAGTAAAATTTTCTATGTATATTTTGCTCAGCATTCTCAGTATTTTCTCAGTGGGAGTATTGGTTTACAGCCAGTTAATCTACTTTATCTTACTCTCATTAGATCATTTTATTCACAGCCTGCAGATCTTAAATTTGAGGCTAAATGATCAAGATCATAAAGAAAGAAATCCAGCCCCACTGCTTCCACACCCCGGTCTGTCTAATCCTAAGATGTAGGAATGCTAAGCCTCTTTCTCCTCAGGCCTCTATTTCCTGTCTCGCTGTACGGTAATTGTCAAAGAAATCTTGATAAGAAAGATTTCTCATATTCTTAAGGGGATGCTCTTCCTATGGGATAACTGCATTTCATTAATAGAGATGTTTTGAAGGCTACTAGCAGCCTTTGACAGAAATACCTGGTTTGAAAGAATAGGAGTGCAAAGCTTGCTGTTGTGTGCTGAGCTCTTATAATAACACAGGGGCATCTAACCACACATGGGGAGCCAAATTTGCCTTTGAATCTTTCCCCTTCTTCAGAAGCTTTGGCTTCTTCCACTGCCTTTATAGCAAGGTGGTGTTGCCTCATATAAAAAGGGACTGGCATTTCTGAACTTCT
>NW_003852403.1:9232214-9234391 GCF_000181295.1 Otolemur garnettii | reverse complement strand
CCCTGTTGACTCAGATCAAGAGCTTATGCCCTGACTTGACTTCAGTGGTTTTTCCCTTTGCTCTTATGTATGCTTTTGTTAAATAATGGACCCTAGTCAACTGAAGAGCTGGTATAGGAAACCAATGATGAAAGTCACTTTTCTACATATAACATAAGAGGCCCCAAGGGATGATGGATGTGTCCAAGACTTCCTAACTTTCAGGTCTTCTGACTTCTCAGCTGTCAGGAAGAGATTACAGAGCATGTCTTGTTTACTATATAGCCAGAGAGCTTTTTTTGTGATCTCATGTTCTAGCCCACCTGTACATGGAGTTGTATTCTGATCTTTGGAAATTTCCTCCTCCGTTCTGTCACTTTCTGCTATCATACCTTTTCTTTCTGTTTTCTGAGATATTATCAATGACTATGGATGACCAATAACTTTCTGATAAACATGATTTTTGACTTTTGAAATCCAGATTTCCAGAGCTCTCCTATTTGGGAGTCTGATCTGGTGGCCTGTGTGAGCAACAATCACAGCTTATGTTAGTGTGGGGATTTACTCATATAGCCTGAGTTTTTACCAGTATTATTGACCTGCATTATAGGGTAAACAGGTAGGTAGGACTGTAACAGTAACAATAACTGCCATTCAGCAGGTGTATTTTGTTTGCAAAATGTCTTTACTTTAATTTCTTATCATTAAATGTCTGTACTAATCCATTCCAAAGGGGATGATATCATTACCCATTTTTTTTGAAAATGGCAATTGATGCTCAGAAGATAAAGAAATTGCTCAGGATCATAAAGTTAATACATGAAGTAGCCAAATTTTCAACCCAGTTCATTTATTAGACAATGCCATAGTCTTTTCACAATACCTTAATGTCTCTCTCAGCTAGTTTTCCTTTTCTTTTCTTTTCTTTTGTTTTTGAGACAGAGTCTCACTGTCACCCTGGGTAGAGTGCCATGGCATCATAGCTCACAGCAACCTCAAACTCTAAGACTCAAACAATTCTCTTGCCTCAGCCTTCTGAGTAGCTGGGTCAACAGGTGCCTACTATGATGCCCAGCTAGTCTTTTTTTCTATTTTTAGCAGAAATAGGGTATTGCTCTTGCTCAAGCTGGTCTCAAACTCCTGAACTCAAGCAATCCTCCCACCTTGGCCTCCCAGAATGCTGGGATTATAGGTGTGAGCCACCACACCCAGCCTGGACAACTATTTTTTTCTGATAATTATGTAGAAATTATGCTGTGGCTATGAAGTTATACCAAGTATAACAGGGTAGATGAGTCAGGATTAGAGTTTTAATCTTGTAAACCTCATCCCAACTCTCTTTCTATTGACCATACAATTTTATCTCAATTAGTATCCCAGCTTTTGGAAATGGGTGAATCTTTGTGAGCCTTCTCATTTCAGGAAGACCTCCACTTGAGACAGGCAGAGACACAATGCAGTAAACTCAAAATTGAAAATGTTGGCATCTGAAGAGTTACCATTTCTCCACTATATGAATTCCCATCAAATTTACTTAATGTCAGTATCACATTATGTGTAATTTAATTTCCAATTCAGAAAAAGAAGTCTAGATCTCTCTGTGGCTTGTTACCAGTGTCACCATTATTTTTGAGCCAACAGTATAAGAAGTTCAGATGTTTGAGTTACTAGAATATTAAATAAGAGAGAATTTGGATAACCTCAATTTCTTTTTCTGTTCTACGCTTCTTGTAGCTGAGCCAAAACACTCATGTTACAAGACTAAGGCAGTTTCTGGGGCTTAGAAGGCTTTAGCTGCATTTCTCCTTTATTGAATTAGTTCTTCATTGAGAGAGAAGGGGTGGGAGGAGGAGAGGGAGAAACCAGCTAGGAGCCAGCCTGTCCTGGATTGTAATGATTTGAATGGCTCTTTGCATGTGTTTTAGGACTCTCATAACCCCCTGCTAAAGTAGACTATGTGTCCAGGACTTCAGCTTTGAAGCTGGCTTAAGCCCATCTCTGGAGGACATGGTTTTAACTTCATGATGACCTCATCATGGACCTATCCACCCAGTTTTCCTTACAGGTCCCAAATTAACTGTGCCAAGGCTGAAAGACCCTAGGACTTGGCCCACATTTCTTTTCTTGATACTCCTTTCTTTCAGAATTGCTATCAGAGCTCCTCATGCTGGTGTCCCCATTGGAGATACACCCAGGGT
>NW_003852403.1:9211474-9231733 GCF_000181295.1 Otolemur garnettii | reverse complement strand
AAAAAAAATAAAAATAAAAAGTTATAGCCGCCAAGGCAAAGTTGCATTATTTTCTCCAAAATCCATGATGTCATGGACTTACCTCACCTTTGGTGCAGCCAAGCGAATAATGTGTACTGAGCTTTCTATCATGTACCATTATAATTAGCTCTGTCAGGTCTTAGCCCTGCAACCCTCATGCAGATAATATGATAATATGTCTTCATAACCAAGTGACCTTACATGCACAATATTTCTCCCCTTATGAAGATTGCATGTCAATAAAGTAATTGAGTCTCAGAGGCTGCAGCGAGGGAAGATTTAGATGATTGGACGTGGAGAGCAGTGATGTATGACCATTATTATTCCTCTTGTCAGGGAGGCGCGTACAAGCGAGGATGGCCAGAAGATGACAGGGATGACGGGTTGCGTTTCATTAAAAAAAATATTGCTGTTAATCACCGCTCTATTCTTTTCAAAGTCACTGAGGAAAGAAACTCTTTTTTCATTTTAGCTACAATGAACACCCCAAATGGGAGTGCCTCGTAATATTTCTAGCCTCAGCCCCCTTGCTTGGTGTCTTCTGTTGCAAAGAGGTTAAATGAAGGTTTGGATTCATAGGTCAGCAATGGGGGCATGGGCAGGGGCCACCCGAACCCCACCTTTAGGGCTCCTCCAGTTTTCACACGCAGCAGAGGCGCCTGTGGAGATGGAAGTACGTGCCCTGTCCTCTCTGCCAAGAGAGAAGTGTGCTCAGGAGCTCTATAAAAAGAAGGCAAATGGGAGAGACCCAAATCCGAGACAACTATTTTTACTTGAATTAATTTGTTTGGACAGTTTTAACACTTGGAACATTTATATTTCCATACTTTATAAAAGCAAACATGCTGTTTCTCTAGCTGTAAATTTATCTTATGATATCATAACAGCTGGAAGCTCTGTAGCCTGGTAGGATTTTGTTTCATATTTAAACAGCTTGAGAAATATGTCGGAAACGAGGTATATTTTTCCCTCTAACTCTATGTGTTTTCTCCTCTCGTATTAGGCTACCTTGGGAGCGTTGGCAGTGTCCCTCGGAAGATACTGAGACCCCAGGATTTTTATTAGCCCGGTACTGTTAATTGCTTCCCCCTTGCAAACACCCTTTTTCTAAATATTGAGAATACACTGGAATTCCTTCCAGAGGAATTGGAGAATCTTTCAAAGGGGAAAGAAAGCTAACAGTAAAAGCATTTTTTGTGGGCCGAGGGGCTCCTGAAGTCTTTAAATCTTCGTTCCTAAGTAATTGACTAAGATTCAACAGCCTTGAAGGAAAGGAGCTGATGGTATCACTTTTTAGTCATAGTATTAGCCCTGTGATTTATGGTGTAAAATTAGCCACCGCATCCTCTCATTATGGGTGGTGAGTGATCTCTCCAGGCGAGCAGGAGAGTGTACGTAGTGTGGAAGTGAGAGCTGTGTTTATGTCTACAGTTTCCTCCAAAGGAGACACTGTGAATGGTTTCGGGGGGTGGAAATGTCATTTTCCTTTATTTTTCTGTACTTTGTAAAAAGAGAAGACCAAACATAAATAAATAACCTGAAGGAGCTTGAAAGTTCACAGGAAATGTTAACCCAAAGGCGACCCACTGGTGGCAGTATAGAATATAGAGTTTCAGATGGGGTCATTAAGCGATTTCAACCTCCTAATTGTTCCACAACCCCTCACCTCCCTGATATTCAAGGCCAAGGATTTTCTGATGTTTTTTCCATCGCATAGTATCTGGAGTAGAAATTATATCCACTTCCCCATCTGGGTAGGTTTTTTCCTAACGAATTGAAAACCACCTAATAGATTTCAGGGGTACTGGGAAGACGGCTGTTTTCAAGAGTTCGTAATCCCTATTTGTATGCTGACGTTGAAATTTTATAAGTAGAGCTTTATCTCTTGAGTTCAAGGCTTTGGTTTCTGGGTAAAAAAATACAACTCTCCCTGGGAGGAGGAAGCAGATTAACCTGTTATCAGTTATTTACGTCTGGGTGAGAAAAAAAAGGACCTAAATATTTTCTGAATGCTTTAGGAAGAGCACAAACAAGATAATAGCCAGGTGCCTTGGGGAGTGAATTTACATGTTTAAGGTGGGCTGATATAGAGAGGAGCATAGATGTAAAAGGGGCTGTAACTATTAAAAAATAAAGGCTTTATGCCACTGAAAAGCAGCTTTTCTGACTGTGCAGTTTGTTTGATCCTGGCCATAGCTGGGTTCTGTCCTCTCAGTAGCCTTCTTCCCTGGATGGCAACAGCATTAAAAGCCCAGGCTTTGGAGTCAGACTGCATCAGTTCAAATCCCAGCTCTCTCACTTACCAACTCTAGGACTTGAGAGAGCTCCTTAGCCTTCTGTATGTAGCTCAGTTTTTTCATTTTAAAAAGGAAAGCAGGGGAGACAAAAATGTCTTCCTCTAGGGGTATTGTAAATGTAACATCCTTAGAATAATGTACCTGTATTGACAGTATAATAAATGTTATTATTATTCTCATTATCTTCCCTGGCTGATGACTGCTGCTACTGCTCCTGTATGTGTGGTTGTCTTTGGTGATGATGGTGGTGGTGGAGTTGGTGGTGGTGATGGTGATTGAAAGAGAGAATAGATCCTAAATATATCAAATACAATAGAACCTCCATAGTTGACCAACTCCCTATGTTGACTGTTTGCTTAAGTTGACCTAATTTTCATAGACCAAACATGCACCACATGTATGTATCAGTACAGCAGGCTTAGTTTTTTATGTTGACCACCTCCATATGTTGACCAGTTTATTACAGTCCCTTGGGTGGTCAACTTGCAGAGGTTCTACTGTATATTGGGAAATATTCTTGGGGTTTAATTTCCTTTTGTATAATTTGAGTCCAGGCTGACAGTTTCCAAACTTCCTCTCCCTTCCCATATGTTTTAGTTCTAATGTGTATAAAAGTAAAAGCTGAGCTTTCCAAACTAGAGAGAGTGTGGGCTTGGGGCCCTGCTGGCTCATTCCTTCCTGCTGGCCTGCTCTGTCTTCTCATAGATCTCCAGGGAGCCCTGAGCTCTAGGGCTATTGATGACAAAAAGAAAACATAAAAATGGTAGAAAGAGGGTAATTCCAACAGGGCACAAATCCCCATACCTCTCTCCAAGTTCCCTGTCTCTGATGTCATTCCCACAACACCATTTGGGCTAAAAGGGAATTTGGAAATCGTCTGGCTCAATGATTTTCATACTGAGCTATGTGGGGCTCTAGCATTCCAATGAGATGTGTCAGAGGTATGAGCGGAACAGGTGGGTGACCCAGCAAGGTGGAGTTACCAGGGCCCTCCCAACCTGGCTTCCCAACCCATTTTTATCTATTTCACATCCTGGCATCTACTAGAAAAAATCATTTAACTAAAAGATTTTCATGGTTAATATAACAACAAAGGGTTGAAACATAGCAGGAGGGCCCTTCTTATTCATTTTACAGATGAGGTCTAGGGTGGCCTTATGTCACCACTAGTCACAGACCTAGCCTTCAAATTGTTCTTTGGAATCCCTGCTGTTTCTACTATGTGCCTTCATGGTGGCCTCCAGGGGCTGAGGCCTCCCACTGGTTCCCCCTTCCCCATGTGCTCTAAATGGTCCCTTGAATGATTAGGGTATTGGCATGTGGTGGCCATGGCAGCTTAGCACCCATGCCCACCAGCCCAGTGACAGCTTTGGATCTAGTCACAGAGGTCCAAGAAGGAGGACGAAATGAACTGCTGAATGCATGAAGTGGGATTCTGGGACAGAAGCTACAAAAGTGTAGGTACAGAGGCCACACAGGGCCGTGGCCAGCAAAGGAAGATTGATACATCCCAGTGCGGTGGGACTGAGGTGAGTGGTCTGGCCTTGGTGGCAGCAGGGCCCCTCTCCTGCTCGCAGGTATTCATGTTGACGGGCACCCCTGCCGGCAGCTGCCAGCACAGCAGCTTGGATCCCTCATTCTTTTATTTCCATCCCCTTTCCCTGTTTTCTGTCACTGTGTCATGTCAAATCATTGTCAGGTGGCAGACAATGCGCCCCCCAAGTACAAAGGTATCAGGTTTCAGGACACAGGCTGAAATGAATATAATAATGGGAGCCAGAACCAGGCGCAGACCACTTAGCAGGCAGGGAGACAGCTAATAAGTGTTGTTAGTGGTTTCCATGGGGGAGGACATGGTGTGCATTTCCCGGGCAGGCAGGTGTAGCACGGCCTGTCCTGGGCTCCGGTTGCAGACGGGCTTGTGCGATTAGTATTGATGCCTGTCACTTTGTGGCTGCCAAGCTGTTGATTCTGTGAAAGACCAAAGGCTCTGGTTATCTGGTAATCAACACTGCTCTCAAGAACGGTGCTGGGGAAACAGAAATAGCCTTTCCTGAGCATTGACTGAGGCCATGGATCATGTTGCTGGTTCGTGTTTTCCTTTGGCCCTGACCCTTAGATCGCTCCAGCCTGTTCTTTACTTGCTTCACCAGGTAGCTGTTCTCATTTATCATGGAATCAAATTCTCACTCACTCAGAGTGAGCCAGTCCCACTCTCTGTCCTAGGCTGAACACAGATGTAACTAGGAGGATTTGGGGGACAGCCTCTAGGTAATAAGAATCAGTGTGCTGGTCAAGGCAGAAATCCAATCCCTCACCACTGACAAATTCCCAAATCCAAACGCATGGTCGATGCCTCCGCTTACTGTTATCTCACTCCATTTCACCTGTGCTGAGGACTTTGTAACTCTCTTTAAAAATGTATAAAATTTAAATCCTAGAGGATTAGTAACAGAAGAATAAAAAGCATAATTCATTTTCTCACATAATTCAATTTCTTGGTAACTGTTGCCTTCTCTTCTCCTTTTAATTTTCTTCTTTCCAGAACTTTAATATCTTATTTTTCCAAAGTATCAGTCTCCTGACTACAATAAACTTTGAATAGGTATCCTCTCGTGCCCTGAAAAAGAACTCTACCTTTACGTGGGTTTTGTCAAGTTTTAATCTCTTTCTCTCTCTCCCCTTCCTTTTTTTTTTTTTGCAGTTTTTAGCCGGGGCTGGGTTTGAACCTGCCACCTCTGGCATTATCTGCACCTGCCGTCCTTATCTATCTCTTTGTTCCCTCCATCTTTCTCCCTGTAGCCCCTCAGAGCTAGAAAAAGCAGAAACATAATGGCTTCTTTCTATTTTATGTAAACAACAAATGAAAATTTAGGTTACACACAGTCTTTCTCAAATTGCATATCGATACTTGATTAACACATGAATCCACCCATTCATTCATCCATCCATTCAGTGAATTCCACTGAACATTTACCATTGGCTGGGCTCTGGTTAGATGCTCAGGATACAGCAATGAATAAAATGGGATTTCTGTCCTCACCATCTAATGGAAGAAAGAAACAACCTGTACTGGGTGCCAAGTGATCTGTGATAAGCGATATGGATATTTTTAAGTGTCTGCTTGGCTTTTGAGTTTTTTATTGATTTGTAGATTAATCAAAAAACTCCTTATACTGTGTTAGGTCTCGTGTTTATGGAGATAAATAAGACATACTCTCTTCTTATTCTTAAGTTTTTCACAAAACACATTCCAGACCGTGCCCTCCTCATGTTTTTGCCCCATAAACAGGGGCTACTCTCTGGTAGTCCGTTTATTTTATAGATTAGTGAAGAATCATGTATGCTTCATATTCCTTCCCAAATCTCAAGGAAAGGAAGGGCTCATCAAATATTCACTTGCAAAGGAACTTTGGGATTATTTGATCCAAGACTTTCTCTTTGTGCATAAGAACATAGAGTCTCGGAGGAGGTGAAGTGACTTCTCCAGGCCACCCAAGGAGGCACTGGCAGAACCGCAACTTGGCCTTAGGTCAGAAGAAGAAGATTTTTCCAACATGTGGTCTCCTAGGGCCCCCAGATATCCTCATCTTAAGTTTCTTTTTCATGAGGCCCCAGAAGCTGTGTGAATTCACTCAGGCCCTAGAGGACCATGCCGTGAGCTGAGGACGTTGCCTGATACTTCTCAGAGCCAAAGGGAGAGGCTTCCCTGCAGGGAAGGGACTGAAAAGGCCACCCAAGGCTCTGAATTAAGAGCAGTTTTATAGGTCAATCTCTTTACTTCTCTACTCTTTAGAGAGGCTACAAGAAAAAAATTACACAAAGCCTTAATGCCGAGGTCAGCAACTAATTACATTTTTTTTTTTTTTTTGAGACAGTCTCAAGCTATCACCCTGGGTAGAGTGCTGTGGCATCATAGTTCACAGCAACTTCCAACTCTTGGTCCTGAGCAATCCTCTTGCCTCAGTTTTTCTATTTTTAGTAGAGACAGGGTCTTGCTTTTTGCTCAATCTGGTCTCAAACTTGTGAGCTCAAGTAATCCATTTGCCTCGGCCTCCCAAAGTGCTAGAATTATAGGTGTGAGCCCTTGTGTCTGGCCAACTAATTATATTTTTTGACATGACATTTCCTTCTGGGTTGGGGAAGTTGAAAGACTCTGGAGGTGTCACTGCTGCTCTTTCCTTTGGTGACCACTCTTCACACAAATGGTGTTAGTTCTGTACTCACAAGAGGGGTCAGTCCTTAAGTTCTCCCTTCACTCGGCCACACCAGCTGTTCTCCAGAAGCAGAGTTCAGGAACTAGGATTTCTCTCATAGATCCTTCTAATGCTTCTCTTTCTAGCAAAGGCAGTGAGAATAAAAAGACTGCACAAATGACCAAGAGAAAGATCATACTCCAGATGGAGTTTTAGGCCTTGGGAGAAACTGAGTGGACCAAGCAAAATGCTTTGACTTCTGAGATATTACTTATTTTCCCAATTATTTTTACATTAATCCTCATTGTTGCCCCAGAAATAAGAGAATGTGTTAGGCTTTAGTTACACGAAATATCCTATCGGTTCTGTAGCTGAGAGGAGCTGTGAGCCTGCCTCTGTGGAACGGACGGAGGCCCAGCGGCTCTGATATTCTCCTTTGGGAAGCAAGTTAGCAGAGGCACAGGGGTGGAATTAACGAAACGGAGACTTCCACCTCCCTTAGTGCTCAGGGTAAAATAGGGAGTACGTTAGCTAACATTTTGTTTTGAGTACAAAATAAGCTTGCGAAGACATGTCTTTTGGTGTGGGGCTGTGAAAGTGGAGGAAGCAAAGCCAGGTTTGTGGCCTCGTCTCAGGACAGCTGTGACAACCCAGGTCACGGGGTTCATGAGAGGCCCTGCACGTGGGAAGGGCAGAGGGGTTGGGGGGCGTGGCTCTCGGCTCGGTGCCTTTCCCTTCTCTACTGGGTTCACAGTGGCCCTCTCGCAGTGTTCCTTTTCACTTGAGCTGCTGAGTGACAGCGGGCACCTCAGGTCTGTGTCCAGGGACAGGAATCTACCCTTGTGCCCTTCTCGCCCAGACAGACGCTCACAGTTTCCAGGGATAGACAGGGCCATTTCTAAATCTGTCTGGCACGCTCATTCACTCTATCTTTAGCCATGGAATGCTGACAAATATTCAATAGGGTTGAGTGACCTTCCGTAGGTCAGAGCAGGCTCCGTTCTGATTGAGTTTAGAAAACTCATAAATCTGGCCAAGCCTTCCACCTGCTCGGTGGACGGTGTTTCATTAGCCAGAGCCAGTGGGGCCACCTTCCTTCTTTCTCCACCCAGCTGACGTGCCAGTTCCTTCCCGCGCTTCCCGCCGGCCTCCCCGGGTTTCTGAACACATTTTCTCCATTTGTGTACAGAGTTTGGGTTCCATTCCCGTCACATAGGGATGACACAGACCCAGGGCTGTTTTCAACGTAGCAATGAGCTCATTGCCTTACACTCAGCCGGTCTGAAAAAATAAATAACGTGGGGCAGGTAAAAACAGCTGGAAGAACTAGAAGGGATTTGAGTTTTAAAAGTTGGACTGAGTGACTGAACCGGGCTCAGCTGATTTCATTCCTCCGCCCAAACGGCTTAGCGGACCAGATAACAAAGAATCCTCTCCAGCTGTTTTTCTTCAAGTTATAGAATTTTACAGCAACACAAGAAATTGGAGATTATCTTTACAGATGAAGAAATGGATGTCCAAAGAAATGAAGTGACTTTTCCAAGGTTAAAGAGATATTTGTGGCCAGAGCCAAGATAAGAGTGCAGCTTCTCCCAGTACCTTAGTTCTCTTTTGTTTTTGCGTTTTTCCTTTCAGTTTGATCTCCAGGAAATGTTTATTGAGGACTTAACTGTGCTCACGGTTGTAGGGACAGTAAGCCATGATCCAGGAACTCTGGTGACATATGTCTAGAAAGGAAAAGGGTAGACAAGAGCAAAACAGGGCAGCACGCAAGAGAAGCAGCAGCACAGGATCCACTGACCTTAGAGGGTGACAGAACGTGTGATAGAGGAAGTGAGAAAGCCTTTCTGAGAGGTGTGGGAGGAAAAAGAGAAGAAGCGGAGTTTGTTCTGGATGGGCAAACGTGGCCTTTATTCACTCGGGTGCAAGGTAGCTGAGTTGGAAAAAGAAGTCAGCACGTGGATCAAGGCAGGGTGGGCGTATAAGAGTTTGCGAGGTGGGGATTGGTGCACTTGGTCCTTCCTGGGCGGGACTTGTGCGTTACTTCCTATGTCCCTGCCCTGCGTTCTATTTGGTTGGGGGGAGGGGGTTACATTCAGCCCTATCACTTCCCAGAAGGAGCCCTTGGTCCCACCCACTTGCACAAGAAATATGGGTGCATTTGCCACCTTGGCTTACCTACTGTCCAAAGTTAGTTTGATTTTATTTTTAACAAACAAGACCCCGGGTCGAGTCCTACATCCACCATTCATGTAAGGGACGATGCTAAATGCTAACACTTCCTCGGGGTAGTCCTCCATGTGTTTATTTTATTTGGTCCCCATGACAACTGGGAAATGGGTTCTATCAGTAATTTTCAGATGAGGGACCTGAGGAGCAGGAAAATTAGTGATTTGTCCAAAAGCACCCAGCCAGTGACAGGCTAGTCTGCTACCATTAGGCTTTCACTTTCTTAGTTCAAAACAATGGGGTCATCTGAGTCCAAAGGCATCGTCAAGGTGTAGAAACAGGTAGTGGGAGAGGCTCGTCCACCATTTGGCCCTCTGTGCTTTTCATTTTTAGATGGAAGAATTTCATTGCTTGGAGGTGGGGATAAAAGCAGCCGGGCAGGCCCCAGCGTCAGGTTGAATAGAGCCCCAGCAGGCTCAGAGGACCCTGACAGAGGCTCTTTGTGTGTTTTATGGTTCGTTGAGCTTTATGACCCAAAAGAATCCATTATTTGTTTTATTTATTGCAGGCCTCAAACACTAGGCTTTGCCTTTTTCTTTAAACTTACAATGCTTATGGCATGACAGAATTATTTTTCATTTTTCTTTTTCTTTCAGAGCCTTGGAATCCTGTTAGGAAATTTCTAGTACAAGCATTTGGGGGAGATACCAGTACTCGGGTTGGGCATCTGGGAGAGATAGACAAGCTCTTATTACAGCGTGGAGGATGGGGAGATTACCTGGCCAAGTATCATTTCAGGTTGTGGCAGAAAGAGATTAGCTCCAATTTATCGCCGCTCACATTTTCCTCTTTTCCCCCGTTTTCTGAGTGTCATGGAAATGATATTTGTGAATCCCAGGGGCCTCTCACAGTGGTGTCAGTTTAGAGATCTTCCCAGATACATCTAAATGTGGACATAAAATGTAATAGGAAGAAATTGAAAAAATATCTGTTTCTTGATTCTTTATTACTGTGGAGTTAAGAAAGCTATTTCTCATGCTGTTTCATAAATTTGAATCCAAATGTATATGTTAATGTGTATTCAGATGGCTTTTGGATGATTCAAAGGTGCAGATGTTTTTATAAAGTTTGTCAATTTTCTGGCAATTTGTAGTTATATATTTATACAATGTATACGTGCAGACCTGCCATATGTACGTACACAGTAATGTCAAAATGAAGCCTAAGTGAACTCTCATGAAAAGTTAAAATCAGTAAGCCCATGATGAATACTTATTATTTCAACTAAGCATTTGATCTTAAAAATATGAACATGAGTGAAATTAATTTGGGGCTCTTTATTCCATTATTATTTTACCTAAATTAAATTTGAGTCTGACAAGGATAAACATAAATTTTGCTCCAGGTCTAATATTATCTCTGTAACACAAGAGTACACAGGAAGGTTTTAGACTCAGAAAGAAAGGCAGTAGAAAGCCCCCAAGAACATTTCTTAAATTTCATGAAAGGTTTTGTGAGGCAGGAATGCTCCAAGACATATCTGTGACATTTAAATGTAAGGCATTCGCTTATTTCCTAAGCTTGCTAAGACTTTTACTAATTAGGGCCAATTACATAATTTTTGTCTGGATTGTGCTTGGGTTGAAGGTACGTTGTTGTTCACGCATGGTCTGTTCTTTGGATTCAGAAACACTGGTCTCTCCTTGTACTGCTCCATTGTCAGCAGAGGGAGGGTCCAGGTGAAAAATGTGACTTCAGCTGATACTGTCTCTGAAGTTTAGGGAGAATTTAGTGAGCTCCCCAATCTCGTTCAAGTGAGCATTGACCACAGGACTAACCACTGTCAGGATCAGACAAGAGGATCAGGCGTGCTGTTTGATCCCCTCTAATGAATGCAGGCCTCAAAGTGCCATGGCCATCCCCATTGCCCCCGAGTGGTGCCAGCGGAATGCACTGTAGAAATGGCAATCCCCTGTGGTCGATATAGGGATGTGAGTGGAGGAGCATGTTTTGGGATATTGCAATATATCTCAAATCTCAGAAGCAGAAGAGCAGTTCGCATTATGTTTTCCAAATCAACACTGGCCAAAAGGAAGATTCTTTAGGGCAGAAGTCTTCAAACCATAGGATGCAGATGCATCCCTTGGTAAGGTCTTAAAAAATATTTCTCACTAACCACCAGAACTTCTGAGTCCCGAGTTTTAGAATAAATAAAATGAGTTTACCTCGATCTTGAGAAATGGTTCATTAACTACATTCCTAAAGCTTAAGTAATTGATGCTCTAGGCAAATAGGTAGGTTAAAGATATACTGGTTAGGAATCCAGTATACTCCTGACTTAGTGATATCTGTGCCTAATAAAGAGGATAGAAGGAGAGGCATAGCCTAGGAAGACGTCCTGGAAGAGTCAGAGCTTGGGCAAAGCTCACTGGTCGTGAAAGATTTAGATGATATCAGCCGATAATGGATGAATGCTACCATGTGTTGACAAATTGACTAAACAACAATGCATATCTCTTCAAGTGGCTGAATAAGTAATCTTCTATAGTTATGGTTCAGGGTAGGTTAAATATTGGAGCTGTTTCCTCTTACACTAGGATGGCATCCATTTCCCTACTTACCCTGGCTGGACACTAAATAAGGTTCAGTCCTCTCTTTGTTTTGCTGAGTTTCGTAGAACTGTCCGTAACTGGCTTTGAAGCTGATCTTGGACCAGGCAATTAACTTTGCTTAGTCTGATTCCCTCATTTGTACAATGGGAGGGTTGTGGTGGATGATTTCAGATCCCTTTTAGCTCTAACATTCCATCTGACCCAGTTAAATGCTTCTCATTACTACATGACTGGAAATAGGCCAGGTCAAATGATGTCCCTTCAAGCATAACCATCAGATACAGCTGTACACTGTAAAGATGGATATTAGACTGTTCACTTATCATCATTAGTTCTGTAGTCTAAGAATGGGACTGCGCTGTAGTTCGTATCTGTCATAGTTAGTATTTGGAAGTCTCAAAGCCTCTGAGATTATTCACATATTTATTCCTGTGTACCGCATATGCCACCCAACGTCTCCCCTTCATCATGTGTCTGTGACAATATATTGAACAGAAAATTTCCATCAGCTGACTCTGACAGAGTGTATTATTTACAGTGGTGTCAAAATGTGCTGCTTATAATTGACTGGGCTCATAATAAGCCAACCTACGAATCTTTTCTTCTCCTATTCCTTCCCACTGGTAAATCCTTCCTTCCTTCCATCAACAGCTTCTTTATTATTTACAGAGGAGGGGAACACGCAGCAGATGGTGCGTGAGGGATACTGCAGGGTGACTCTTTCATCTTGTGAAGGCTTCCACTTAGGATTTTGCTAGGGCAATTAAGGGTGAGGGGAATCAAGTCCGCTGGACTCGGTTTCTGAACTAAACAGAACACACTACTCTGATGCTCTCAACTGCAGGCAACGGTGTGGAATAATGATTAACAGCCGCATGGCCAACTTCATTTTTTAATCCTCATTTTTCCACTTACTGTCTGTGAAATCTGGGGAAAATTACTGACCCTCTGTATGTCATAGTTGTGGCATCTGTACAATGGGGATGTACCAACAGCATCTAACTTATAGGAATGTTGGGACTGTTAACCAAATAATGAATATGAGGAGCTAAATCCGAACTAAAAACAATAAACACACCCATGACAAAACAAATACAAAGCACGATCTTTCACAGGTTACGCACTCATCCACTGAGAGCCCTCTAGGGTCTTCCTGTACCATGTACCACAAGGCTTCAGAATGAACCAGGGGGAATGGAAACACTTCCAGCCCCTTCCAACAGGGCGTACTTTCCACAGTTCTCCACGTCCTCTTATTCTACTTTTGAAGACTCCTTAAACTTTGCATGCCTGTGCCATGCCTGGTTCTTACCTATCTGAAGTAGATTTCCCCAATAATCCTATATATAAGATCTTATAGGTTGCCTCTCCTAGACTAAGCTACAAAAGCCAGATGTGGGTTTGTGCAGCACCCTGCTCGCTGAAGCAGTATTTTCATGGTTATAGCAGGTACCTCCCATCTGCCGGCTAGTCTACCTCTGCCTTCAACTCCTAGAAACATTTTGGAGTATTATTTTCAAATTGCCATGGACAAAGCTTGTTCATCATGGAAAGTACTCATTTAGACAAGTATTTCTTTTTAATTTAATTGCACTGATGAAAAGTCCCATATCCATGTAATTCTCAAAGATTCATGTAAGGTTATTATCCTGAAACTAATTCTAGTCTGGCATGCAGAGTAAATTTGTGATTGTTGGTTGTTATCCTTTGGTTTTATGCGAGAAAATGATCATTATCTGTCAAATCAAAAAGGTTTAGTGGACTGAAATCAGCAAAGGAAAAATGCCGGAACCTGGGGTCCTGTGACTGAGATAGCCTGAATATTTGTCATCTGGCTTTAAGGCCAGACTTTTTACATCTTGTCTCACAACCTTGCTCCCCCTCCCAGAGGCTTAGGTTCTTAAAGTAAAACTAAATCATATCTACAGTCTCTTATCTTTCTAATCAGTTGATTTCTCTTCCTAGGGATGGAAGAAATATTTCTCAATCTTATTTGCTGAGTTTCTGTGGTCATGTAAGGAATAAACTTTTTAGTATTCAGTTATCTTCTAATACAGAAGGTTTTACTTTCTGAAGGGAGATGCAATCTTCCCTCCTTTCTTGTGGTTTCCTTTTCTTTATCTAGGTGGGCACCAGGAAGATTGGCCCCTTCATTCTCATAAACTTGTTCAGAGGATGCAGAAAATAGCAATGGTGAACTCATCTAAAATCTTGATTTAAGAGTTGAAGAAACTGAGGCAAAAACATGGCCAAGGACTAATCCTATCCACCCAGGATAGGATGTTGGTGTCTGCATCTCTTGTCTTAGGTCTCTTTGGTAGCTCCATGCCACCTTCTACTTCCTGGGATCAGGAAAGCCCCAAGGTACCTTGCACCTAAACTCAGATCAGACAGTCTTAAGAGAGACAGATGTTTGGAAACTGCTAAACCCAATGCATACACTAAGGGCCTTCCTATTTTGCATTCAGCTTTTTTAGAAATCTCTTTATTTCCTGTGGTACCCCGTGTCCTAAAGAATCGTTTCTTCTGAGGGTGTGGTTACACATCTAACCAAGCGTTGGGCCTAGGTCGCGCTCAACTCAGAACTTGCTCCATTGCGTGTTAAAGGACAAGTCAAGAGCCTGTTAGAGACATTGGAATCCAAGATGGTCAATAATAATAACGAAAAGCCAAACTCTATAAAATGCTTAGACCAGGAAGAAAAGTTTGGATGCATAGATTGAAGGAAACAAAATAAAAACATCTGTGTGCTTATACCATGTGTGTCTATATACATATAAACATATATGTTTACAGTATGTTTTATATGTATGTATTCTCACTGTGTGTGTGTCTGTGTGGTGTGTGTGGAGTGCACCTAGGAAGCACAAAGCACTATGGGAAATACCTGGCAGAATCAGACAGAGGTTCTCTTAATAAAGGGATGATCCAAAGCCATTCACTACCCTAGGAATACTTAACCTTTCTCCATGGTTTGGTAGCTGATTCAGGATAAATCACCCCTGGACTTTGAGTAATAATAAACAGAGGCTGGTACACACATCACAACAGTTGCTGTAGTCAGTTTCTCTCCTTCCTTCTCATAGGCACTGAACATACTTTCCACCTGAACCATCTGCTTTTTGAAAAGATCTGGGTTAGTGTCTAAGCAGCACGGTCCCTCCTTTGCTTCAGGGTCTTGGCAAGAGCAGGTTCTGATTCTGAAGTATTAACATTCCTCCACTCTGAGGTCTGCTTGCTCTGACCTTGCAGATGCAGGCTATCACGGATGTTTATTTGTTACCTAAACTCAGGACACGTGTACAGCAGTAAATTCTTCATTTGCCAGAGTTAATCACAGCCATGCTATAGCTTTTATCATTCAACTGCCCATCGGGAAAGCCTTGAAAATATAGATGGGATTTGTTGTCTAGGAAGTAAGTTCAACAAACCAGATTGGTGAGACTACACAGAGGGAGAGGTCTGAGTCAGGGTTCCTCCATGGATAATATCTGATTCCATTCCTGCCAGAGATCAAATTTAAGACTCACTACATTCCCCAAAACAGACTTGTGACAACTTAGGGTCTAGGGAAGCAATGAAAGTTTTGTTTGCTTGCTTTTTCATTGAACGTCTTTAAAAATTAAAATATACAGAGGAAAATGTAATGTTACTCATGGTCCCACCACTGAAAAAAAGTGCTAATATTTTATCATTTTGACTTCAGATAATTTTTATTATTAAGAAATAGGGCAGTGCCTGTGGCTCAAAGGAGTAGGGCACTGGCCCCATATATTGGAGGTGGTGGGTTCAAACCCAGCCCCGGCCAAAAACTGCAAAAAAAAAAGAAAAAGAAAAGAAAGAAAAAATAAATAAAATATTTGGAAAAAAATTGAAGTCCTTCATGTACCTCTCCCTAGTTTTAGCTGCCCTGAAGCAATTATTGTCATATATTTGGAGAGTAGACGGTCCACTTTTATCCTTTTATTGAATAGGTGCTTATGCAGCCATAAATAGTATAAGTCATTGTTTTAGTACTCTTAAAAAATTATTACAATAGTGTTACACTGTACATTTTGACAACTTTTAATTTGATCAACCTTGTGTTTTTAAGAATGCGTGTATGTATATATATGTATGTATATATACAGGGTGGCCATAAATTTCATGACAACTATTTAAACTGCACACAAACTTTATGGCCACGCTATACACCATTCACTCATTTTAACTATTGTGCAGTATTCGATCATATGAATATAATGCAGTTTGTTTATTCCTGCACAGATTGTCATTTCCAAATTTTTGCTCTTGGGAACAAAGTAGCAGAGCACATCCACATACAGTTGCCCTCCATACCCATGAATCTTACATTTATGGATTCAACCAATTGTGGAAAAAAAAAATATTTTTTTAAACAATTGTGTCTATACTGAACATGTACAGACATTTTTGTGTTGTTAGTCCCTAACCCAGCGGTTCTCAACCTGTGGGTGGCGACCCACTGAAATGTATTAAAGGGTTGCGGCATTAGGAAGGTTGAGAACCCCTGTTAAACAATACAGCATAAGGACTATTTACATAGCATTTACATTGCATTAGGTATTGTAAGTAATGTAGGGATGAATTGAAGTATATGGGAGGATGTGCACAGATCATGTGCAAATACTACACCATTTAATATGGGCCTTACAAATACCAAATCCCCCAAGTGATGACTACGTATTCATCCTGTGACACAAATGTGTGAGGATTTATGTGTGTTTGTGTGTGCACACACCTAAAATTGGTATTCTTAGAGATCTCATTATATGTTTCCAAAATGCTTTCCAAAGTTGCTGAAGTAAGTTCCAATCCAAAGGGTTTTGAGGGTTCCTGTTTTCTTTCATCCTTTCTAATGCTTAGTCTATCCAGACTTTACGTTTTCCCCGTATGGTTATCTTGTTATTTTCATTCACATTCTTTGTTATTTATTTCCGTGTTCTGATTTATTCATCATTCATGTTAGAAGTTTGTGTATTTCACTAGCCTTTCAAAATGATTATCTTTTATTGATTTATTTTTCTAGCTTATTAATTTGGCTCTTTCCCATTTGTTCCTATGTTCTGTGGGTCTTTTATCTTCCTGATTTATAGTTTAACTTATTTATTTCATCTTTTTGATGAAAAATAAATTTATTTATGTCTACATATTTCTTTGTAAGCACTACTATAACTGAATCCCCCCAATTTTGCAGCTACTCTTTGATGTTTGTAAGTCTAAATATTTTGTAATTGTTATTAAAATTTCTTCTCTGAGCCATAAATGAGTTAGGGGTTGCTTTTTTTCCTGTTAAAGTGTTTTTTCTGTCTTTTTTAATTGTTGATGTCTAATTTAATTGTGTGTGTTTAACATTGATTCTTCTTGTTGTTGTTGTTGTTGTTGTTGTTGCTGCAGTTTTTTGGCCGGGGCCAGGTTTGAACCTGCCACCTCAGGTATATGGGGCCGGCGTCCTACTCCTTGAGCCACAGGTGCTGCCCTAACATTGATTCTTTGAAAATTTTAGAGGGTTCATTTGTACCCTAGTGCACAAAAGATTTTTGTAAGTGTATGAGATACACTTAAAAATAATGTATTTTTTCTTTATTTCCTTCAACCCCCAAATTTGCTTCTTCCACAGTTATTCTCATAAAACAGCAACACTTTTTTGGGGGGGGGGAGGGTTGTCCATTAGGGTAAAAATATCAGAATCATCTTTAATCTTTTTTCTCATACAAATATGCAATTTACCAATATATCCAGTTGGCTCTGCCTTCAAGACTTAGCCTAACTATTGCAAGCACTGCTACTTCTAAGTGCCTGACTATTGCCTGATTATCGTAGTGGCCTCTGAACTGCTTCCAGTTGGGTGAACACTTCAGTCATTATTCAGCAGCCATGGAGTGGTCCTTTATATATCCTAGCCCAGTTATATTGCTCTCTGCACAAAGCCCTCCAAAGACTTCCTACTTATTTCAGAGTAAAATTGATAGCCTTTGCCATGGCCTTCAAAGTACCTCCTGATCTAGTTCCCTGTTACCTCCCTGATCCTAGCCTTGTGACAGTCTTTTTTCTTTTTCTTTGTGGGATACATGCTGCTGCCTCAGGGCCTTTGCACGTACTGGTACACCTGCCTGACACCTACACGTGCTGCTCCTTTGCTTCATATGTGTCTTTATTTAAAGGGCTTCATGTTAGAAGTGATGTTTCTGACTACCCCACTTCATATAGCACCCGTAAATGCCCCAGTGCCACATCACATTCCCCTTACCTGACTGACTTCTCATGACGGTGCTCTGTCTCCCCTTGGTAGAATATAAACTCTATAAAAGTAGGCATTGTTGACTCTTTCATTCACATTCCCTATCGTAGCACATATCATGATTGAAAACAGTGTAGGAGCTGGGTGACCATTAGCTGAATGAGGAGGAGAACTCTATTAGTTGGAGTAAGAGTCCTATAGATATGTCAAGATTGCTAGTTGTGTTGCTTAATCTTCTAAATTTAAGTTTTCTTCATGTTTTGTAACCATATCTATGTGTTGCCCATAAAGGTGTTTTACAAAATCAAGTTAGGCTGGTAACAACGAATTACATAATTTAATAGGTTAACACAATAAGTCTTATGCAAAATCAGCTATGTATTGCGTAACTCCTGCAATCCATATGGTGACTCACAGATCCAGGCTGTTTTCATCTCAAGAAAAGCTAGCTTGGAGCTGCAGGGAAAGAGCTCATGGAAAATGCACACCCATTTATTTGTGCCTTGACTGGAAATTGACACAAGTTACTCCACTCACAGCCAGATCTGTTTGGCAGTATTTCCAGGTGTAGATTTTCTTCATTTACCGTGCAATTTGTGAGTGCCGTAAGTGTGTAAACTTAGGATTCTGAAAAATTTCTCCATGGTTATTACTGAAATTGCTTCCCAGTATTTCTGCTGTTGCCTGATTTTGGAAATCATTTTTGGTCTAAGTTGAAGAATCCATACCTCCTAATTTCCTTTTGTTTTTTTACCTCATTACATCTTAGTGTTGTGCTCAGAATTATTTCTTCAGTACTGCCTTAATCCATCAGTTTTCTGTTTAACTATGAGAACTCAGGATAATTGCATTTACAGAATTTTGGAATTCTAATTACATTATTTCTATCTTTTAGTTTTTAATTGATTATTAGTCATTTCTCAATTTATATCTGTGTCAGTTTTTTAATGTTTTTTTTATTTAACTGGATATTGTCTTTTACTTATTATCTGTAAATTGTTTAAGATTATTCAGAGACTGTTATATACACTTATTTTAGGAGTAAAATTATCCTCTGATTATTGAGTTTGTTGGATATCTTCTTGGTACTGTTTTTTCCTTATAGGATTTGAACTTTAGATTGCTTAGTCAATTAGAGTGACAGTTATGTTTAAAAATAACCTATATTGTGGAACCTCCACAGCTGGCTACCTCCCTATGTTGACCACTTCCTTAAACTGACCTAATTTTCATAGACCACCAGACATGCACCACATATACAGATCAGTCAGTACAGCAGGCCCAGTTCCTTATGTTGACCACCTTCATATATAGACCAGTTTGGTAAGTGGTCAAATTACAGAGGTTCTACTGTATTATCTGTCATGTTTTGCAAATTTTCATTACCTTCCATGTGGCTCTCTTAGAATCTCAGGCCACAACCAAGTTCTTTTTTATTGGTCTTGGATTCCTGTCTCATAAAAATATTGCAGGTTGCAGGTCCAGTCCTTAGCAAGTTTTCATAAATCTGATCTATGTGGCTTGCTCTGTCTCTTGCCATCTCATATATATATGACAATACAATCCGCAGCTCTACCTTTTCTCATGTTTCTTCCCAGAGGTTGGTAGACCCTACCAGTTTCATTTTGTGAGCCTGGTTTGTGACTTTAGTTCGCTTCAGTTCTTGACAACCGTCTTACTGCATTTGTGTCTAATCTAGAGTTCAGCAATCCCACAGTTCCAGTGCTAGCCCCCTGGTGTTTGTTTGTTGCAATACTTTTCTGGTGTACATAGATTGGGTATGGATATGACTTTTAAGTTTTGAAAATTCAGCTAGAATTGCTTTTAGTAGTATATAAAGGAAAATATAATGAATATGTAAATTCATAATGTCATCTTGGCCAGAAAGCTTTTAAATTTATTTTGAAGAGTTTATGTTGACTGTAAAAGAATCCATGCTCATTATCATAAGTTTGGAAACTATTGACAAGCATATAGAAAATATTTACGTAACCAAAACCACAACCGCACAAAAATAATTACAGTTAACCTATCAATGTGGCATTGTCTATGTTTTGCTTTTTACTAAAAAGGATCCACATTGTACATACAGAGTTTTATATCCTTCTCTCTTATGCCAGACATTATAGGGTGGATTTACCATGCCATTAAATAATCTTCAAAAGCAATTTTTTTTAACAGCTCCTTAATGTCCCAACATATGGAGGTACTATGAAAACATAAATCATCCAAAATTTTTAATATGTCTCTTAGCATAAATTAACAAGCAATTACTTAGTAAAAGAGTATGAATATTTTTAAGGCACTGATGCATAGTGAAACATTTCTATCCAAACATGCCATTTCCAATTTAAATTCCAATGGTAGCATAATTATTCTCCAGCCAGTAGTACTTCTTCAACTTTACTAGTTGGATACATGAAAAACACTAGTTATATGTAGTGCTTTGAAAATTTCCTGTATCTACTTTGATATTTCTTTCTGAATTTCTAATATTTTAATTTAATTTTTTTTTTCTAAATAAGACTGTAGGTCCTGCTCCTTTCTTGGTTTGCCATAAGAACCACTTTAATATTTTTTGTTTAAAATAATTTTTGTTTATGTCATTTTTTTTTCTCCATCCTTTTGTTGTACATATTCTTTTATCTTATGACTCTTTAGGCTGATTACTTAATTCATTAATTTTAATTATCTTGTACATATTC
>NW_003852403.1:9209938-9211055 GCF_000181295.1 Otolemur garnettii | reverse complement strand
AAATTTTATTTAAATGTTTCTGGTGATGTGTATGTATTTGAATTTGTAATGTATACTATCAGGAAAATGTATGGCATTTACATCTATTGCTATAATATATATATTATATTTATCTGACCTAATTTTCTCACCTGGTCTTATGCTTTCTTGCTTTTTCTTATTATTCTAGGTTTTCATCTTTTTTTTATCTTATGTAGAAGGTTGAAATACTTTTATTAATTTCACTGTGATAATCTTTTTGTTTATACATATAATAAAATGCATGTTAAAAACCTGTATTATTCTATCAAATTCAAAAACAAGTTTCTAATGAAGAATTTAAATTATCTGGACTTACTAATGCTCTGTATTTACCACTTTTTTCTCCTTTTATATGGTATTATGATATCACCATTTTATAAGAAAATCCTGATTTGTTTTTTATGTAACATCTTCTTAGCCTTTAAATATAATTTTGGGCACATTTTATAACAATTCTTCATATTTGTTCCCAGAAAGTCAATTGATTTCAAAGTTCCTTGCCATTTTCTTTATAGTTTAGCTATTTCACTCTTGAATTCTTGATTTCTCTTTTTCTTTGAGTTGACAGGTATTCATTTCTTTGTGCTTTCTTAGGAAGGGACTAAGAATGATTAATCTTTTATGATTTTAAGCTTAGCAAAATGTCTTCCTGCAACCTTTTAACATGAACAACTTGGGCATAAATCTCTTAGGTTGCAAACTTTTCCAGTTCCTGCTCTATACAAATTGTTACATTGTCTTCTGACATTTGATTTTACAAAGAAGGGAGAGACTTGACATATTTTTGCTATTGAGGAGATAAGCTTTTATTCCTATTTTTATTTTTGTAAGATTTTAAATTCACCATTGAGATTTAAGATGAAATGCAACTCTCCTAATATTTCTAGTCATTTATTTTATTTGGTTCATATTAAGCTCTTTCACTTACAAGTCCTATTTATAAGTGTATGAGATTTATAAGGTGTTTCTTTCTCTATGGATATTAATATGTTCTTAAATCTTTGATGATAAATTCTCTGTTTCTATTTCAGTAACACTTCTCTTTAGTGCTATCTAAATTGTCTTCTACATCTATCATCTATCATCTTCTCTTTCT
>NW_003852403.1:9208068-9209114 GCF_000181295.1 Otolemur garnettii | reverse complement strand
GGCTTAATACAAAAGATGTAAAGTCACCATCTTTTTATGGCTGAATAGTATTCCATGGTATACATATACCATAGCTTGTTGATCCATTCCTGAGTTGATGGGCATTTAGATTATTTCCACATCTTGATGATTGTAAATTGAGCTGTGATAAACAATCTAGTGCACCTGTTTTTATGATAAAAAGGTTTTTTTTCTTCTAAATAGATGCCTAGTAGTGGGATTGTGGGATCAAATGGGAGGTCTAATTTGAGTTCTTTGAGGCCAGGACCTCAACGGGCATCTGATTGAAGAAGGGGTATGAGAAAGCCATGTAGAGTTCAGACCACTTAACTCTCTTTTAAATAAAAGAGCAAATGACTGACCCATTTTTGCTGCCTCCAAAATGTTTGAAAGTCACTGAAATATTATAAAGTTAGAAGTTATCTACTCTAACTCCCCTAATAGGCAGGATGGTGTGACATTTAAGATGGTCACTGAATGGAAAAACGTTATCAGTCAGGCAAAAATGAGAGCAGACAGTGTCAAAGGCAGAAGAGCTGGTGCAAAGATGTGAAGGAGAGGATCTAAAGGAAGGCTAGTGGAACTGGAAAAGAGTTGGTTGCCAGGCAAGTGGGATGAGACAAGGATGAGAGGGAAGCATTGTCCATAAAAGAAAAGTTTTTAAGCTAAGGTAAGGGGTTTGGGTTTAAAGTTTTATGGGAAGGCCTTGGAAGGGGGGGATTTAAAAAAGTAAGTAATACAACATGATCATTAAACAGCAAAGTTTTCATTATTTATTTTATTCATTTGTACATTCATATTTTTTCATTCATTAAGTAAATACCTATTTATCAAATCACCACTCCGTTCAGGCACTGCAATAAGATTATACCTTAGGATTCCTGATTCCAAGCATAGAGGGGAATTCCATTTTGCCATGACATTAAGCTCTTCATGAATGGGGTCTGCATTTCTATGTATTTGAATATTCTGTGCCTTACACAGTATGTGACTTATGGTAGTCTCTGAGTAAATATATTTGTTAGATGAATGATAAGTAATATACC
>NW_003852403.1:9187885-9207309 GCF_000181295.1 Otolemur garnettii | reverse complement strand
CAGTGGAACATCTGTTTTATTTTGAGGGAGCTATGATAAGCATCTGCTTGGAGAAATGATCTGAACAAAACCAGGGCACATTTGTTTGCCACATTATAGATTATCTAGTCTTAACATTGTTTATGAATAAATCATGCAGGATGGATAAACTGGTAACCACAGCAGCATGTTTCATACTAGGTTTCAAACATAAATTTATGCATTTGTAATGTTTTTCCTGTAGACACACTAAAAAATTTATGTTTTAAATAGAAGATAGCATGGATTTTGATGTAACTCAGCAGTTGAGTACAGATTCCAGAAATTCCTTTGTGGTATTGTAGCCTAGTTGGCTGGTTAAGGGTCCAGTGTTCACAATTGCACCATTCAATTCATTAAGTAGGATAATGCAAAAGTAAGTCGAGGAAAATAAAATAAGGAAATAAATATGCATGTGTATTTATATTCCACATTTGTAAAAAACTTTACATTTAGTCCTCTTAACTTATTTCAAAGATCCATATAATAAAGGTTCACATAGCTCAGGAACTTCTTAAGGTCACCGAGGCAATTAGTCGCAGAATCTGAACTAAGAATCACATCTCATTCATACTCTAGTGTTTTTGGCTTACATAATAACTGTTTCATGGATAACTTGTTTTGAAACCACATTTGAGGGTTATCAATGACATTTAGTATGAAGCTTAATCTAGAATAGCATCTATTTTGAATTATTTGATTTGGTGTACTTAAGTGGATCTTAGGATGGGTCAAATAGATGGAGGAGAAAGGTATGTAAGGGATGGAGTTCTGAATAGTTGCATCGAGGATTCTGATCCCTCTTGATGTGCCGGATGACAGAATTGAACTAAAAAGAGCCACTCCTCATATTATTTCTGTTATTAAAGTTGCAGTCTCTACATTGCACAGTCTCCTGTTGTATAATGCAGACTCCCAGAAAGGCAAATTCTGGTCCCTCTGAGGCTGCACTATTCTGCCCCCCAACTTGGCTTTCCTAACACAGGCAAACAGAAAATGTAGAAATGGTGAATAATCATTTTTAAAAATCCACATGTCCCTTTAAACATAAAGAAAAAAAATGACCCAGTGAGGATTTAGGGTGATTTGGTCTGCATTCACTCAGCTAGAGCAAGATGTTCTCTCCCATGACTTTGGCTTCCTTTTCATTTGTATTTTCCATTTCCTTCCCTGGGCCAGATGTGTGGATTTCCCTGTTGTACCCAATGGCAGAGTAGACTTTTCTGGAAACTGCCAGGACTATTTGTAATCTTCTGGCTTTGCAGAGGTCTTATGTGCTGAGAGGAACAAATTCTGATGTTTCACAGCAAGAGGAAGAGTTTAGGGATGTTGAGAGAAAGACAATCTGGGTGGAGTTTTCACATATGTTTCTCTATGATGAAGAATCCAGGGTAGAGATCTGGTATGACTGGGGCCAAATTGTACATCTGCCCTTTTTTTCTCTGGCATGGCAGAACAACCACAATGAGTACAAAGTTTCAGCATGGCTCATGACTTCCTTATCCTAGGAGGCCAGAGTTGGAAAGACCAGTAAAGGTTATGTTGTCCCATCACCCATCACAATCAATTTTAGACAAAATCCGTAGGAAAGGATTCTCCTAGAATTTAAGTGTTTGCTCTCCTTTGAATCCATACCCCAGAATTGGTGAACTTTATAGAAGGGGGATAAGGGAAGACGTTAAAGGACTATAATTCTACTTTTCACCCAATCCCAAATCCCTTAGTTAGAAATGGAAAATGTGTTATATTGACAATATTGGATTGGTATGAAATTCTGAAGGTCTTAAAATGTTATTTACCCCCAAGACCTTCTTAGGAGAATCCTCCACTCTGCTGGTTACCTCTTCCTACAATGACCCAAAACAAGGACATGCATAGAGGGTGATATGGGGTGTGTATAAAATTTTATCCTAGCTAGGGGATCTAAGAATCCACCCTAATGAAACCACTGATGGGCTAGGGTGAAGTCACAGAAGACTTCTTATCTTAGTTGGCTTAGCCTAATTTAGGGGGTCTATGTTAGAACTCAGGCAGGCCAGAAGGTCTGTTTTCATTATGAACTGTGTAATGAAATGTCCCAGGGGATGTATCCTGTAAATCCAACTGTGTGGAAGAGCAAGGTAGAAAGGAATCTAGAAAGGCCGTATCAATTTGCACAGGCCCAACCATGCTGGCTTTTTTTTCCCTTTCTCCTTAGAGTGTGGGTTAAAAAAGTCAAGATAAAGGGTATGAGTGTCCCTCAAAGACCACCCCTTTGCACAGCATCCCTAGCCAGAAATAGTCACCTGGTCCTTACTTTATTCCTGATGCCATCTGAAATCAAGGAAACAGCCAGATTCAATCCCAACACTATGCTTGTGCATGGATCTGGCTACTACACTTGGGTGTACTGAAGTCATTTTCCCACTGTTTTTATATAACTCACCAAATATTCTATAACCAAGCATGTCCCAGCACAATATCTCACATCCTGAAATTTTATGATGGAGGCCAAAGATGAAGTTCCATGTCTGCCAGGTTCTCAAAGGAAAAATAAAGTAGAGGGAAATGACGGCCTTGAGCTGGAGCTTCCCTGGCCACTGTGAAAGTGACTGGAGAGGACCATGTGATGTAGCACCAAAGCAAATTACCCAAATGTCCACTGAAAAAAATGTATTCGTTCAGGGCAAAGGCTATGCAAACTGTCTTATGCCCTGTAAGAGATGAGTCTTGTTTTGAGATGAGGTGTGCCTTCCACTGTCATAAGGTAGCCACTTAAAGGAAGTGTTTGCTTTCTTTGTGCACAGTGCACAGGAGTAGGCCTTTTGAGAAAGTTATACTGACAACAATAATAACCACAAAGCATAGCCTTTCAGATGAAATCCTGAGATGAGAATTTGAGGTCTTGAAACTGGAAATCCAAATCGGAAATGTGATGTGCTGAGCCTGTCTTTTCCGCCTTCTCATTGTTAAGAGATTTGGTTTCCCCCAGCTCTTGAAGAAAGACTTTCATTCTTCACAAGGTACGTCCTTCTTCTCCTTTTTATTTTAATCTTAATAAAAGGTTAATCTTTCAAAAGGGAACATAGGTAAAATTCTTGCTATATCAATCCTTGCCTTTAATTGACCGAGAAACAAAAAGATTAAGTTGAAGATCGCCACGGAGTGTTATTTTTTTGTTTTAATTGGGTCTTAGAACTTGAATGTTTTCTGCAGTCCCTTTGGTATCTGTGGATGGCCAGAGGCACATTCCACTGTCTCCGAGAATTGACCCCTGTCCTCACCATTCCTTAAGGCTTCTGTTTACTAAAGATGGAGAAGTACTGCTGTCTTTGGGAGAGACTATTCATGGTGTAGTTTTGGCTGTTCAAAAGTTTAATGCTTTTCTATTTTCTTTGTGTCAACCTTAGTTCAAGTCATGTGCAGTTGGTCCTCATTATTTCTGAATTCTGTATTTGTGAATTTGTGTACTTACTAAAATTTGAAATCCTAAAGGCAATACTTGACCAGGACCATGTGCTCCTGGTCATCCACAAACATACACAGAGCAGTGAAAGCTCTGAGCTGCCCAGTGTTACGTTCCTGGCTGAGTTGAATAAGGTCATGCTCTGCCTTCTTGTTTCAGCTTTCATACTGTAAACACATGTTCTTTTTGTGGCTTGTTTCTATGCTTTTCACAGTTTTGTGCTTTGGTGACTTTGCAGTTTCAAAATGGCCTTCAAGTATAGTATGGAAGTGCCATCTAGTACCCCTAAGCACGAGAAGGCTGTGGTGTACCTTAGAGAGTAAATCCATGAGCTATAGGGCTGTTGGCTGTGATTTCACTGTCAATGAATCCACAGAACAGCTTCAATATGTTTTCGTAAAGAGAAACATATAAAAACAAGGTTGTATCTCAGTCAATGGAAATGTTGTTACCGTTGTTGTTACCTGAGGCTTTCAGGAACCTAAACTTGTATTTCTGTTAGGAGCAATGGTTCAGTATTTGCTAATTCAGCGTTTGCAATGACTTTATATAACACAATTACTGTAAATAATAAGAATCAACAGTAATTGCTTAATAAGTCTTAGCTATAATGATGAAGGTAATTATTACAAGCCTAAAATTCCAGGGTAGAATGTGTATACATCATGTGCTGTGCCAACAACATGCTACAAGGGAAGAAATGGGAGGATTCCCCTTCAGCCTGGAACTTCTCTAATAATCCAGTTAGAAATGCATGATTTTCTAGGCCATTTCACTTGGATCGAAGTTTGTTTTTTTTCACACCTCTAGTGCTTTCCAAAAAGAAAAAAAAAAGCCTGTTTAATTAAAGAAAAAATGGCCTCACTCTTGTGTGTAGTCTGAATACCCATGGAGGGGAGCCACCCCGTCTTCCAGGCAAGGGTGGGTTGTTGAAGTTTACATTAACTCTTGACATCGCAATAAATTTCTGAACCTGCAGCAGCCTGCATGAGATATTTAATACTGTTTTCGTTTCCAATACTAATCAATCTTGGAAGAATGTGCTGTTATTTTTAGTTACACGCAAACCTTTAGATGAATATAAAATGGCTTATTGATAGCTTATACACGGATAAACGTATTGATACTTTTATCAGATTCTGTTGTCCATTGATTTGGCCATCGTGCTGCTAAGGATGCAGAGCATGATGGAGATGACATTTTTATTTCCCAGCAGCGTCACTTGGGGATGGATGGAACATGGGAAAGCCTGAGATTTGTCTCTGGGACAGGAGTAATGCCAGGCTTACATCTGCTGAGCCCCTATCCTTAAGGAATGACTTCCACTCTATTTCACATCCGTTTGGAAGACCCCTCAGACCCAGGATGTCTGCACAGTTACTCACATCACTAACACAGCTGCACAGGGCTACAAAAATCTTGACTGTGTCATACTTTTAGCTACAGTGGTTTTCTTTTTCTTTTGTTGTTGTTATTGTTATTTTTGAGAGGGGGGGTCCTCAGTAGGCCCCCTACGAAGCTTTCAAAATGTACTAATAACATTGGGCATTTAATACACAGATACCAAGAAGGCTATTTTCTCTGCAACCCATCTCTCGTCTGATTGTGAGTTCTGAGTGTCAAGACAAAATAGCAGTAAGAAATCAGTGAAATGTGAAGGTTTTCTCAGGCCCCTCCTAAGAGCCTAGCCAGATGCACATTTCTTATTCCTTTTGGTAAATAGATTCAGATTTGGTATGATCCAACGAACTAAAACATATCCCCTGCTCAGAGCTCGTCTCTGCCTGCTAATTGCATGACGCTTAACAGATCCTCCACACACAGCACCAAATAAGGGCTGGCTGGAAATCAAAACCTCCTTGCCAAGCACTTTGGATTTTCCAAAGGAACTGTAATGTTCCTGGAGATGTTTATTCATGGAAATGGGGAAGTTTGTGGCCTAGGGTGAAGTCCCACAGATTGATAGCCTGTTACCAGTGTTTATTATTTTTGACTGCAGGTTTTGGAAGCTTCCCCCTCTTCCTATCCTCCCTCAAAGGAACTTTCTCCATCACTTGAGACCGAATATGGGGGTGGGGTTCGATACCTCATGGAAGAATCTAAAATGGATGCGTAGAATGTTAATAAGCCCAGGATTTTGCCCTCCGTTCTGTGTTGCTCTGCCCCAAAATACAAAACCTAATTAGTGCATCCAGAGAAGCGTTAAATGGATTTCATGCTGTTTATTAAATGCTTTACGTGCTTTGGAGCCACTGCAAACTGTGTGGTTGGGTGAGGGTGGGGATCGGGAGAGGAAATGGTTGCTGTTAACGCTTCCCACCAATGCCAAGCACTTCAGGGTAAGCGTCAGAGATGTGTTTTTCTACCTCAGGGCACTTCTTTTCGCCCAAGTTTTTCTCTGTGTGGTTATCCTTCCATTTTTCTGGGATTTTTTTTTTTTTTTCTCAAAGGCATTGTCTCCAAAGGCTTAAGTCACAATTGCCTACACTCTGAACAATTAGAAATTGCAAGGATGGATGTGTGATGAGCCCAGAATGGGATGCAGGCATGAGGCAGTGTGGCCTTTGCTTCTGGAGCGCTATGCCCCTTTTGGGGGGTAGACAGAACACATAGTATCTGATTTGCAGAGTAGAACCTCCATCTGACATTCAGAGCCCCCTATAATTTGTTTCTTATTTAGTGCTTGGTCTCTTTCTTAGAAGCTGGTCTTTTTTGTCTTCTGCATTACCGATGATCAGATTTTGCTGTGCTGTAGAATTGCCAGCAGAGTCTTCCAAAAGCCCCAGTGTTTGAAGCTGCACCTTCTTTCTATCAGTGCTTTGAGAAGGCAAGAATATCCCAGAATCACCCAGAGGACGTGTGAAAACACAGATGGTTGGGCTCCATACCCCAAGTTTCTGAGTCACTGGGTCCAGGGCTAAAGAATCTCTTATTCCTAAAACTTACTGCTAATGCTATTTGTCCAAAATCAAACTTGAGGAAGATTGCCTTTTGTCAATAAAGTCAGAATCTCTGTATGGCTATGGCTTCTGTATTTCTGTAAATTCTTGTGATGATGGCAGTGTGTAGCCAAGACTGAAATCTACGTTCCATGCATTCCTTGATAATTGACCTACGTGGTAGAGGCAGAGTATCATCCATTGTGAATTCTTCTATTTTTCAGTAATTTGGCCCTTTTCATTCAACTAGATGGTCAAATTCTTAATGGCAGGAACTGTCTATCTTTAGCTTTTCTTGATTCTCCCCAGGGGCCCATCCCAGGGTGGACACACAGAAGTATAATTTGCATGGTGTTAACTGAGGAAACTTGGCAGGGTAGGTGGGAAGAGTTGTAGATTACATGGGCACTCTTGGTTTCCCCATTCTCCAAAAGGCCTAAGGGAAGATTTCCCTCTATTTGTGGACTCTTAGATGCATTACAGAGGCACGTCCTCTCATCCTTTTCCTTCCCATAGAGTGGGGCATATTTTTTATGTTTGCTTTTAAATAAAGCAACTGCAAAGAGAACTATATTCAGTTGTAACATCTGTATTCCCATCCTGGTTCTGATGTTTCCACGTATATGATTTGGGGACATTGCTTCATATTTTCAACCCTCTATTTATTCAGTAATAAAATCGGGATAGGAACTTCTTTATAGATTTCCAGAAATTGGGTTGTGCTTAAAGTGGTTCTAAGAATAATACGACACACAAAAGGTACAGTAGCAAATATATCTTTTCCTGGGAAGATAGTCAAGGAACTCCTGATCTGTGCAGAACATCAAGGGGAGATAAATACTCATTTGCCCTTCATCGCATCCTCTCGATGCATGTTCTGAAAGCATCTAGGTCTGTCATCAGAAATCAAAGCTCTGCCCAGTGGAAACCCTCTGGTGACTCCATAATTAAGATAGAGACAAGCCTTCGTGGAAATTCACTGCAGGTGAGCTCTTCTGAAATGTCAATCCTAAATTCATGGTGCTTATTAGTTAGGACGTAGGCTCTGAGCTCTGAAATTTTGACAGCAACCTGTTGGTGTCTTCACTACATTTGCTTCCAGAATGATTCACATGAAATAAAGAGGTCTACCATCATTTACGGTTTTCAGCAAACGTTTCTCCCCCAGAGGCAGAGTGCCTTAACTCTAGACTCTAGAGTCTAGAGGCGTAAATGTGCTTTGAGCATGCTCAGAGATTGTGTAGCTATGAAATAAAGCTCCTGATAGAGTGATAAGGACAGGAGGGGAAGACAGTGAACAGGGAGAGCCAGGAATTCTCACCAGACCCTTATGGGAGACTCTGTTCTCTGAGAAGTGCTGGCTGATAAGAACTTTCCTTGCTGCTCACCGCGTGCTGCACGCAGAATCCCCTCATTTCTTGTCAAGAACTCAGACTCCCAGACAATACCCTAGACCTCCTAAATCACAATCTGCATTTTTTTTTTTTCGAGATCCCCAGGTGATTTATGTGTACTTTAGAGTTTGCAAAGGAAAAAGAGTCTCTTAGAACCAGGCTGGGCATAAGGAGCCCTACTTGGTATTATTTTTGTTCCCTCTGTACCTCAGGTTCTCCATATGAAAAAACTGAATAGAATTAGTCTTTTTCCTTCAGTTGATAGGACTTGGTATAAAAAGATCCCAGTAGATAAGGTCTGTAAGTGAAACTCCCAGAAGATCCATCCACTTCCTCCTTACCTACCTCCTCTTTGGCATTTCACCTCAAGCTGCTTTGGAGGTTGGCAGATGCAGGTGATGTCCCAATCATATCAATTCTGGTTATGAGACATCGAGATTCTCCAGCAGACACACAGTTCTCCTGGCATCCTGCACCATCTCTGCTAAGCTGAGTGGAATGGAGATCCTCCCCTGCCTGGACTTGCCTTCAAGGCAAACCAGGATGCAGGCCCTGTCTTTTGGCCTTTGAGAAGCACTTCGGCCAGACAACAGCCCTCTCCAGTTACTCCGTGCATCCTGCCCTGGACAACTGGGAAAGCACACAAGGAGCCGTGGGGGTTGTTGAGCTCAGCGAGTGCTCCCTGTAGTGCATAATTAAAGAAAACACCTGTGTGGCTGCTAAATCACTTCCCACTGTTCCCCCGTGCAAATGCTGTGCTCAATAACCTTACAAGTGCCTCATTCCTCCACCCAACCGCGGCAGCACACAGAGCTGAAATGCATAAAGCTGGCAAGTTATTAGTTCAGGACCCCTTAAAGGATCTCTTAAGATTGATTTGTGCTAGCACACCAGGCCCGTGGTCAGTCAGCCTAGCCTGGCTGTAGTTTGCTCGACTGGAGCCTCGGGAAGGCTCAGGAATGGGCCGTAGCCTTCTCTCTCCAAACTGCCCTGCATTGATCAACACTTTCTGTATCCAAGGCAGGCCCATGGAAGAGCTTTAGAGCTGCTGGAGTCAGAAAACCTTAAAACCATAACCTAGATACTGTAATTGAATGCCAGGTGCTGCCCCAGGGGAAAAGCCAACAATGGTGAATTGAGTTGCAAGTGGGACTTATGGATTTTTGTTGGAAATGCAGGAAAGGGAAACAACAATAAATCAAAAGGCAAGGCTATCATTCTAAAAAGACCTCTTCCTGCTGCTGAAGTTTATGGGGTGCTTGGGTTACCACCAGGATCTTGTAGGGCTCTACCTGCCCAAAGCAAGAAGATAGACCTTCCCCCACAACAGCAGGTGAATTGGTTAACAGGATTCAGTGTGATGACAGGCAAGTTTGGCGGTCTACTTCTTCCACGGCAAATCAATGTGGTTTTCACTGCAAGCTTAGAGTATTTGAGCAAAAGAGGGAATAAGCCTAAGACACCCAGGGAAGAGGATTGCTAGATGTTAGGTGGTAGGTAGAGGGGAGGGTTTCAAAGGAACAGAACTACATCCAGAGGGAAAAAGACAGCTGCAGATCCACCCCACTCTCTGCTGCATCACTGCTCGGTCCCCTTCATAGCCTGTGCAGTAACTGAAATTACCTTGTCTGTATGTCAGTCCACTTCTTTGTTATCTAACACCCCAAATACAACATGAGCTCTGCAAGAGTTAGACGCTTGTCTAACTTGTTCACAGCCAGATCTTCAGAACTAGTCCCGTTCCCAGCATATAGTTGGTATCCAATAAACAAAGTGAATCTTTAGTATGTGGGGACTGATATCCTGAGTATTTCAGTTTTGATAACTTCCAGACCTGACATAGATGGTCTTTAAAATTTGTGAATGGTAAGTAGGAGGGTGGCTTTCCGTTATGGGGAAGATTGCATATATAAGAATGTAAGGCCATATTTTGCCCCCCCCCAGAGAAGCTGTGTACATCCATTTTTTTCTCTCTCAGTCTTAGAAAAGGCACCTGGGGTGTTCTGTTGTACAGTCCTTAATAGACATTTATTAAGAACAGGGTGCCTTCACTCTACTAAGGAGAAGATGAATATAAGATGAATATGAGCCTTTCCTGCTCATGGGAGTCCACGGTGCACTGGAAGTAACAGGCACACCAGCAGACAGTGAGTTCATTTGTGCATGAAGGTTATGATGGAGATAAAAGATGTATAAGGTACACATGTGGAAACACTGTGGATTTGGGGAGAAAAGGGAGGAAAGATATGAATAGCTTCCTGTAGAAATTATGTCTATTCTGAGTCTCTAAGGAGGAATAGGAATTGGCTCTAGGTTATGATGTAGGAAAGCATATTCCAGGAAGAGAGATGAGCATTATGATGCTACAGAGGCCAGAGAAACTGGCATGTTGGGAATTGCAAGTGTAAGGTGTGAGTGGACAATTGGTGAGAGATTAGAATGGCTTGGTGCCCAGGCACCATGCCCATAACAAAGGACTTATGAGGTAGAGGCGGCTTATTAGATGAGAGAATGCCAAAGGGAATTGGTTGAAGTCTAGTACAGATGCACCCATTAGACAATTTAATTAAGGCCCATTCATTCATTCTTACAAATGTGTTACTGCACCAGCTGCTGATTCTTGCTCTTCAAGCTCATTGGTTGGCCACTCCATTGCTTACTCCTTTGAACAAAAATGAAGAGCTAGGCAAATAAGGTAAACTTAAATTTATCTATGATTTCTTTTGAGCCATCCCATCTGAAACATTTATTGAGTTAGAAATAAGGCTTCCAAATGATTCATGGGTTTCTAGTATTAAAGTTTCTCTCCTCTCTCTATGATCATTGTAGGTAATGCAAGTGAATATTTGTGTCTATATACATATCCATGTTTACATGATCATTTCTTGATGTGGACGTGTGAACACACAGGAGAAATAGACACCACTGCATAGGCCTCATATAGAACTGTATCTCAAGGTCAAAGATGAGAGGATGGATGGGAGATAGATCTATACACAAGAACTCTTGATAGCCCTACAGCCAGTACTAGAATGTTCTCACTATCAGACTACTAATTGATAAATGTATCTTGCACAAAATATTTATTATCTGATATCTCCCTTTGTTAGAAAGATGCATAAGAAAAGACATCAAGTCTGTGGCATCTTGGTGACCTTGAGCTAAGAGTCCCAGAACACAAACAACATTTTCAAATAATCTTTTCATGATCTCTTTTTTTGATTTTTGAATGTAGTTGGTAATTTGAATCCAGTGTAATTTCTGCTTCCTAGGTAATGGGAAAAGTCTCTATGTCCATTGTTCCTCTGTGATCTGAAGTGTACAAGTGACCATCTCCTTTGATATGACTCCTATGATACTAAGGGGTCACTAGGAATATCTGTAGCTTTGAGCATATGAACTCCAAGAAATAAAAGGTTGATTAAGTGCTATAATAGAGGCTTTCTGGTTCTGTTTGTTGGGAGCTGAAAATTTGGGGCCTGTGTGTGTCATTTCCTTTCTATAAGTACTCCAGCGTCTGCAGGAGCAGCCTCCTGCTCTGTTGCCCCTGTAAGCCTTGGTTACTGCCTTGACAGCTCAGGCCAGAGCCATTTGTTCCCCTGGGACATTTGGTGCAGCAGGCACAGTGAACCACAACAATAAATCTGATTAATTTTGATACAACTGCCTATGATAGAGGCAACTCAAGGACATGTACAAAGCAACCCTGAAACCATCTTTGAAGATCTGTTTCCCAGGACCACTTCTGGGCACTAGCATATGAGTTCTTTTGACAGAGCATTCATTAAGCAGGTTATTAATTTTCTAAGCCTTCCACAACACATACCACAGATTGGGTGGCTACACAACAGACATTTATTTTCTGAAAGTTCTGGAAGCTAGAAGACCAAGGTCAAGGTGTTGGTGGGGTTGGTTTCTTCTGCGAAGAAGGAAGGAAGGAAGGATCTGTTGGAGCAGTCTCTCCTTGGCTTGTAGGTGGCCATCTTCTCCCTGTGTCTTCACATGTTCTCTCTGTCCGTGTCCCAATCTCCTTTCTTTAAAAATAAGGACACCATTCACATGGAGGTAGGGTCCACCCAAATGACCTCTTTTAACTTAATTACCTCTATAGCCCCTGTGTCTAATTAATATTCACTTTCTCAGATATGAAGTGTTACAGCTTTAACCTTTGAATTTTGGAGGGTCACAGTTCAGCCCTTAACAAACAGATCTAGAGGACTGTAAAGGCCAGGAGAGAACATTGAAATAGCAAAGATAATGACTATAATGAGTAGCTAGCCCACCCTTAGGACTAGAGGAAGAAAAGGAAGAGGCTGGAGTTATAAAAATGTAGGAGTTTAAAGAGGTGTTTATAGGACAGGAGCCCAGACAGGGGAAGGCTGGGGTGCTGGTGACTGGTACTGCATCTGTTAGGGACATGCAAAGACACTGATTCTGGGAGCATGTCCTTTCTCCGTCCTTCAGCTTTCAGGCCTCACTTTAGTGCCCTTTCTAGGCAAGATCTTTGTCTGTTGGCAGAGGAAAAAGTTAATCTGCAACCCACATTATGCCCCAACATCATGGGGCGTGGCATTGAAGGACAGATTGGAGCTAAGAGACAATAACTTAATAACCAGTATGAACTTCTTCACCTTCTTTTAAAAAGTCATCCTGCTGCATCGCCTGGCTTTCACTATTAGCAGCATATCATGAAAATGTCCCTAGTGTCTGTCCTCTTCTAGAAAACGAATGCTAATGGCTGCACAGTCTACATCATAAGCATGTATTGTCATCGACTCAACTAACTCTCTCTTCTTAGCTATTCCATGATTTAAAATTTTGTTACTCTTATCAACAGGACTGCAACCTGCTAAGTCTAAGCACACATCTTTAAGTAATCCCTTAGGATTGATTTTAGAAGTGGAATTACCAAATCAAAAACTATGAGGATTTTAAAGGCTAAAAACTTACTTCTTTTAAGCTACAGAAAATATGATTATATGTGGTTTCTTCTGTTCTGTAATACAACAGGGTGAGGTTATAATGTCCTAGAACACTCAGTTGATGGAAGGGTTTACATATGTTCCACTGAATGTGAGTAATAGGAATGGGAATATAATTATTTCAGAGTGAAACTAAACCTTCCCTTTGAGAAAGCATTTAAAGGTGAGGGGATTATTAACAGTAGCATCTGCCTCAGCTGGTGGAGACACTTAGCTGTTACTGATTTTAATCCAATTGCATTCCCAGCAGAACTAATTTTGTAAAGCATTTCTCTAAATAATCCAATTTTGCCTGGTGCTTATGGTTGGACAAAGGAGCAGGCAGGATTTGTATCAGTATTTATGGAGTGTAGCCTTGTAGGAATTACTCCAGCCAGAGGACATTGCTATAAATCTATAATGACGGTTGTGTTTTTGATTCCATCTTTAGTTTCTGAATTTCAGCCTTCGTAATTAAAAATCCATATCATAAAATATTGGCCTGTGACAATTTTATTTTTCCCTGGGGATGCTGTGATTTTCTGAGGTATGCCTTCTCAGTCCTCTGTGGAGGATAAAGAAAGGTCTGGAGGGTCAGGGCTGGGTGTTTGCAGCCCATCTTTGTGACAGAAATTTGGCAGGCCATTTTGGGTGCTACCTTTGGAAAACCTGAGTCCAAGCCTTTGCTGACTCCCTGAGGACAATTCTGAGAAAGTCACTACCCCTCGTGTTGGTTTCTGGTGCTGGGTATATACTTGGTTTTATAAGACTAAATAAATTGATAAATTCAGCTGATTCAGAGCGTTTACATAATCTTTCCAATGTCAACAGTCATTTAAATTATCCTAACTTTATACTGAATCTCCCAAATCCAATTACCAGCTAATAATAATTGTCAGTTTTACTTTAAACCTTTAATGATAGGTCACAAGGGAAGTGTAGCAGCAGGATTAAATCGCTGTAGACTGTAGCTATGCCCAGCCTTAAATTACTCGCCTCTTATCTCTGGCTAACAGAGCCACTATATGTTTTGTCACCATTTTTGCTAAATAGAATAAATGTCACCAAAATTAATTTCATCTCCCTTAAATTAGCTTCTTAGTGTGATTTCTCACTTCAGTCAAAATTTATTTCTTCTGGAATTTAATTTCCTTCTTCATCTCTTTTATTTGAGAGAGCCAGACTGTTCTTGGAGGAAATGTCTTTTAATCACTGGCTGGAGAGTTTTGAGGCTTTCTTTTCATTAATAATTGCTGACCCCTTTAGGGAGAGCGTTGGGGGATATTTCAGTTTTATTTAAGCTATTGTATGCTTTTTAAACAAAGTAGACTGAGCTCTCTCCAAATAGTCTTAGAGAAAGCTATGAACCTTGCATAGACCAGGAAAGATAAAGTTACCACAAAGAAAACATTTTTTTTCACATGAGAGATGATTCAATAGGGAGTTTGTAATTAGGCAGTTTAGTTGCTTTTACTACTTTTTAATCATTTTCAGGTATACACCTCTGACAATAGCTATTCGTTAAGTAAGGCATGTGTTTGGAAAAACTGCAGGGATTTTAAAATTAAACTTCTTCTCATAGAACACATGAAAAACACCAGGGTCTCCTAACTCTGAAATATATCCTAGAGACAGGATGATAGCACCTGTAACAATTTCCCTATGCTCATCAACAGAATTCCCAAGGCATCAAAAGAGAGAGAGAGAGAGACCGTGAGGAGTTCTGTGACTTGCTCCCCAGTGAAATAAGCAAAACTGGTGAAGATTAGGAAAAAAAATCCAACGATTTTAGATCTCTGGATATTGTCTAAGGGGAATATAGAAAATAAAGAAACATTTATTTAAGAAAAATCCACTAAAACTCAAAACAATGAGATTCTATGGTACTTGAACTATGACCTGTTTTCTTCCTCTCCTCCTCAGCTTAGTCTGAAGGAAGCTCCACTCTAGACAGATGTGGCCAAAAAGGCTGTGACACTCCTTTTTCCTTAAGCTCTCAATCAAGGATACAGTATTTTACCCAGAAGATCAGGTTACCAGCATTTCTTATTCTCTCCAACTCCACGTTGCAGAGATTAATTTCCTGGTGAACGCAGCTAAGAGGCTCCTTTTCTCTACCCAACAACTTACAGGGTGGCAGCTCTACCACAGGTGAAGCAAGGTGAGGATACATGGGCCCGGGTCACTCTTGCTCTATTTTGATTTTAGGGCAGAGGCTCCAAATTGGAAGAGGCAAGCTGAGAAAACTGTAGGCTATCTCCTCCAGTATAGTGTCTGGAGAAGTGAGTGGTTCAGAGGTTTCCCAAAAAGAGAGGAAGTCAATAAGTGCAGAGAGCTCTGATGCTCTCTTTAAAGAAATAGCCTTTGCAACTGACTGTGGGAGGTTCAAGACTAAGGGGAGTCTCTTAAACAATGGAAACTTTGGTGGTAAGCAATTAAAAGGATGCTAATAACCCAGTGAGAGCCAAAAGCTAACACCATAGGCCAGCAAGTTTACCAGAGAGAACCACAGGAAGAGATAGCCAAAAAGTCTCCTGGCTTTACAAAAAAACTCAAGGACTAGCCTCAAAAACTACCCCATGAGCATGTATAATTCAGTAGCATTAATAACATTCATAATATTGTATAACATCATGACTATTTCTAAAATGTTATCATAATCTGAAAAAGAAATCTGAATCATTAATGAAATAAATTCCTATTCCCTCTCTAGCCATGATAAGGAATTAATAACTGACTTAGCTAAAGGAAGTCTAGAAGCTAATATAATGATTTTTTCAAAGTGCTGGAAGAAAGTAACTGTCAAGCAAGAATATTGTATCCAGCAAAACTATCTTTCATGAAAGAAGGTGAAATAGAGACATTCTTAGGTAAAGAAAAACTGAGAAGTTTTATTGTTACCAGACTTTTCTTTATAAGAAATATTAAGGGAAGTTTTTCAGGCTGAAATCAAAGGATCCCAGATATTAATTCAAAACAACGTGAACAAAGAGCATCAGCAGAGGTAATTATATAATAAAAAATGTGAATATATATTTCTTCTCCTTTCTTCTCTTAAATAATTTTAAAAGCAATTATATGGAAGCAAGAGTGATTATGAAATATTATCTAGGATAGAGTGTGTATTGGGTCATTAAATAAGCTTCAGTAAATAAATTTAACTAGATTGAAACCATTCAGAGTATGTTCTCTAGTAATAAGAGAGTAAAAGTAAAAATTAATAAAAATTTGGGAAATTCCCAATATGTAGAAAATAACACATTGCTGAATTACCAATTGGTCAAAGAAGAAACAGCAAAGATAATTTGAAAGTACATTGAGATGAATGAAAAAGAAGACATGTAACATACCAAACTTACAGGGTGCTACAAAAATAAATAGAGGGAAAATTATAGTTATAAATGTCTACATGAAAAAGGAAAAACGTCTCAATTCAGTAACTTTAACTTCTACCTAAAACATAAGAGAAAAAAGATCAAACTAAACTCAAAGCAAGCAGATGGGAAAAAATAATGAAGAGTGGAATTAACAAAATAAGAAATAAAAATGTTTCTTCTTGGTTCGGTGCCTGTGGCTCAAGTGGCTAAGGCACCAGTCACATACTCCTAAGGTGGCAGGTTCGAATCCAGCCCAGCCCGCCAAAACAACAATGACAGCTACAACCAAAAAATAGCTGGTCATTGTGGCAGGTGCCTGTGGTTCCAGCTACTTGGGAAGCTGAGGCAGGAGACTCGCTTTAGCCCAGGAGTTGGAGGTTGCTGTGAGCTGTGATACTATGGCACTTTACCCAAGGGAATAGCTTGAGGCTCTGTCTCAAAAAAAAAAAAAAAAGTTTCCTCTTTAAAGAAAATCAATAAAATTGACCATTAACTAGATTGACTCAAATGAATAAAATCATTTTATATCAAATTTTCAAAAATAAAGGATTATAAAGGAATATTATGAACAACTTTATGCCAGAAAATTATAGGCATGCCTGTGCAGTCCCACCGACCCCATCCTGTGCTCATCCTGGGACCCATACTTGCTTTAATTCTCTGCTATTGCCATCTGGAAATTCTTTGAACAAGCGGTCCTGCATTTTCATTTTTCACTGAGTCTCATAAAGTATATAACTAATTCTGATCCCACAGATAGTGGGAAGGGGCTGAGGATCCTTTAATGCCCTGTAGCACACAGGGCAGCCCTACACAGTGAATAATCGCCTTGTCCAACATGCCCTGATGAGAAACACTGATTGCTAAGTAATGGTTGAACTCTGAAGGGCTGCAATTTTTAACTAGTCTACCAGAACCTAATCTGAAATTTTTAAAACTAATGTGTGTTCTTCAGGAAAGTTGCTTTGATTTATTTCATGTACTTAAAAAGAGAGTGTGGAGGGTCTGAGGCAGTTGGATGTTTTTGTCTTTCATTTTGTTTCCTGAGACTGATGATATACCCTATGGTAATACTGTATGCCTTGCACCTCTTTAAGTCCATTAACTGGCCTTTTGAACCTTTAGACGATTATAGCCTCAACTTATTTTATCTCTGGTTAGTAGAGGATTTGTTAAGAAAATGCCAACTCAATAGGCTCTTGGACAAGAGCAATTATGATTCCTCGAGAATATCTGATGAATGATAATGTTCTAAGCTAAGCACTTTACTTATATTGTTTATTTAGTTTTCCCATTGATCTTTTAGGTTGATCATGATTATCCCAATTTTATACAGAGGGAAGCTGAATCTTAGAGGTGTGAAAGAGAAAAAAATTAGAAAGAAATGTATTTTCTTTCTAGACTTTTCAGTTATTCAGTGAACCCTGAAATCCATAGATAAACTTCTCTTGTTGATTGGCCATTCTACAAATGTAATAGGTCTAACAAGAATAACTGGTGTTGGAATCCACTGATAGATGTTGCTGTTATACACTTATACTATTATAAAACCCTAAGATTTTGAAAGTTTCATTTTGTACCGGGATCTAATATATGTCTAGACTGAGAATATAATATTCTTACATGAGATGAAAGTACTGAATTAGGAAGCCAAAGATTTAATCATTTCTGATGTCGTAGAATGTCAGATCTGGAAGCAATTTTTAAAGCACTCTTGTACCAAGCCATACATTTTTATAGATATTGAAACTGAGATTGAGCTAAGTTTGTTTTCTCATATATGTTCACACAATCAATGTATGACATTAGTGACAAAGTCAGGAATATAATTTGTAGGTTAAAGTGAATTCTTGGTTTATTAGTATCTACAAACATTACCCTGTCTCTCTTCTGTCAGTTATGTATATAGATTAAAAACAAACAAACAAACAAAATAGTCCAGTTGATAGTTTCACAGATTTCTTCCTCAATTGAAATAACTTGCCTGGAGTTTAGTTTGTGGATATCCTGGGTTAGTTATAGGTGTTAGAAGCTTCTTTAACAACATAGAGTTGTCCTCTTTGAAGAGAACTTTAGCTTACATTATAGGTTCCACTCTTTGTAAAACACAATGAAAGATAATTTCTTAGTTCAAAGAAGAGGATACAGACAGTCATATGTGTTGAAGAAGTTAAGTTCTGTCACTGGGGAAGTGACCCAATGGTACGAATAATGGGGATGAAAGAGAAGGACTTAAGAGAGGTTAGAGGAGATATATTTTTATTTACAATTCTGGATCAATTTAGGATTGAGAAGCACTTGTTTGTAGCTTATTGCTCTTTAATTTCGCAATACATCAGGATTTAAAAGTAGGTGACATTAACATTAATATGGCTATGAGGACTTTTTGCTTTCTTCATTCTTTCTTTAGTTCTACCAAGTGACATTAAAACCAGAGGGTCAAAACTTCTAGATGAATCTTTGTTCAATGGTGTGCTAAAAACAAAACTCTTCAAGATACATCTCTGACCCTGTGTTTGATTCGAAGACCGTATTTTTCATTTGGTCAGCCTTAGGGGCTCCTTCTCTGGCTTTGGCAAAATCCCTGAAAAGACCTTTTCTAGGCCTGGTTCCTCTGATAAACGAAGTAGGCATATTTTTGACAAAAAATGAAGGCTGGAATTTAAAAGACATTCTTTTTTTTTTAAATTATTATTATTTTTATTTCTTATAGCATAACTTTGTACATTAATACAATCATCAGGTACAGTGTGGTGTTTTCATGTACATTTTTAAATACTCTCATCAAACTGGTCAAGATGACCTTCATGTCATTTTCTTGACCAGTTAATGAGTTAAATGACCATGTCATTTTCTTGACCAGTTATTGAGTTAAAACGTTCATACTCTGCTTTTAGAAAGATTCATTTGTACCCTTGTAAGATAAGCCATAGAGGTGACCCTACCAATCTCCCTCCCTTCCCCCATCCACCCCCCTCACCTCGCCCTCCCACCCCCTTCTCATATTCTAAGGCTATAATTAGGTTATGACATTCCTATAAAAGCTATGAATTCGTTTCAAAATAGGGCTGTGTAGATTGGATACTTTTTCTTCCATTCTTGAGATACTTTGCTAAGAAGAACATTTTCCAATTCATCCATATAAACATGAAGGAGGTAAAGTTTCCATCCTTCTTTAGGGCTGCATAGTATTCCATGGTGTACATGTACCACAATTTATTGATCCATTTGTGGGTCGATGGGCATTTAGGTTTCTTTCATGACCTAGTAATTATGAATTGGGCTACAGT
>NW_003852403.1:9174661-9187311 GCF_000181295.1 Otolemur garnettii | reverse complement strand
CCTACACTTTCTTCTAGTATTTTCATAGTTTCATGTCTTAAGTTTAAATCTTTAATCCAATGAGAGTCTATCTTAGTTAATGGTGAAAGGTGTGGGTCTACTTTCAGTCTGCTACAGGTTGCCATCCAGTTAGCCCAGCACCGTAAAAGATCTTCTTAAGAGAGCTATAAATCTCTTGTTGCTTTGGGGCTGCAGACTATAAGCCAAACGTTATGCTCTCTCAACTAGGAAATTTTCCTCCTTCTAGTCTTGAAAAGTGTCACAAGGATCACTGGATATGTTTATCAGCATTGAAAAAAAGGCAAATTATAGGAAATGGTCTTACTAATTGGCAAGATCTCAGGTATAGGTATAGCTCTTCCTTTTTATCCCCAACTTTCTTTGTGCAATAGGGATACAGATGAATGTTTTTCTTTCTGAATTCAACTGAATTTTCTGTAGGGTCAAGTCAACTCTTAAGACCTTGAGTCCCAGTTCTTAGGCATTTTTCAGTAATGAGCCCTTCTGTATACTGGATTTGTCTAATATTCCCTAAAGAGTTGATCACCAGCCATCCTCATTTCTTATTCTATACATATCCATTTATTTTGAGCCTAAACGTCACCTCTATATAACTCATTAACACACGAGTGTATATCTCATGACTGCTATGTATTTCTTGACATAAAAAAAACTGTGTTTACAACTGACTGTTAGGTATTTCCATCTGGATTTCTTTCAGGAACCTCCAAGTTACATGGAAATCATTGGGCCTCATTGGGTCACCACCACCCCGTCTACTTCTTCCTTCCATTTTTCTCTTATTATATTTTCTCTCTTGGTTTATAATAATCTTACTAAGTTTGGGCATGTGAAAGACTTTAGATAAATCTTCAGCTCTTCCCAAGAGCCACACTTCTAATAAATCATCAAATGGGCTTTTTGGGAGGCAGGGGACTTTTATTGAAGTATTAACATATATTTACAAATGTACACAAAGTATACATGTACAGTGCACCAAATACTCACAAAGTGAACAGATCTATAACCACTAACCAAAGTGTTAGTAGCATTCTGAAATTCCTTTAGCCCCCAATCACCATTACCCCTGCTCATCCAAGATACTTCTTATTTAGTGTTTAACACAGTATAATAGTTAGCCTGTTTTTAAACTTTATATGTTGGATTCAACTTCTGTGTTGGATTATGAATTGCAGTTTTCCCCTCTCCCACACTGTAGCTTGCATTTTATTCCCTTAATGGTTTATGTTAATGAAAAAAAAGTTTCTCACATAATAGGTTGACTATCACTGAATTTTTTCAGACTTGTTTGTTTCACAAAGTCTTCATTTCTTCTTCACTAATGGAAGGATAATTTTAGCGAATTTAGAAATCTATTAAAACATTTAGTTCCACTATCTTTTTGTTTGCATAATTTTTATTGAGATATCTTCTGTGATTTCTATTCGTAGTATACTATATGAGCTTTTTATGTCTACGTGGATTAAAAATTTGGGAGCTACTGTAGATGTCAGGATGGGATATATAGTAGGAAAAACTAAAACAAAACAAATAAACAAACAAACAAAAAAAAAACCAGGGAACTCACCTCTGCGTCTTTGAGTACTGAGATTCTTGTCCATTTTTCAAGCTGTGATCCTCTTTCATAATCTACTGATAGATGCTTTATTACAGTTCTACTCTAGAATTTTTAGCTATAGGTATGGTGGACATAGAGTGAAATGTGCTTACTCCATCTCTTTTGGAACTGGAAATAACATTTTTGATAAAATGCGTGTGACACAAAGTTACTTGTTAACATTATCTGGAATGTGCTGATTTTTTTTTTTAAACAGACAATCAATCCAATAAAGGTCATACAAATTCTCTTTTGCCTTCTGTAGGAGGCGGGACAAATGTCATTAAAAGATGACTCAGAGAAAGTACTTTGGATAAATGTTAGGATAGATCGTGATAACATAAGTAGATGAGAGAGTACCAAAGTAAAGTCTAGGTGACAGAGTAAGACTAGATGTGAGTATGGAGGTTTGGGATAACTCTGGCATGCCTATAGAGTTCTTGAAAATGTATCATGTTTAACATAGTGTTAAGATAAGACACATCTTTCAAGAATTTGAAAGATGTGTCTATCACGTGGACTGAGAAATGAGTAAAAGGTAACAACTAAAGCTAAGCTTTACTGAGCTTTTCCTATGTGCTAAGCACGAATGATGTCCTAAATATAGGCATGCCTATAGAGTTCTTGAAAATGTATCATGTTTAACATAGTGTTAAGATAAGACACATCTTTCAAGAATTTGAAAGATGTGTCTATCACGTGGACTGAGAAATGAGTAAAAGGTAACAACTAAAGCTAAGCTTTACTGAGCTTTTCCTATGTGCTAAGCACGAATGATGTCCTAAATATTTTACATGTGTCAACATATTTGATCCTTACCATATATCTATGAAATAGGTACTATTATAATTTTTTAGGTGAAAAAACTAATACATAGATGAGTTAAGCAACTTGCCCAAGATTACACAGCTATTAAATGATAGAGCTGGGATTCAAATCCCTGTGCTCCAGATTCTATGCTTTTAATCTCTATACTTTTACCACACGTATGACCACATGACCTTTAGCCATTAGTTACCTCTTTTCTAAACTAAGACTAATAATTCAATATGTGGAATAATAAAACAACAACATATATAAAGAGCCTACAATATGTGTTCAAATTATATAACTTACTTTTCCTTTTTCCAAGAAGTTCATATTTTTTAGGAATGTTATTGGAAAACATTGCCTGTAACTATAGGTACAAGTTTTTATATAGTCATGAAGCTATCTTCATAACCAAAATGTTCAACATATCCATTACCCACCCAAATCTTCTCATTCCCTTTGTAATCCCTAATTCTGCCCTGCCTTCCACTGTCTTCAAGAAATCACTGATCTGATTTCTTCCATTATAGATTATCTCACATTTTCTAGACTATTATATAAATTAAATCATACGTGCAATATGTATTACTTTTTGAATTTTGTCAATATAATTATTTTGAGATTCAGCCATTTTGTATGTATTAATAGTTCATTTAAAACTATTATTGCTGACAAATGTTCCACTGTATAGATATATAAAAAATCTGTTTATTCATATATCTCTTGATAGACATTTATGTCAATTCTAATTTTTAACTTTATTACAAATAAAGCAGCCATGAATATTTGCATGCAAGTGCTTTCATATGGTTGGTGTATGTTTAACTTTTAAAGAAACTGCTAAACTATTTTCTAAACCAATTGTACCATTCTACAAGGTCTGAGTATTAAGTTTGCAAACCCACTGCTGAATATCACTACATTCACCTTCAAAGTTCTCCCTTTGTCTGTCTCTGACTGAAGTGATATTCAACAATAAGGTAGATAGCACTTTTTCTAGATTGAGTTTGTCATTTAAATTGTCAGAACTTATACTTTCCCACCAACAGGATGTTAGAGTTACTAATTGCTCTAAATCCTCACCAACACTCGTTATGCTTAGTCTTTTTAATTACAGCCATTCTAAGGGTGTGTAATGATTCTGTATTGTGATTTTGATTGACATTTCCGTAAGGCAAATGACACTGATCAGTCTTTTCTTGTATCTGTTTGCCACACATATACTGACTTTAGGGAAAGGTCTGTTTCATATCTTTTGCCTATTTTTTCTATTGGATTGTTTTCTTACTTTTAAGTTGTAAGATCACACTATATAGTGTCAATACAAGTCCTTTATCAGTAAGCTTTGCAAGTACTTTCTCCTTGGTTGCATTTTACTTTATTTTTTATGTCTGTAACAGTGTCTTTTGAAGAGCAAAGGAATTCAATCTTAATAACATTTAACTTATTAATTTTCCCTGTTATAGTTCTTGCTTTTAGATATTTAAGATGTGTTTGCCGAAGTCAAGATTACTGGAATTTTTTTTCTGTTTTTTTTTTTCGATATTCTCTATATAATATTCTTACATTTAGGTTTCTGATCACGTTCCAGTTAATTTTTATGTATAGTGTGAGGTAATAATCATTGTGCATTTTTTTATACATGTGAATATCTTATTCCTTTATTACCAGTCCATTTTGTACTTCATGATCCCTTTGTGTTGGGGTGGGGCGGGGAGGGTCCTGCTTTATTCTGGTTTTTCATGTTGCCAGGACTTTTCTGCTGGTTCCTCCTCATGGTGTTTTCTTCTTGTCTATTACCTGCTGCTACTTTTGCCTTTCACTTCCTCCTTCTCTTTAAATTACCTTGTGTCTGTACATAGGTATTGAGGTCACCTTAATGTCCTTCCAAAGGCCAAAGCTAGAAGGACACCCTCTTCATTGGCTCCTGGAGTCTCCTGCTGCCTCCCTGGTTCCCAGAAGCAATGCTTCTGGGCAGGGCATCCCAGCCACAGGTGGCTGGAATCCTTTCTTCCCCATCTCACCACCAGCAGCTGCAAAGGAGATGTCTCTAGACCACCATCTTGCTCCACCTTATAATTCTGGAGATCAGATATCCAAAATGGCTTTTATGAGTCTAAAATCAGGAGATCAGCAGGCCTACATTCTTTCTGAAGGCTTCTAAAATTACTTTTTAAACTTCTGTAGACTCTATGCTGATGTCATCTCACTCATTCCTGATACTGATAGTTTACCTGTTCTATCATTTTTCCTGATTGAGTTTAGTTAAAGGTATGTGGTTTTCTTTAATCTTTCCCAAGACTTTGGTTTTATAGATTTCCTTTGATTTTTGTCTTTTATAATTATTTCTCTACTGCTTACTTAATGTTTAATTTTCTCTTTGAGTTTTTTAAAATTATTTTTATTAAATCATAACTTTGTACACTGATGCATTTATGGGGTTCAGGTTACTGCTTGATATACAATGTGAAATGCTTACATTGAACTAAGTAACACATCCATCACAATTATACTCATTTCTTAATGGTTTTGAAAGTACCATTGCATCATGCACATTAGGTGAGTTTTTTAAAAATGAAAGCTGAAGTCATTGATTTGAGACCTTTCTCCTTTTCTCATATAGACCTTTAATGGTAAAAATTTTACTCTAAGCAATTCTTTGTTACATCCCCACAATGTTGATAGATTGTATTTTAATTTTCAATTAGTTTAAAATACTTTCTAATTTACGTTTATGACTCATATCTCTATTATTTTGTTTCCAAATGTCTTGGGATTTTACAGTTACTTTTCTGTTGTTGACTTCTCATTTAATTTCATTTTGACCAAAATAATATACCTTATCTTTGTATGTTTTAACAAGGTCATTCATAGAGTAAAACTTGGTGATTTTTTTTTTAATGAAGTCTAATATATCAAATTTTTCTCTTATAAATTATGTCTTTTATGTCAACTCTATGAATTATTTCTCTAGTCTAAGATCACAAAATTTTTCTCCTATGTTCTTTTGTGGAAGTTTTGGAGTTTTATAATTTATATTTAAGTCCATGATCCATGTACTAAAATTGAATAAGACATGAGAGGTTTAGGTTAATATTTTTCTTCTTTTCTTTCTTAATTTTTAGCTCATGAATATCCCATTGCCATAGTATCATTTATTGTAAAGGCTTTTTCTCCTCCATTGAATTGTTTGCTTCTTTATCAAAAATTAATTGATCATGTTTTTGTAGAACTTTTGGGGGTTCTCTGTACTGTTTCATTGATTAATGTAGCTGTATTTCCACCAATACCAGACTATGTTAATTACTATACTTATACAATAAACTTACACATTGAGGAGAAAGATTCCTCTCATTTTATTTTTTCTGTCCTTTCCCATCTAAATATGTTTGTCTATAAAAACTTTGTTGATATTTTGATAGGCATTGTATTAAACATATAGATCATTTTAGGAAGAATTGTCACTATGGAATAATATCATAGTATATTGAGTCTTCCAATCCATGAGCATGGTATGCCTCTCTTAATGTTTAAGTCTTTTAAAAATTATTTTCACCAGAATTTTATGATTTTTAATATAAATTTTACATAGGCTTTATTAGATTTATACCTATGTATTTTATATTCATAAAGCCATTGCAAATGGTATTGCATTTTTTATTTCTCTCACATTCCACTTATTAATTGCTGATATATATATAATATTATATATATAATGCAGTTGATTTTTGTGTTCACCTTGTGTCCTGCCACTTTATTGAAATCATTTATTAATTCTAAAAAGTTATTTTCTTGTAGATTCCTTGAGGAGTTGTATGTAGATAATCATGTGATCTGAAAATAGAGAAATAGGGTTTAAAAAAATAAATAGGATTTTTTTCTTATTTTCCAATGTATATGCCTTTCCCCCTTGAGTATTGCCTTTCAAGACTTGCTAGCTGGGACAAAAGTAGCTTTATTCTATAGCTAATTTTGCCCCCTCTGTTGACTTAATACCTTTCTGGGTACTCTACCTAATGTCCTATGGTTTACTGGATTTTTCTAATCTAGCTGGTGTGAATATGATCTTTTCCTTACTCTTTGTAATGTCTTAGGATTGCTTCCTCTTCTATTTCTCTTTTAAAGACCTTTCTAGTTACCTTACACACATCTCCTGACTAGTACTCAGCTAAAGCCTTAGGGGGAACTCTCTATAGCAGCGGTTCTCCACCTGTGGGTTATGACCCACAGGAACTGTATTAAAGGGTTGTGGCATTAGGAAGATTGAGAACCACTGCTCTATAGATTTCCAAATCTTTTATGATGCAGCTTAATCTACTTCAGTAGTCAGCCCTTTGCATTCTAGCTACCTTACTTTCCATTTAATCCCAGTTCCATCCCCTCAATTCAAAGAAACTCTGGGCTTCACTTGGGTCCCTTTATTATCTGTTGTGATCTGGAAATTCTGTTCAGGCAGTAAACTGGAGCAATCCAGAAGATCACCTCATTTGTTTCCCTTCTCTTTGGATACACTGGCCTGTGCTGCTCTATGGCTAATTTTTTTCATATATTTTGTTCAATGTTTTCATTTTTTCATGTGGATGAAAGATAAATTTGATTCCTATTAGCCTATCCTTGTTGGAATTGAATGTATCATAAAACTCCATTTTGATCCAGCATCTTTTAGAAGCTTGTTGCCTCTTGATTATTACATTTTAAACTCTATATGTTCTTGTAAGCAAGAGACATAGGCTATCTTTTCAGGGCACTCATAAGCTTTTCCAGAGTCTTCTGGCTGATACTTTCTTTGGGGAGATTGTCTTTGAGATCAAAATATAGTGTTTGTCATACCAAGGAGAATCCACATATGTGGCTAAGAAGTCAATGTTTCAAAAAGCCTGGATGCAGTCTGCTTAAAAATGAGAGAGCATTAAATTGGCAGGCATTACAAGAAGAAGGTGGCTTTGATACTGCAATGGTGACTTTTTAATGGTCTAAGAAAATATTCACTGTATTAATGTGTATTGGTGGTGAGGTGTTGTATAGATTTCTTATCTCCCAAGCCAGTAAATGGATTAGTTGTGAGAATTAAAAGGGGGAGAATGATTATTTGAAGGAAAGTAAAGAAAACATTTAATAATGAGAATTGTACTAGTAGCTTTAAAATATTTCCTTTACCTACTTCCTTGTCATTCCTACAATAGAAGATGCACTTCCAGGGCTCTACTCTTTTTTTCCTCTCTTTAAAAAAATTTTTCAATCTTTCTCTTTATGCTTTCATCTTGGATACAGTATTCCAAGCAAGTAGAAGGATCTCAATATTAGTTGCATAGTCCATATGTCCCTAGGTCTATGTGACCAATATTTATGATAACACAAATACAAATCTGGTTCAACATCCTAGAATTATGGAGGAGAGGATACTACCACTTCTTGAACCATTGTTTTTCCTGTAGGACCCTTGAAGACTAATGTGGAAACTTTTGCCCTTCTTAACACAATTCACGCCTTCCCTTTCCCCATGTCATGTCTTCCACCATGCTTACCCCTCCACTAAGTGTACTTCTACTGTTCCCATTCAGTAGAGTGATGGGGAAGGTGTCACATTGCATTCTTTTCCTCCAACTTCAATCCTATTTTTGAAGAGGAGACAAACCAACCAACAAATTTACATTTTGATTTAGCCCCAAATAGGATATCTGTAGTTGGATCTGAGTCCTAGTGATTTCTTAATGAAAACCATGCAGGGAAATAGAGGCAGCTCTTGGATGACATTGCATTTGAGTTAAAATCTGGCATCTCCATGCCATTGACAAGTCTGACAGCTGGAGCAGCAATCACCTCATCATATCTCTCAGTTGTGTCTCTCCTGGTTTTTGGCATCCTTCCTGTCTAAATTTTTATCAGATGAGCACTTTTCCTTGGCAAGTACTTTAAATACTTTCAACTTGTTTTATCTCTGAACTGTAGCCCTTTGCCCTCAGATGTCATTTCTCACATGGTTGACTAGATGATGTTGGGAACAAATTAGTTAAGAATGCAGCCTCAGAGAGCAATTTCTTTTGGCCTACTCTCCTTTCCATTCTCTCCCAAAATATCAGAGCTTCCTCTTGGAGAGAACTCCATGGGCATTTATTAATTTCGTGGAAGCTACTTAATGGTTTTGCAAATTGGAACAGTTGTTGTGCACTTTGACTGTGAACACTATAGGGCTGACTCTGCCTGTGCTCAGCCTTCAGCATTGTTTTCTTTGGCTTTGCTTCATTCACAATAATCAAGAACTTGGGGTTGTGACCAGCATTAGCAAGCCTCAAAGGCCTCTCATAAATCCAAGCCAAATACTGCGTTCGGAAGTTTCTTAAGATTAATGGCAGCCTCAATTCTCTGAGGCTGTGCTGAGGTCTGGGAGCAGGTAATATTCACTTGGCTTCAGCATTTTCACTGTTAGTTCAAAACCAAACCTGGAGATAGAAGATAGTCTACAAGGGACACAATGTGGGCCTGTACAAGGTACCACCTGTGTATGTGCCAAGCTCCCCCTACCTGGCATGCAGAGCCCTTTAGAGTTTGTCCCCAGTCTTTTCCTATAAAAATTCTCAGCCTTTGTCAGCCTTGTCAATTCTTGGCCTTTCCAGCACACCCATAGCATTTCTTACTTGATGCATGGAGTGTTTAAAAAGATGTGTGGTGGTTAAGCAATCCTTTGAAAATGCCAAAACAAATGTTTAACTGTTCTTTTAGTAAATAGCAAGACAAATAAAAACAAATGTACAAAAGCTGCTGGATAGATTCATATCTCTACCCTAGGTCACAGTTTGCCTGCTTTCCAGCATATTCATCAGTACTTCCACTTGAAATTGGTTCTTTTTTTGACTCTTGGTCTTTTCTTAATTAAGAGAGAGGGAGATTGTTTGGTTGCCTTAGTGGATACAAAAAGAAAGTTAACGATAGGCTCAGCGCCTATGGCTCAACCAGCAAAGGCGCCAGCCACATACACCTGAGCTGGCGGGTTCAAATCCAGCCCGACCCGCTAACAATGATGGCTGCGACCAAAAAATAGCCGGGCGTTGTGGCGGGCACCTGTAGTCCCAGCTACTTGGGAGGTGGAGGCAGGAGAATCGCTTGAGCCCAGGAGTTGGAGGTTGCTGTGAGCTGTGATGCCACAGTTCTCTACCCAAGGTGACAGCTTGAGGCTCTGTCTCAAAAAAAAAAAAAAAAAGAAAAGAAAGTTAACAATAGTTAAGTCATTCTTTTTCCCCTCGCCTCTCTATAATCCTTAGGAGTCCATGGCTGGGAAGGCCATGTGTTCTAGTGAAGAGAAAAATTTAAAAATCACAGTAGTGGTGGTACTAGTAATCATCATCATCATCATGGCCATGTTTTTTGAGTATTTGCTATACAGCAGGCACTAATTTTGTTTAAACCCCCACTAGCTTTATTGAGATATAATTCACATACAATAACATTCACCCACTTAAAGTGTAACAACAGTAGTTTTTAGCATATTTACAGAGTTGTGTAACTGTAAATTGATTACTGTAAAGTGATTAGCATCACTTGCTAATCTTAGAGCATTTTCATCAACCCGCAAGAAACTCTATATCCATTAGCAATCACTCGCCACTTCCCTTCACTCCCAACCCCTCTCAACTGAGAATCTACTTTTCCTCTATATGTATTTGCCTACTCTGGACATTTCAAATGAATGGAATCATGCAGGGTGACCATTTGTAACTGGCTTATTTCACACTGTTTTCAAGATTCCTCATGTTATAGCTTATGTTGGTACTTTGTTTCTTTCTAGAGACAAATAATATTTCATTGTATGGATATACTATATTTTGTTAATCATTTTATCAGTTGATGAACATTTGGGCTTCCACATTTTAGAATTTTACTAGGTACCAGGCACCATATTTTTATTTATAACCATTCATTTTGAATTAAATTCAAAAAGTTTGAAAAATTAGTACTATTTCTCATATACCATTCCCCCAGAATCCCCAAATATTTTTCATCTTATGTATCCATATTGCAATGACCAGACACTGATACTACTATTATCTCATCTAAAGACATTATTAAAATTTCTCCCTTGCCTGTACCAATATTCTTTTCCTGGTACAGAATTCAAACCAGGATCATCTATTGCATTTAGTTGTCATGTCTCCTTTGTCCATTTTAATCTGGAACATTTTTTCATTCTTTCTTTGACTTTGAGACTTTGACTTTTTTTGACTTAAAAAAAAGTTTATTATTTTTGTATTTTAAAAGTTAAATATGCTCATTGCAAAAGAACATAGAAAGCACAGAAGAGGGAATAAATAGAAATCACCTGTTATTTCATTACAATTAGATGTTAACTGTTGACATTTTGATCTGTTTCTGTGCTTCTAGTCATATTATTAGAAATATAATTTATATTCATTTTAAACTAGCATTTTATCATAAACAATTCATACACATTAAGAACTCCTAAAGAACAGAACAGTTTCATAGTAATCCATCTTGTGGTTAATACATATTGCCCTGAAGCCTACCTATAATGTTAAACATTTAGGTCCTCTCCAATGAAATGAAATGAAATTAGTCAATGTGGTTGAATTGTTTTAAGGTCACTAACTTGGAGCCTGTTTCATCATAACATTCTCAACAATGGGAAAATTCATCTTTTTCTAATGTTCTAAAATTAAATTTCACCACGTCTTTAATTTGCATTTGTTTATTAATGTTGTTAACTTTTAAAAAATAGTTATCATCAATTTGGTTCTTTTCTTTAGTTGATGGTCTTTTTACTTACAAAATGCAGATATTTTGAATTATGAAATAAAGTAAAAGGTATTTTTTATCATGTTATCCTTATTTTATTTTTCTTGCTTATTTTCTATTCATACATTTTAAATCAAAATTTGACTCTTTCATGCAGCAGAAGAGCTCTCATCTAATGGGCACAATGTAGAGGTATATGGCATACAAAAAATAGAAGATGCAGTATTTATTTGACACATTAACTGTACATATTTATGAGGTAAATATGATATTTTAATACATGTATGTGATGTATAAGGATCAAATCAGGATAACTGGGACATCTATCACTCAAACATTCACCGTTTCTTTTTGTTGGTAACATTTGAGATCTTCTCTTCTAGCTATTTTGAAATATACTATAAATTTTGATTAGCTCTAGTTCCTTACTATGTGATGAAACACTAGCATCTAAAAATATAGATGACTATATTTTTCTGCCCATTTATCAACCTCTCTTGATCCATCCTCTTCCTTATCATTTTCAGCCTTTGATATATACCATTTTACTCACTACCTTCATGAAAATTTTTTTTAACCCCCACATATGAGTGAAAACATGCAGTATTTGTTTTTCTCTGGTTGGTTTATTTCACTTAACATAACATCCTTCTGTTCCATCCATATTGCTACAAATGTCAGGATTTCATTCTTTTGTAGAGCTGAATAATAATTCCATTTTGTATATATCACATTTTCTTTATCCATTCTTCTGTTTGTGAAATCAACTTAGGTTGATTCCATAGGTTGACTTTTATGAATATGCTACAGCAAACATGGGAGTGCGGATATCTCTGTGATAAATTGATTTCCTCTTTGTTGGATACATACTCAGCTGTGGGATTCTTGGATCATGTGGTAGTTGTATTTACATTTTTTATTTCAGATTAATATATGGATATAAACAATTAGTTACATTATTTGCATTTGTTTGGTAAAAATCCAAGTTGTAGTTGAGCCATTTACCCACAAGGTGTGCCATATACCTCTACATTGTACTCATTAGATGATAGCTTACCAAAACCACTCCCTCCTCCCTTAAATCCCTTCCCTCTACTTCCCGCCTGACTTGAATTTAATTGTGTTTTTTTTTTTCTTGTGTGAGTATATAGTTGTTTATCTACAAGTATCATATTAGTATTGAGTACATTGAATGGTTGATTTTCCATTCTTGCGATACTTTACTTAGCAGAATATTCTCCAGATCCAGCCAGGTAAATACAATGGATGTAACACTCCATCTTTCTTTATGTCTGAATAGTATTCCATGATATACGTATACCGTAGTTTATCCATTTGTGATTTGAAGGGCACTTGGGTTGTTTCCTTATCTTGGTGATTGTGAATTTAGCTGTGATAAACATTCTAGTACAAATGTCCTTTCTAACAAAGATATTTGTATCAGAATGTTTATTGCAGCCCAATTCATAATTGC
>NW_003852403.1:9150193-9174225 GCF_000181295.1 Otolemur garnettii | reverse complement strand
AAAAAAAAAAAATGTCCTTATGATAAAATGATTTTTTTCTTCTGGGTAGATACCTAGTAATGGGATTGTAGCATCAAATGGAAGGTCTAATTTAAGCTCTTAGAGCAGCGATTCTCAACCTGTGTGTCGTGACCCCCAGGAACTGTATTAAAGGGCCGCAGCATTAGGAAGGTTGAGAGCCACTGTCTTAGAGGATTATCTATATTTCTTTCCCTAAGGGCTGTATTAGTTGGCAATCCTACCAACAATGGGTAAGTGTTCTCATCTCATGACACTCAAACTAGCATCTTCAGCTTTAGAACTTTGTGATAGGGGCTAGTTTCACTGGAGTTTGGTGATATCTCAAGGTGGTTTTTATTTGCATTTATCTGATGAATAAGCTTTTCTTCATATGTTTGCTGTTCATTCATCTTTCTTCTTGGGAGAAGGTTCTGTTTATGTCTCTTTCCCAATGATAAATGGGGTGGTTTGCTCTTTTCTTGTTGATTAGTTTGAGTGCTCGGTAGATTCTTGTTATTAGGACTTTGTCAGATTTATAGAATCCAAATGTCTTCTTCCATTCTGAAGGTTGTCTGCTTGCTTTAGTTGTGTCCTTAGCTGCGCAGAATAGTTTTCTTTTTAGATTTTGACATTCATACTGTTTTCCATAATTTCTGTACTAATCCACATTCCCATCAATAGTATATAAGCATTCCTCTTTCTCTGCATTCTCATTGGCATCCGTTATTTTCTGTTTCTCTCTTTTGTTTGATTATAGCCATTTTGATTTGAATTTCCTTGATTATTAGTGATGTTTAGTGCTTTTTCATAGGCCTACAAGCCACTTGTATGTCTTGTTTTTTTTTTTTTTTTTTTTGAAAGATGTCTGTTTAGGTTTTTTTTTTATTAGTTTTTGTTATTAAATTGAGTTCTTTATATTTTGTGGTTATTAATCCTTTACTTGATGGATACTTTGCACGTATTTTGTCACATTCTCTAGGTTGTGTCTTCACTTTGTTAATGATTTCCTTTGCTGAGCAAAATATTTCAGCATAATGTAAAAACGTTTTAGCATAATGTAATCTCATTTGTCTATTTTTTATTTTGTTGTCTATGTTTTTGAGATCTTACTCAAAAATATTTGCCTAGACCAATGTGCTGAAATATTTTCCCAATATTTTCTTCTAACAACTTCATAGCTTCAGATCTTATATGTAAGTCTTCAACCCATTTTATTTGATCATTGTATAAGGTAAGAGATAGGGGTCTAGTTTCATATTTGTGCATATGAACATCCAGTTTTTCCAGCACATTTATTAAAGAGACTCTCCTTTCTCCAATATTTGTTTTTGGTGACTTGGCTATAAGTATATGGATTTATTTCTGGGTTCTCTATTCTGTTCCCTTGGTCTATGTGTCTGTTTTTGTGCGGGACCATGATGTTTTGGTTACTATAGCTTTGTATAGTAGTACATATGAGGGTGCTCAGCTCATTCACTGGGTGAAGGGCTCTAGAACTTGAACTTTACCTTGGAGATGAGAAAGATGTAACCTAAAAATTTGCACTTTCATATCAATTTGAGATTAAAGAAGAAAAAAGTGTTTTGAAGTCAGCATGATTTTGTTCTTTTTGCTTCGGGTATTTGAGGAGACTTTGATATTTTTGCAAAATACTATTTTTTTAAATGAAATGAATAGAAATCTTGCAATTTGGATTTTTTTTTTTTTTTTGAGATAGAGTCTCACTTAGTCACCCTTGGTAGAGTACCATGGCATTATAGCTTGCAGCAGTCTCCAACTCTTGGGCACAAGCGATTCTCTTGCCTCAGTCTCCCAAGTACCTGGGACTACAGATGCCTGCCACACGCCTGGCTATTTTTTAGAGATGGGGTCTTGCTTTTGCTCAGGCTGGTTCCAAACCTGTGGGCTCAGGGAAGTCCACAGGCCTCGGCCTCCCAGAGTGCTGGGATTACAGGTGTGAACCACCACACCTGGCCTTTAAATGCTGCTTAAGAGTAAACTCAGGTGATGCATATTTGGGAACAACATACTGTGTATTTCTCAGTCCATTGTATGAGGAGGTATGTGATATCAATTTGTCCCATTACTTAGATCACTTGCTTAAAGTGGTATCTGTCAGGCTTCTGAAAAGAGTTGAAGCTTTGCCTTGTATTTGATAGGTATCTTGTGGGGAGATACTTTGAGATTATATAGATATACTGTATGACATCATAATCTTGCTTACCAATTTTAGCATCTATTGGTACTTATCTACAATAGTTATTACTAGGTTGTTTTCTAGAGGAAGATTTCTACTTCCATCATTCCTTCCACATTTGTTCATTGAAAAACTACTATTAGAAAGGATCTTCTGCACCTCCTCATTTATTTATTAATATTTATTTAGGTACTTATAGCATTATAGTCTAATGAAGTTACATTCTGTGGGTTTTAACCCATTTATGTCATCATTTACTTTGTTGACTGAATTGTCTAAGATTTGCCCACTGGAAGACTATTCCATTTGACTCCTGTCTTTTTTTATATGTCCTCATATTTATTGTGCCATTTTTTTTTTTATTTTCTCAAGTTTATCTTTCACTTTCTTGCTCTAGCCCTGAAGTTAGCCATTTCTCCAAGGAAACCTGATAACTTTTACTAGAGAAAGAGATTTAGAAATCATGGTCTGGATACTATTCTAAATACTAATATTATTTTATTTTCTCCCGATGAGTTAGGTATAATTAATAACCTTATTTTTTAAATTAAACAACTGACTCCTCAGGAAATTAAATAACACATCTGATGTCATACAGGCAAAAGTGATAGAGCTGATATTTGAATCCCGTCACCTTATTTTCAATGTCCATTCTTTAATTTTACTCTGAGATTGGAAAATTTGTCCAGTGTTTCTGAGTCTTCTTGTCCTTATCTTCAAAATGAATCTAATATTATTTGCCTCTCAAGATTGTTGTGATAACTGAATAAAAGGGCAGAAGGGAAATTGTCTAGGATAGTGTATATTCCATGATAGACAGTCACATACTAGTTAAACCTGAGTTAGGTTGTTTACTCAGTGGTCATGAGCAGCTACGTTGTTCTCAGCTCTGAGATAGAAAATACACAGGTGCTATGGTTCAAATGTGTTACCTAAGTTGCATGTGGTGGAAACTTAATCCCCAAATTTATGGGTTGATAGTGTTTGGAGGAGGGAAAGGTAGTTAGAATTATATAAGGTCATCAGGGTAGGGACTCCATAATGGAATGGTGGCTTTATGAAGAGAGACTTGAGCTGCCATGCTCTTGGGTTCTCACCATTTGATTCCTCTTGCCATTTTATGATTCAGCAAAAAAGCCCTTACAAGATGATGGAAACATGCTCTGGGTCTTCTCATCTCCAGAACCATAAGCCAAATAAACTTCCATTGTTTGTAATTTACCTGGCGTGTCATATTCTGTTAGAGCAACAGAAAAGAAACTCAGATAGCAAGTTAAAAAAAAGTTATGATTTCTAAACATCTTTTTCCAGATGAAACTATACTGCATGAAATTTCAACTGAATATTACAAATGCTGAAATATTTGTAGATACATGGTCTAAGATTCTGGAGGATGGAAAGCTCAGTGTCATCAGAGGAAGAAGTATTCGAACTGAGGCCTTAGATCAGTGGTGCTCAACCTTCCTAATGCTGTGGCCCCTTAATATAGTTCCTGTGGGTCGCAACCCATAGATTGAGAACCACTGCCTTAGATGATGGGGGTTAAATTATCAGAGAAAACAAGGATGGCTGGAAACCTGGCACTTAGGATACAGTTCAAGATTACCCTAGGATATAGTTCAAGGTTACCCATTTGTATATCATAAATACTTAGAGGGATAGGGGGAAAAATTGTTTTCTACATGCTAATTATTCCTTATATAAGAGAATAGTCTCCTATGGGAATGTGGCCTTCCTTCTATCAAATATCTAAGAAATCTCTGATTTTGCCTGATCAATTTTGTAATGCATATACCATTGGCCACAACTGAGCAGTATATTATGATGAGACAGATGTGATCTTCAGCATAATTAGAATTTTAATGTATTTGTTTAGCTTTTCTGGGGTTCCTAGTGTTCAACATCACAACTGCTTCTGGGTCCAGAAAATTGGTATATTGTTTCAATGAAATATTTTTGAGCACATCTGCACATCTCTTAGAACTCGATATACATAAATCTGTGTTTTCAATGGTCTGGAAAATAAGTTCCACATTCTGTGTGTGTGTGTGTGTGTGTACATATATATATGCACTTTATTTTAATAGTTTAACTACAACCTACAAATCATAAATTCTGCTGCTAGAAATTTTGAGGGCAGATACTTAATATGTTCTCTTGAATGGTCTCCAACTTCCATGAACCTCCAGGAATGTTTTACCAAATTTTGTTTATTTTAATACAGTTGACCCTGAACAATGTTAAGTATTAGGAGTGGTCAAAAATTTTCGACCCATTCAGTCAAAAATCTGTTTAAAACTTTTCAAAAAATTTTCAGAATATTACAGGGGTATACTTATTTTGGTTACATAATTTACTTTGGTACATTTTAAGTCAAAGGTATAAGTGTGCTCCTCATTCAGAAGGTAAGAATTGTACCAGTTAGTTGTGAGTTAACCCAACTCCTCTTCACCTGTGTATAACTTTCTATTCCCCCCAAATTTAAGTACTACTAACATACTGTTGACCGGAAATTTTTCCAAGAACATAAACACTAAATTAACACATACCTTCTATGTGATATATATTATATTCTGTATTTTTATAATAAAGTAAGCAAGGAAAAAGAAAATGTATTAAGAAAAGAATAAGGAAGAGAAAACGAATTTACTATGAATTACATGGAAGCAGATCATTATAAGAACTTCATCTTGTCATCTCCACATTGAATAGGCTGAGAAGGAGGAAGAGGGAGAGGAGCTGTTGGTATTGCTATCTCAGGGGTTGCAGAGGCAGAAGAAAATCTGAGTACAAGTGCACCAATATAGTTTAAATTCATGTTGTTTAAGAGTCAACTGAATATACATTTTTCTAGTGAAAGTGTTATAGTTTTTATGAGATCCTCAAAAAGTCCTTTACCCTCAATATATAAATAGTTATGTTCTAGAACTGTGCTGTCCTATACAGTAGCCACTTGCTACACAGACCTATTTGCACTTTAATTCATTAAAATTAAATAAAATTAAAAATTTAGTTCCTCAGTAGCATGTTTCAAGAGTTCAATAGCCCCACATGGCTAGTGGCTACTATGTTGGGCAGAACATATATAGGACATGGTTACCATCATTGCAAAAAGTTCTATTAGGCAGCATTTCAAGGCATCTGTTCTCAAACTTTGGCATGCATCAGAATTACGTGGAGAATTTTCTTAACAAAAGAGATTGCTTAGCCCCACTTTGAGAGATTCTTCGTCAGTATGTATTAATTAGAGGTGAGAAATTACCTTTTAAACAAGTTTCTCAGGTGATGTTGATATTGCTAGCATAGGAGCCACCCTCTGAGATGAGATTGGCTGGTTTGGTGGTGTGATTGGGTTGGGCCGGAGAGGAAAGCAGGAAACTTTTACATTAATTGCAGAAAACACTGAACTCCTTGGTGGTCAAACTCATGGGTATATGTTTTATATTTAAGAGTCTTTGTATTTGCCTCACTATCAATTTTGACTTGGCAGGTGGGAACCAAGGACAATATGCATATCCCTTTGGGGCCTAAGCCTTCTTTCTAAGACTTATCTTTAAGAGAAATGTATTTTTTTTAATGGCTTACATCTTATCTAAAATCCAAGAGTTTCTTAGGCCTTATTATAGAGTGTTGGCAGGGTTATAAAAAGAAAATGGTCTTGTTCAGAGTATGTGGATGAGAGAAGGAGAAGAAAAGAAGAAGGCTGGGTATGTGCTGGATGGCCAAGTTTTAGAGTTATCTGTATGTGAGACCAGAAGCTTAGCTGAGACTCCACAAAATGCGTGCGCCCCTCCTCCTCTAGTTATAGTCTGATTGCTCTGCATATTAGGGTTGAAAAACATGCAGGAAATTTGATGATCATTCTCCTATGGCCTAGGCATAGAGCATCTATAACCTCTTATGTCATTCCTTCCCTACATACCCATTACAGATCCCCAGAATCCCTTCCAAGGTAGTTCTTAGGCAGCCACTACCGATTAAGTAAAATTTATTTGCTACCCTGGACTCAAGTGATGAAGAGTTTAAAGACAGGGGTGTCTCTACCAGAAGGAGGCAAAGCACATGGACCCACATTTCAAACTATCTTGCTACTTTTGTTTATAAGTATTTTTCAATGTTTCTTGTCATTATGCAGATATGGGGACTTCCGGGCAACACAGTGGACTGAATGCTAATGCACAAAGGATATAGGGAATCCCTACTTCTTAATATACGTTATGGGGTGATAAATGCAACCACTACAAAATTTGGGGAAATGAGAATCTGTTCTCCCTATGCTGACACTGAATGGCGGTTTATGGGATCATGACATGGGAACGATCTGACAGTGGAAATTTAACTAGGAAACATTGAGTCTATGTGAAGGCAGAATTTCATGAACCTTCTCATTCCTGGGATGGTTTCTACCTGGCCTTGTGGTGTACAACCAGGTCACTGCTCATGTAGGGCAGACAAGCTTAAGCCACAATGACTGAAAATATACTTGGTAGGTAGGAGAAGTGGACTCAGTGTGGATTATCTCAAACTCAGACCCCAGGCTTGGTACCTGGCTGCTAAGTAAGGATCTAAAGGAGAGCCCTGAGCTGAGGTTCAGGAGTGTGCTCCAACCAGGCTGTGGAAGAAGCAAAGAAACACATCCAAATCCCCTGATGTGTTTACAGGTTTCAAACACAAACTTATAGCATATTCTTTCAGGAAGCTGGTGGTGAAATAATTTTCTCTTTTTTTTTCTTTATTAAGTCATATATACATAGATCATGAATACATTTATGCCTTCGTGGGATAAATCAAATGTGTTGATTATTTGTACAAATTGGAGTGCTTATATCCTACTAATTAACATTGTTTTCACCTCATTTATTTAATCATAGTGTTAAGACAATTGTGTTCAATACTTGATAGATTGGACTTGTACCCTTCCAATATGCTGCATGAGTATGTCCCACCATTAACCCTTCCTCTATCAAACCACCCCCTCCCTTTCTATGCCCTTCCCCTTCCCTCCTTCATCCTGGGCTATAGTTGTGATTCATCTCTCATATGAAAGTGGGAGTTATTATAAATGGGTTTTATAGTAGTACTGAGTACATTGGATATTTTTTTCCATTCCTGAGATACTTTACTAAAAAGAAAACTTTCCAGCTCCATCCATGTAAACATAAAGAGGGAAAGTATTCATCTTTTTTGATGCTGCATAGTATTCCATGGTATACATATACCACAATTTATTAATTCATTCATGGATCCATGGGCACTTGGGCTTCTTCCATGACTTGGCAATGTGAATTGAGCTTCACTGAATAATCTGGTGCAAATATCTTTGTCAGCAAGTGGTTTTTGGCTTAGTAGAGGAATTACAGGATCAAATGGCAGGTCTACATTTAGATCCCTGAGTGTTCTCCAAACTTCTTTCCAAAAGGAACGTACTAGCTTGCATTCCCACCAGCAGTGCAGAAGTATCCCCTTTTCTCCACATCCATGCCAACATCTGTAGTTTGGGGATTTTGTGACGTGGGCTACTCTTACTGGAGTTAGATGACATCTCAAAGTGTTTTTATCAAAGAGAAAAAAAATGAGCCATAATGATGAGCATCCTTCAGCTGATAACTACAGTTTTCAGATAATTGCAGAGAGAGCTAATCTTACAAGTAGACTGAGAAAGTGTAGTTGGAAGAGCACAGGCACGGAGTCCAGTAAAACCAAATTTCAAGCCTAGGACTGCTGTGAAATTGTGATGTAGCCATGTCACCTGAGTAAAACATTTAATTTCTCTAAGGATCCATTCTTCACTTGTTTAGTAAGGAAGATGGATTAGATAATTTTATAGTTAGTTTCTTTTGTCTCTGAAATTTTACTGCACAAATTGATGCCTCAGGATCCTTACTGAGGTGAGATCTTCCAGTGCCCATGAGCCTCAATGCAATCTTCCAGAGCCCATTATCCCCCTCACCTGAGTATTAGCCACCATCCCATCCATGAGGCATGTCCAGTCCCTATGTACCTCCTGGATCTGCCTTTCGACACCCACATGCTGTGCCTGTCCAGTCTTCCTCAGGGTAAGCTGTGTGAAGTTCAAGAAATTTTTTCTAATTGCTAAACTTCCTCTCTAAAAGAATACCTTCTTTGAATATCAAGTTGCAAAGTAGATGAAAATGGATTACTCTTTATAAAGCAAGAACAGAGAGTCTGTAACTTTGTCCCTGTTTGGGGACATCTGAATTGTCTCTATTTTTGCCATTTGACTTTTGGTTGCCCCACATAAGGAGGAACTGGCACCCTTCCATTAGCTTGGAGTCAACACTATTGATGCCACTCATGGACCAAAATAGTATGGCAACGTGTTTTGCTTCTATCAGAGGCTTTCTGGGACTAGCAGAGGAAGTGCCCAAGTTGGTCTGTTTGGCTTGAGTAAGGAACGAGTCAGTGGCTGTGATTTTCATTGTGGTTAGGGGTGGGCTGGCATGACAGTTTTCATGCTCAGGCTGGGGATTGTATGTTAACTTCTCTCCTAGTGCCAAGAAAGACAGCTTAGGATTTTTTTATTGTCTTGCCCAAGTGTGAGGCTAAAGGGGAAGAGAAGGGAAAAGATCTGAAAGCTGGCAGAAGTCAGAAAATGGAGTCAACTGATTTTACATATTAGAAAATCTCAAGGAATCCACTAAAAACTATTAGAACTAATAAATGAGTTAGCAAGATTGCAGAGTGCAAGAGCAATATATAAAAAAAATCAATTGTCTTTCTAAACATTTTCAATGAATAATCCAAAAATGAAATCAAGGTAATAATTCCACTCAAAATATATATGGGGACATATATGGGGACAAGAAAAATTAAGAAGTATAAAACTTGCACTGTGAAAACTTAAAACATGGGAAAGTGAAAGAAGGCCTAAATAAATGGAAAGACAGCCCATAGTTGTGGATTATAACACATAATATAATTGAAATGACAATATTTCTCAAATTTTTCCAGATTTAACATAACCCTCATCCATATTGCACCTGGCTTTTTTTTTTTTTTTGCAGAAATTGATAAGCTGACTTTGAAATTCATATGGAAATGCAAGGGATCCAGAATAACAAAAGTAGTCTTGAAAAAGAAAATAAAATTGGAGGACTTACACTTCCCAGTTTTAAAGCTCACAACAGAACTATGCTAACCAAGAAAGTATAGTACTGGCATCAGGGTAAATATATAGGATAATGTGGCAGACTTAGAAATTCATAAATATATTCTTATTTTCATAGTTAGTTGATTTTTAACAAAGATGCCAAGACATTTCAATGGGGAAAGAATAGTCTTTTCAACAAATGGTGAGGATGCAACAGGATATCCACATACAAAGAGTAACGCTTGACCCCTTTCTTATACTATAAACAAAAATTAACTCAAAGTAGATCATAGAACTAAAAGAATTAAAACTATACAACTTTAAAAAACAACATAGGCATCTTCATGACATGGGTTCAGTAAAACTTTCTTGGCTATGACACCAAACAAGGCAAAGCAAGAAAAGAAAGAATAGTGACATTCAGTATCACCATTTAATGGGAGGATAATACATCTTCGATGGTGTGCCCTAATGTCTGTGGGCCTTGTTTTATTCTAGGACACATTAGCTATTTTAACCCAGGGACACAGTTCCATTTTAGATTCATGGGATTTCATCTTTTCAGGCTGATTTTGAATGTCAAAGATTTAATTTAATTTCAATTTATTGCTCATTGGGCCATATGCCTATTTCTACTAGGGGAGTATGTTAAGGCAGTAGGTGCTAAAACCATGAAGAATGTAAAGGAGGCAGTAGTTCCAGTGGTTAAGGTGAGACTTACCTGCTTAGCCTTTATTTTACATTTGGTCACTCCCCTAAAAGCATGCGATACCTTTAAATTTAGTAAGATCCGCAAAAATAGATGTAATGTGAGCCCTGGTGTGTATCAGTTAAAGCCTTGAATGTTTGACAATTGTTTGCAGCTTGACAGATGTTAGAGCTATTTAGAACTATGTTTTAAAGCATAAAACCCAATTGTCCTACTTTTGTCTTTTCCATTAATTTTTAAAATAAATTTTGGATTTCTAATTGGGTCAAATTATGGATTTCTCTTTCAGTCATCTCCTGCCCCTCATTCTTATTTATTTATTTTTAAAATTTGTGGTTGCTGGATATACTTTCAGGGAATCTTCTCTACTCTGCTCAGATTTATGTGTGTTTTCCCTCTAAGGAGGACCATCCAGAATTCAGCATCATCAAGGTTAGGGTCCATCCCCATGGCAATTGTTTAATTGAGTATATGGGAGCTGCCTTAAGTGGAGTTTGAATGAACCTTTTGGCATGTCAGTAAGTCCCATCACTTGATGGGATACAATGTCTTTGTCAGCCACTTTGATAGTTGTCCGATAGGGTGATGATTTCCTTTGCCCTTTAAAAGATGTGGGGATACTATATTCAAGGCTACTTTTCACAGGATCTATGCGATGGGGGGCCTGAGTGTTCTTATTTGCCCATAGCTATGCAGATCAGGTTTGTTTTTGGTGGTATATACATAGGCAGTAAGTGATTTGTTTCTAGGAGTGTAGACCTCAGCATGCCACACAGTGACTATTATTTACAGGACTGGTCCCCAAAAGGATATCAATGTCAGTCTTTCCCCTCAGGTTCTGGTTGAAACACACAACAAATGGTCTGAGGGTAAGTTGCTTCTCTGAACCTATCATAAGTCACAGTTAATGCTAGAATTGAGATTTAATCTGAGGCACAAAGAAAGGTCCAGGCTAAGATACATAACCTAAGGCTGCTTTAAGTAGCACCCCTATTCCTTGCTTCTGTCCCTAAATGCCACTATTAAATCCTCAATATAGGTTAGCTAAAACTCTAAAAGAAGCACAGTAGGACATAGCAGATGCAGCTCAAAATGCATGCTACCCTGCAGGCTTCGAAAGTGCACCTGCCAGCCTGTTGGCAAGTCAGAAGTAGAAAAAGAGAGTTCCCTAGGTGATAATGGTCATCACCTAGATCATACTGATCACGGGGCCAATTACCTTGTGGTTGTTCAGCAAAGGAATAGCATCAATCACCCTCTCCCAAAATTAGTAGAGATGTCAAGACTGATGATGCCACACAACTGCCAAGACAGTATGAAAATGTTCATTAGTCACATCACGCAGCTTTCTGAAGAGAGCAGGGCAAGCATATAAACCACTCCATTTGGCTTGAGTGAAGGAAGGGGTAAAAGGTTCCGGTTTTAATTGTGACTGGGGGGTAGTGCCAGGGAGACGTTCCCACATGTGAGCCAAGGTTTGCATGATCTGAACCTGCCTACTTGTGTCAAGGGAGAAAGCATTCCAGCTTTCTTACTGGCTTTCCAAGAAGTGGGACAAGGGAGAGAAATAGAGTTACTGGTCAAATAACAAAACTAGAAGCAGACATCTTATTGGACCATTATTAATAATACTGTAGTAACCACTCTGGTGCACTTATCTACGTGGGAATCTGAAGAAATGGGCTTTCTAAAAACCTAGAAATATAAAGATTAAGCTTTTGTTCAATTACAGTTATGTAATGATTACTTCTTCCACCTGGCCAAGAACCAGGTGAATACTTGACTGTAAAACTACTCAGAAATGCATACATTTCTGTAATATACTTTTTTGGAATGATTATATAAACTTTGAGTATAAAAAAAAAAAAGGAGTATAGAAAAATCAGCTTACCATTACCTTGCAAAGACATGTTTAAAACAACTGAATATGCCTCTCATGGACTATCAACTAAAAATTACTGAGCTGTAATATGCTGTACTGCTTTCTGTTCTGTGTGGCCACCTCAGTAATGATAGAATTTTTATCCTTGGTTATTGAATTGTATACTTAATCTTAAAATTAGCAAGTATATAGGAAGTGTTTGTTCTTATAATCCCATAGCCTACCTTAAGTTTAAAGCATCTATGACTATGCCCTTAAGCTAAATGTCTAGAAAATAAATTTAAAATCCAAAAAGTATATCTATCTTTAAAAGAATTTTGGGAGCTTTCATTAATTAAATGTGACTATTCAAGGTAAATTTAACCTTGAACTTAATGATGAGATTCCACTAAATTCCATCTATAGATCATTTAAAAAATAATATATGTGTGTTAAGAATGTATGGCAGTTTAGTCACCCTGAACACCCATCCTCTTCAATACATATTACTTCTAGATAAATAATTATTGTTTATATATCTCTGGGTCTGCTAAAAATAGGAGAATCACCAATGGGAGAACATAGAAAAAAAACATTGAGATGAAATCAGAAAATGAAGCAAGTATTTTTTTCCAAATTCTGACATTGAAATATGGAATAAAAAGCCTTGGCCCTACCACATGCTGGGAGATGTGAACCAAAAACTTTTTTATTAAATCTGGATCCCTAAAGTTTAATCAAATGGTCTTAGGTCTATAGAACAAATCCTTTCAGGAAGAAAGCTTCATCAGTTTAACCTATCAAGATTTCCACAGGTTGAGAAAAGGCAAATATGAGCTCACAATCAGAAATTACAAAACACTCCAATTTCACATAAGCTTTAACAAAAGAAACAAGTTTAAATCCTCAGTGGCATTAGATATTATAATTATCACAGACTACAAAACACTTTTTAATGAAATAATTAAAGACATAAAGATGGGATAAAACAGAGAAAGCAATGAGTCTTTTAAAAAGTAACCAATTTGAAAAATATCCCAGTAAAACTTTTAGTATAAAAATATTTTTAAAAACCCACAGTTAAACTAAATAGATTACTACAGAGAGAATATTGGTAAATAAATACGTAGATGTAAAGATAGTGCACAGAATACAACACAGAAATACCTGGAGATGGAAAGTCTGAGAGGTTAGATGACATGGAAACTAGAATAAGAAGGTTTTCCATCAGCAAATCAAAGTTCCAGAAAGAGAGAAAAGAGAAAAGATAGGAGAGCCATACTTGAAGAGATGTCAGCTGAGAATTCTTCAGAATGATGAAAACCCTGAAAACGTAAAAAATACATGGGAGAGCAAACATAACATTTTATAAGACTCACCTAACCCAAATCATTAAAACCACAGAGCACCAAAGCGGTGTTATGAGTAGCTAGAGAGAAAACACAAATCTATTAAAAAGAATTGACGACAATTAGGGTGAAGTCCCAAGGCCAATTTCTCAACATCCACATGGAAGCAAGGAAGGCATAGAATTGCATTTTCAGAGTACTGAGAGAAAAGAAGTATCAGCCTAGAATTGTGTTAGAAGTAAAACTATCTTCAAGATGGAGTGCAAGATAAAGAAATACTGGTATAGCCAAAACTGAAAAGCATTTCCTACCTGTACATGGCACTAAAAGAACCTCTAAAGAATGCAGAAAAGATGATAGAATTTAAGTCATGAGCAAAAAATTAGTAACTCTAAACATACATTTTCTTTATGAACAAGTAATTTGTGGATTTTCACGAAAGGACAGAACTAAAGCATTATCAAACCTGATGTGTAGACCAGGAGGAAGTGATTAGAATAAAAGAGTTTAGGCAAAGGCTTACAGTTCGAGTTAGGGTTATTTGTCAACATTAGGTATTTTTAGTTAGCAATGTATTACCCATTTAGACAAAGAACCTCCAAAAAAATCAGATTATGTAAATTCCAAACCAGTATAGAAGAGAAAATATAAGAAAAGAATTATTAAAAAATGAAGAAATGAGAAAAGGAAGTTTAAAAGGGCAACAAACTCCAAAAATGTATTTCAAAATAACTAAGAGTAAATTTTAAATGTCTTACACAAAAAATCAGCAAGTTAGGTGATGGCTATGTTAATAAGCTTCATTTGAGCGTTGCACATTGTATATCAAATCGTCACTCTGTGCCCCATAAATGTATACAGTTATGACTTTAAGAAATTAATACAAATAAATATAAACCAAAAACAAACCAAAAAAGAGAACAAAACAAAAGCTAGAGTCGATGTAAATGTTAATGCACATAAAGGAAGCAAACTGAGTAGTAAAGACCCGAACAAAGTAAATAAAATCATGCAAATTAAAAAAAAATCTAGATCAACAGTCACTGTAATGAACTGAACTTGAAAATGAACTACAGAGATTATCCCATTGGATGACAAAATAAAGCCAACTATATAGTCTTTTCAATATATAAGTGGGTCATTATGAAAGTTTCAAAAACCAAGAAACGTAGAATCTACCCAGATGGAAACAAATGAAGCCCTTCCAACAACACCAATAAGCTGAGCAAGTTGCAATTTGCCTGGATGAATCAGAAAGGATGCCGTCAACTGTGTTTCTTGGAAGTGAAATAATGGAACATAACGTGGTCCGTCTCAAAACTTTCGTAGTGATCCACGTAGACCAGAACATAAGTACTCAGATGGTTAAAGACACACCAGGCAATGGCAACCAAAACAAAGTGAGGATGGGGATATATTTTTATCTTATATATTCCTAGAATATATACCTCACATATAGAATTTAAGACAAGGAAGATTAGTAGGGGTAAAGGTGGGACCCACATAATAATAAACCTTCAATTCAGCAAAAAGATTTTGAAAAATCTGAATTTATGTGTATCTGTTACAGTATCATATCTCATTAAATCTAAGTTGCCAACATTTGTGAGGCAGACCATTATTTTATCTATCACTATAAACAACAAAAACTGCTGCAATTAAACTATGATATAATGCTTTCATAGTATGCCAATTTTAAGTGATTTTTATTTCAGAGATGTCACATGTGAACAAAAGTCTTCTTAGAATCCATGAACTATGACAGCTTCACACCATATAAAGCCAGTATATAGTACAGTATATAGTACAGAAAGGATACAATCTGCATCTTACTCAAAGATTTTGAAATATTTCTTTTAATTTGCAATAAGTCAAAGACAAAAATTAAAGACACAGAAGATAAGTAACAAGCTGATTTTAATGGACAAACTTAGACTTATACACAATTAGAGAATACATATTCATATCAAGGACTTGTGGAATATTTTTAACATTGACCATGTCTTTAGCTATAAAATTTTAACAAATTTCAAAAACTAGATACCATGCACATGTTCTCTGACCACAGGGCAATTTAAAGTTAGAAATTAATAAAAATTTTGTTAGAAAACCTCATCTGTTTAGATGTTTTAAACACAACAGTCATAACCCATGGCTCATAAAAATAATGGAAATTAAAAATTCCTAGAGCAGAATATTAATGGAAATACTATATATAAAAATAATGGCATGCAATACTATATAAAAAATAAATGGCATTCATTTATAATGAAAATCTCTCATGAACAAGGAGTTGAATGGAACTTCTTAGCTAAATAAAGAGTATCTACCTAAAATAAAACCTGTAGCACACTTTGTTCTTTTCTAGGGGTGAGGGCGGGATTTGCTGAGGTTACAAAGAATTAGGTTACCCTAAGATTGCAGTTGTTAGGTAAAAGTCCCACGTGTAATTGTGCCCTGCCCCCAAGAGGTGTACCATACACCATGACACCCCATCCCCTTCTCCCCTCCCCTCACTCTACCCTCATTCTCCTATCCCCACCTTCACATACTTTGTTCTTAATGGTCAAAATTAGAAGCATTTCTCATTAAATCAAACGCATTTAAAATTTTTCTTCCACCCAGATTGTCTTACAGAGACAAAAACCCATTCACGTATGTTTGGCAGAGGGTAAGGCAGGAAGAGAAAGTTTTTGTTTCCGTTTGGCTGATTTTACAATTTTTTAAAAGTGTTTGATTCACTTTGACAGCTTTCCCGCGAAGCTGTACCAATTTAAATTTCTGTCAACAGAGTGTGAGAGGGTTCATTCTGCCACATGTTCACAAGCATTATGTATTTCCATTTTAATAAATAACAGAATACCTTTTTTTTTTTTTGGCAGTTTGGCTGGTGTCAGGTTTGAACTCACCACCCTCAGTACATGGCGCCCGTGTCCTACCCACTGAGCCACAGGCACTGCCCCCAGAATATCTCTTTTTTGAAAAAAAAAAAAAATCTTCAATGCCTTGTGAGGCTGAACATATTCAGTGCATTGGCTATCTTTATATTTTTTAAATTCTTTATTAAATTATAACTGTGTACATTAACGCATTTATGAGGTACAGTGTGCTGATTTGATATACAATGTGGAATGCTTACATCTAAATGATTAACATAACCATCTCCTCGCTTACTTATTTGTTGTGATAAAACATTTATTTTTATTTTGAAAACACTTTTTATGCAGTTATTAATTTTTTATTTTATTTGTAAAAGACTTTACAACATTAATAAGAGATAATAAACTTTTACCTGCTATAGTTGATAATAAATATATTTTTTAATTTTGTCATTTGGGTTTTACTCATACTTTCTAGTGGTGTTTTACCATGCAGAAAATTGTTAACTTTTTACATGGCCAGACCTAATGATATTTTACAAAATTTGAAAAGATATTTGCAAAATCTTCTCCATGTGTTGGCCACCACTTTGTAGAAATTTGTAATGAATATTTTGTGAATAAAGGTACATTTAACTGCAATTTTCCATTTTCCCTTTGAGTAGCAAACTTAGGGGTGACTTTTGGGGACACTCCGTGGTTATAACACCTATTGGTTATACTTGCCAGAATTTCTCTCTTCCTTGGCATTTATTTATTTGTACGTTTGTTTAACTATCGTTATGGGCTCATCATTTGTTTTCTTGTATCATTTCTAACTTTGCTTTTATGCATATCCCTATGTATTAGAGAGTTTCCAATAATTTTTGGTTGTTCTTTACAGGTCCCATCTTGTTTAATTAAATTAGCATTATTTGGGTAAGAATGATAATTCTTATCACTGACTCCAATTATTCTTTTGTAGCTCTATTTTTAGTAGATATTTTAATTTCAAAATATTAATGGGGTACACATAGTTTTGTTCCATGAAAGTCAGGGCTCTTCATGTGTCAGTCACCAGGATAGCATGTATTGCACCTGATAGGTCAGGCTTTTTTTGTTTGTTTTTTTAGAGACAGAGTCTCACTTTGTCACCCTCAATTGAGTGCTGTTGCCTCACAGCTCACAGCAACCTCCAGTTCTTGGGCTGAGGTTATTCTCTTGCCTCAGCCTCCCAAGCAGCTGGGACTACAGGTGCCCACCATAATGTCCAGCTATTTTTTTGTTGCAGTTTGGCTGGGGCCGGGTTCGAGCCCGCCACCCTTGGTGTATGGGGCTGGCACCCTGCCCACTGAGCCACAGGCACCACCCATGATAGGTCAGTTTTTATCCCTCACTCCTCTCTCTTCTTCTTGTTTTCCTATGTCCTTTAGGTCCTTTTGTGCCCACATGCACCCATCATTTAGCTGCCACTTATTAGTGAGAACACATGATATTTGGTCTTTCATTCCTGAGCTGCTTTGCTTAGGGAAAAAATCTCTCACTATATTCAAAAATTAATTCAAGATGGACAAAAGCCTTTAATTTAATGCATGAAACCATAAAATCTAGAAGAAAATGTAAGGTAGGAAAAACTCTTCTAGATATTGGTCTGGGCTGAGAATTTATGGCTAATACCCCAAAGGCAAATATAGCAACAAAACCAGGAATAAGTAGGACTTATTCTGCTTTAAAATGCTTCTAAGCAGCTAAGGAACTAATCAACAGAGACAATAGACAATCTATAGGATGGGAAAAAATATTCACAAACTGTACATTCAACAAAGGCCTAATAACTAGAATCTACAAAGGACACAAATCAGCAAGACAAAAAGAAAACCCAACAACATTATTATGAAGTAGACATAAGACGTGAACAGAAGTTTTTCAAAAGAAGATAGACAAATGGCCAACAAACATGAAAAATGCTCAACATCACTAATCATGAGGGAAATGCAAATTAAAAGCACAATGAGATGCCACCTTACCCCTATCAGAATGGCCATTAATAAAACGTCAAAAAACAATAGATGTTGGCAAGGATGCAGAGGGAAAGGAATACTTACGCACTATTGGTTGGACTGCAAATTAATACAACCTCTGTGGAAAACAAAAGATTCCTCAAAGAAATAAATGTAGACTTAACCATTCAATCCACCAATCCCACTACTGGGTAACCACCCAAGGGAAAATAAGTCCTTTTATCAAAAAGACACCTGCACTTAAATATTATCACAGCACAAGTCATAATAGCAAAGATGTGGAATCAACTTAAGTGCCCATAAATTTATGAGTGGGTAAAGAAAAACTGATAGAACTATACCATGGAATACCACTCAGCCATTAAAAAGGAATGAAATAATGTCACACCCAGTGACTCAGATGGCACGGGATACTTTTTTAAAAATGATAAATATTTTCTATGCTTTTCTATTTCATCGTGCTTAATTTATTAAGTAAGATTAATGTAGAATCACTTAGTGATGTTAAAAAATACAAACTTACCAATCTCTGATATATTATTTTTAATTTCTCTTTAACCATAAACTTGGAGAAAGCTGAAGTAAAATTCTAAAGTAAGAAATATACCAGGGAAGAGGGAGGGGAGGGGAGAGAAGGAGGGAGGATGGGTAGAGGGAGGGTAATTGGTGGGACCACACCTACGGTGCATCTTACAAGGGTACATGTGAAATTTACTAAGTGTAGAATAGAAAATGTCTTAACACAATAGCTAAGAAAATACCATGAAGGCTATGTTAACCAGTTTGATGAAAATGTTTCAAATTGTATATAAAAGCAGCACATTGTACCCCATGATTGAATTAATGTACACAGCTATGATTTAATTTAAAAAAAAAAGAAATATACCTATTTGTTTGGAAAGGGGAGGTAGAAAGGAAATAGTTACATTCTCACATAACCAACATTTTAAAAAATTTATCCAGTGTTATTTATCTGACATTGTTTCTCCAAAGTGCCTCATCTACTCTAGCCAGACAAATCTCTTCATTATTCCTGCTTCAGGCCATGTGCATTTCAAATTCTAAGCCTTTGCTGAAAATAGTCTTTGCCAGGCATATTCTTTCTCTTCCTTTTGGTTTATTAAAATCTGTTTTTTTAAGGACTCTTTAAGGCCAAACTCTAGCTCCTTCATCATAAAGCTTTCTTTGAATATCTGTTCCATGCAGTCCAAATATTTTTAGAACTTTTTCTAATTATAACAGCAATAAAACAAGGTCATAGAACATTTGATAAAGAGAGGACATATTTTGTACAAATTTAACTCCCTGCTATATATTATAAATTCCCTTAGCCTATTTTTAATATGAAGTTATAGTTGTAACCCTAATGAACTTATAATTTTGTATGCTATGTTAACAGAGTTTTGTGCTTTTCCATGTTACATTATTCTATTTATTATGACCATTTTAATGACTCTCCGATAGTCAATAGAGTCGATGTGCTATCATTTACTTAATCTTTGTTTTAATGCTCTCCCTTCTAATAAGAAACTCTGTAGTGAAAAATATTTGTTGGGTAGTTTTCCACTCTTTGGACAATTATTTTTCTCAAATAAACATCAAGAATTAAAACGCAAGGAGAGAAAAGAGGAAAGAATTTTCAAGCTCGCGATACATGTTATCATATGACTTTCATCCACCCATTTCATGTGTAAGAGTTCTGGTACCCCAGTAGCCTTCATTTCACTGGATATGAATATCTTTTTTTCACTTTTTATTTAAGAGGGAAAAAAGAGCATGTTAAACATGTTGCCCCTACTTCTAAAATGTCACGTATTAGTCAGGGTGCATGTGTTAATTTTGTGTCCACAAAGAGAGTGTAAGGTCCTTGCTTAAAACTAGAGATAGTGATAAATTTATTCTTTCTGCCCCACGATATCCCCCCCAAAGGTGTGGCATACACAGTCAAGTTCACTATTGGCTTAAGTGAATTAAACATTCACAGCATTCCTTTTGTGTTCCACAAGCTCAAGGTCATTTACGATTTGACAGACACCAAATTCACCTTAACTTACCTATAGAGGTTAGACACATAACACGTAGTTATCCTTGGAATCAAGGTTACCTAAAAACTTCAGTAAACATGTGTATATTGACTTTTCAAGAACATCAGATTCATTTTATTCTAGTTCTCATTCAATTAATTCACAAGGCATGACCTGTTTAGCCAACATTTTCAGGGTTTGCTCATACAAAGACCAAAGAACACAGCTGTGGTCCTCTACAACTGACATTCTCGTTTTCTAAAAAGTCTCCTACCTCTGCAAGAAAGTAAAAGCCACCTGGCATAGAAGTACTCTATTGCCAAAAGTTTGTCGCTCCGCTTGTTTCCCACTTTGTCCTAATTCTAGAACAGTGCCAGGGATACGATGGACAGTCAATATGTATTTGCTGAATGGCTGAATGAATGAATCTGTGTACTTACGTTGTATTAATCAATCACTCTACAAATATTTATTGAGCTCTTGTGAGGTGCAAAGCCCAGTGTACTGGTTACCGTGAAAAAAACAGATCAAGTTGACAGATCCTCCTCATGGCAGGAATCCGCAGCTAATGAGCTTGAGGTTCCATTGGGGGCATTCTTCTGCAATTCATGTGCATTTCCCTTCCTACTAACGTGTCACACCCACAAGCCAAATAAAACTTCTGGAGTTGCATTTCTGTGATGACAGCCCCGCCCCATCTCCCCAGGAGCCTGAAAAGGAGTTGTGTGCTGCTGATTTTTGGTGCCAGTGACTCCTGGACTGGGACAAGGATGGCTCCAGATGGATGCCTTTGTGGAGGGCTCCCTTTTATCCTTGGTTGTAAGCCGCATGAGCAGTTATATTATAAATGGGTAATTTATTGATGCCTCCCCAAGGCCTCCTCTGCTGCCTCTTTCATGGATGCTGTTACCAAAGGTTACCAATGTGCCTGGCACCTTTGATTTCTGTGGGCACTGTCGACCAGAGGGGGAAAAGAAAGTTGTTGCCTTGAGCATCTGCACACTGGCTTTTCACATGTCCTGCAAATGGGTACCTGCCAGCCATCTTCCCCACATGTCATTCTGACCACTGGGTATTTTTTCTTTTCTTTTTTTTTGCTGCTTCCTATTGCAGATATTAACCACAGTGAGGCTTGGGCACTTAGCTCTCCACTTTAATTATTCATCCTCATGAAGAAAAATTTCCCCTGTGTGCTTTATTCTCCTGCAGCTCCGACCTGAGTGCACGCGGAGTCCTCCTTCCTTCTCTCCCCGGAGTGCCTTGTGTGTCGAAAGGCCTTTCACTGGGGTGCTCGTTCCATTTATGCCCTTAATATGCATTTTGTGTTCTGCCAAGGGGGTCAGGAGGGCACACGGAGAAGCCAGATGGCTTACCTCTTCCCTCAGGAAACACGCCGCTATTTAGCTGGGCACCTTCCCAACTCGAGGCAGGGTAAGATTCCACTGTTTGAGGGAGAGCTGGTTCAAATGCCACTGTCCCTGAGATTCCAGCTCCAAGTTCCTCTAGGCTATGCACTTTTCTACTTCACTGACACTCACTGGAGTTTTTCTGCCAGAAACAGCATTTTAGGAGATATTGGGCGGTGGGGGTAGAGGGTAGGAAGGGAGGAGGGATGGGAAAAAAGCACCCGGTGTTATTTATGGCCTCTGCTCAGACACAAGTTTCTGTTATTCTAATCCAGCTGAAATAAGAAACCATAATCCACGGATGAAAAGACAGTGAACAAACTCAGTTCAATCGCGAGCACCCTGAGGATGTTTGCCCCCCATTTCTGATTTTTTTTTTAATGTTCTTTCCCGGCTGCTGTTTCCCAACCTCAACTTTTGAAAAGCCGAGCCGTTTAACTGGCCAGGCCCAGGGACTTATTTGTATGCAGCACAAATTTCAGAATCTGTTCTCAGCCTGTGCCGAGTGAAAAATGGCCTGCATTTTCTTGATAGCCCATGTGGTTGTAAAGAATAAATGGCTAATGAATTACAGATGAACATTGACGCAAATTAATCTTCCCGCTGTCCCTGGGTTATATGGCAGCCATTTAAAAGTTTAATCAATACACTAAAGTTGAAAACATGCAGGCACTGCAGTTGTTTGGATGTAATAAACATCAGAGGGAACCGGGAGGTTTGCACCCAGTCCATGTATCATAATGACAGGTATTTATGTTTAATGGACTAAATATTTTTTATTGGAAGGGAGCAAATGTCAGCTTAACTTTGTGAGCCCCGCATTCAACTTTCCTTTGAGGTTGGTGAAAGACGGCTGACGTGTCATTGGAAATGAAATGTTAAGGGGATAAGAAAAGCACGACGCAGACAAAGCGCGGATGGGAGCCGTTTGCAGATGTGGCGCGGCGCTCGCGTTCTGCAGCAATTCATTAAGGAAAACGTAAACTCTGATATTTCTAATGTTGCTGTAAAACGGTTTACTAGGAACAACTTTAATGGTTATTAGCGAAAACAAGTACCCAGATCTGCCAGATATTCCTTTCGGTGCAGGCTTTTGTTTGAAAACTCTTTACTGGGTCATATTTGCTGGAGATTTATAATTAGTCTTTTTCCTTAACGTGAGGAGTGGGGGAGAAACTGCGATGGCTCTCAGCCCTTGGAGTCCCTGGATCTTTCCTCTTGAGCGGTGTCCAGTGACTTTGAATAACCCTGTGTTCTCTTTTGGAATACTTGTATCTTAATTACTTTTCAAGCTGAATTCTGTAGCTCGGCTCTGAGGTTGGTAGGACCAGGGTGGCTAAAAGAGAAAGGACTTTGCCAGGAGCAGTGCCCTCTCGCCGGAGGGATATGGGCTGAGACGGAAGGAGAGAGAGAAATGGCTTCATCTGAACCACAGCAGCAACAATACAGATTCAAGCCAGCTTTTCATTTTGTTCTGTATTTTTTCTCCCAAAATAAGACAGTTGAATTCTGTTATCCCTGTGGAGCACAGGGTCTTGGAAAATGGCACACACCTTGTAAAAATAATCAGAAACGTTTTAAACAATGGAGAGCATGGTTTTAATGTCCCTTCTGCAACCAATTGTCTCAGGTCCTCTTCTGTGTTTGAGGGCACACATAATGGCTGCACTTTGCAGAAAATAATTCAGCAGATAGCGAGATGAGGCTGCAGGATGAGGGAGACGGGGTAGCAGTTGAGATACTTAGGATCCAGTACTCAGATCTTTGAAAATAGATTAATTGCATCCTTTTATATCTTAAGTAATTTTTTAAAATAACAACCCTAAGTACATTTTTTAAATGACAAGAATTTGTGTTCTAATGGGCTTATTATTTGGAGGAAATCAGCATATCATAGGAGATTAAATCAATCAGCCCAACTGGTGGATTCTCTAGCCCTTTGTCATCCTATAACCAAAATGGGAAGAAACTTTTTGTTAGGAAAACCGAAGCATGACTCACTGTTACCAGTAACAATGTCCCACCCACGCTCCCCACCCCCAAAGTCCTTGAGTTTTTCTTTATTTTTCTTCCTACTCTCACTATCTTAGAGGATTGATTCATTTGCTTCTTTGTTCATTTTATATTTCTACCTTATGAAGGTAAACTCCATGACAGGGACAGGAGAGCTCAATTTTCTCCTTTGTTCCTAGAATCCCAGTGCCTGGCCCACAGTAGCTTCTTATTTGAGTAGTTAAGAGAATAGAGGGCTATTCTTTCTTCTGACCTTTAATAATTAGAACTGTAACCATTTTTTGATCACCTGTTTTGATCACTAGTCACTGTGATGGTTGATAGTATGATATGTGGTCTTAGTTCTTACCTACAAGGTAAGAATTATTATCCCCATTTTCAAGACAAAAACTGAGGTTGAGGAAGTTGCTAGCTAAGGGTGACCAGGCATCCTGCTTTTCAACAATTTGTCCCGCATCTCGGGGCATTTTCAAAAAGTCCCAA
>NW_003852403.1:9093470-9150105 GCF_000181295.1 Otolemur garnettii | reverse complement strand
TTTATATTATTTTTGTTAATTTTATAATGTTAAACTGTAATAATAACAAATAATTGTTGAGAAGTGATTATTGAGAACTGCTTATCAAAGTTTGTATTGTTGCCAGGCCCTGCCCTGCCCCGCCCCCTGCCCCGCCCCCTGCCCACCCACTCCATGTTGTCCTGCTTTACCAGTGTTAAAATCTGGTCACCCTAAGCTAGCTATTTGTTGTCACTGGTTTAGGATTTGAATCCTGACCTGTTTGTCCATATTTCAGTGTACAACACCTCCCCCCCCATGTTCTTATTCCTCATGTTGTCACTGGTGACCCTAACTTTTTATTCTAGACCATCACCAGCCAGCTCCACAACTGGCTGCTAATAGACAGGAGGATTATAGTGCACTTTCCCACCTAAACCTGTTTCCAAATCATTGACTCTAAAGAAGTAGTCATTGCCTATTTAGTGATGGATGATGTGACCCATAGATATGTGTTTTTCATGGTCTGGAGAAATATAAGGGGCTCTAGAAGATGGTGAGAAATATGTGTCAGACAAATCTATGTTCTGCTACAAGCAATAGAAATGCAACGAATAGTGACCTAAATGTGTTGGTCATATAGAAGTGAAAATGGAAGAAGGCAGTCCAGGACTGTTACAATGGCTGAAAGGAAAGGTCAGTAGGTGCCCAGACTCTTTCTGGCTTTCTGTTTCATTTCCCTTAGTATGTGAGTTTTGTCCTCATGTTCTCAAAATGGTTGCTACTGCTCCTGGCATCATTTCATTATTCCAGGCAGGATAAAGAGGGAAGCCTTTTTCTTACAAGGCATTCACTTTTTCTTTGTGGATGGACAGCTTTCTAAAGATGTTTACCTCTTTCTCATTGCCCAGACCATGTCATTGGGAGGCTGGAAAATCAAATATTTCAGTTTTTATGCTCTTAGATTAGAGGAAGGTAGGATAAAAGAAAGCCAACCCATGGTGTCTGCTATGTAAGGCAAGACAGACTCAGCTTTGTGCATTCCTACTGAAGGCTTGAAATTTTGCTAGATGCCATATATACCAACCTATATCATCTTTATAACTACTTTTTTACAGAAGAATATTTATTCCCATTATACTAGGAGGTGGTAGAGCTGGGGTTTGAACCTTCATTTGCCTGTTTCCACCCTAGGCCTTTTCTCTAATGCCATGTTTCTTCGGCCACCATTTTTATTTCATAGCCATGAAAATTTCATAGTGAAGGCCATTCCTACTTGTTCCAGCTCATGGGGAAAGTACTGTCTTAAATCACTTGAGATATGGGGTTTAACGCTTTGAAGGTTAAGTATGCACTGCCATGTGCCACTGTCTATCCTTTTGTATTCAACCATTGAAATTTCAGTATTTTAAAGTGGTTAAGAAGGTGGGATGGAGTCTGTCTAGATTCAAAGCTTGGCTCCATAAATTCCTCCCAGCATAAGCTCAGATAAATTGCATAACCTTTCTGCTTCAAGTTCCTCATCTGTAAAATGGGAATAATAGTCGTTTCTACAGCATGACTGTCCTGAGAGGAGTAAGTGTTTAAAACAGTGTCTGGACCTCAGGAAATGTTGGTAATTGTTATTACTATTATTACCCACAATTATCACGTTCCATTTTGTCTACGTGATTGAGCTTTGTGAGGCCAGATGCTGTTTTTTCCTCTCTTAATATTCTCCTGAAACACTTAACCAGTTTCCATTTCACAGTGGACACACCGAGTACAAACTAATTCAAGAATCACACTTCAAATCCTTGTTCCATTGATTTAACATCGCTTTGCCTCACCTTCTGAATCCTAAAATGGGAAAACGAATACTGTCGACTGCAGAGGGTTGTGGTGATGGTTGAATGAGATAATGCACTTCAAGTTTTTAGAGCAGTGTGTGGTACATAGGAAAAGATCTGGGGTGGGTGTAATTATTATAATCACTCACGGATTTCTAGCCTTCAAACACTAAAACTCCATGAGATGATCATCTATACTGATTCCAAGAGCAGTTTTCTCAGGCCATCTCAGGGACGTGATTATTAAGAAGAACCGTATCCTTCTGCTGCAACTATGTTGAGGATATCCTGTGACAGGGAGCATGGTAGCTGTTGGAGTGCGAAGTGACAAAGAACAAGGGCAATGTTCACACTCAATAACAACCAAATGCTGAAAAGTAAAACATGCGTTGGATATAATTTTACACTTATTAAACTAGCAAAGATGATCAAATAACCATACGTGGTGCTGTTAAGTGGATTGGAAATGTATTGACTGGTTTTTGTAAAAAAAAAAAAAAAACAAAACAACAAACCTTTATTCTCATGTTATTCTTATCTGTCTTGATAGGTTTTTAAAAAGCCTTTTGGCCCTATTCATTGAGGCTAGAAAGTATTTAGATGGATTAACTTGGGAATCTTTTCTAAGGAAAGAATAAAAAATGTATAAACAAATCATCTTTATACACCAAAATGTTCAATATAGCAATGGTTATATCATTAAAACACAAAGTCATTCAATTATATGAAAAAGATAAATATGGCCCATCTTCAGAATACAATGTTATCGATGATTCAAGTGATGTTTAAAGTAGTTTTTAACATGATAAGCAAATATTTAAGCAATAAAGCAAATAAAATATGCAGGCTGTCCCTGAGTTGCAAAAATCCTACATACATATAAGTCGCACAGAGGTTATTACAGTAAGACTCAGAGTTACAAACATCTGACTGATGCATGACTCACACTTACAAATGGAGGCTATTACAGGGAATTCAGCCAAAGAACGAACCTACAAACCCTATCTCATTCATAACCCGGGGACTCCCTGTCTATAAAGTCTATAAATTCATCCATGTTTGCAATATTTGGAAAGAAAAAAGACTAGAGGGCCAAACATCCTAATGCTATCTGTGTTAGTTCTGGGCACTGTAATTACACATGATTTTTATTGTTTTTCTGTTTTGGGGGGGGTTTTTTGTTTTTTGTTTTTTGTTTTACAATGAGCATGTAAATATACTATGAAAAAAGTTAAAAACAAACCCCCAAACAACAATATGGTCTTTATGAAAAAGTTCCAGAGGAAATACTAGTGATAATAAGAAAAAGGGTTGGAATGAGTTAGGAATTGTGTTCAGCTGCAACTAACAGCCCCAATAACAGTGGTTTTAACAAAATACCATCATATAGGATGAACCCCAGATGTAGGCAGTCTGTGGCTGCTATGCTATCCCTAGGAACCCAGGCTTCTTTGATTTTTGTTCTGCCTTCCAACAGATGGGTTTCCCATCCTCAAGTTTGATTTATAGTCACCACATTAATGCTGTTGTACCAGCCCTTCTTTCCTTGCTCCAAGTAGCGGGGAGGAAGAAAAAGCATGGTCAGCACTGCCATGCTCAACAGCATGTAGGGGAATATGGATGCTGGGTAGACAGCCCGACTTTCAGGTCTCCGGAGCTCTACCGCTCCATAGAAGGTTGATTTTTAACAAAGGCCAGCGCATCAGTGCCCCAATACACAGTGCCGTGTGCTGCTGCTATCATCACCTGTACGTGGTGCACCTGCCGAATCCCCTTAAATCCAGTTGCCGTTCCAAGCCTCTGTTACTGGCCATGCTTTCCTGTCCACCTCTTTAAAAGAGGCATAATGAAAATTTCACTGCCTTGTAGGATTGTGGTGAGGATAATATGATTTTATAGTTGTGAACGTCCTTTGGAAAGGCTAAGTGTGCTGTGCAAATGTAATTTTTATGAGACTAACCAGAGCTAATGGGAGTCAAGTGCTCACATCATGCCAGTCGCTGTGGAGCTCCTCACATGCGGCATTTTACTGCATCTTAGGGATTTGACATTATGCATGTCCCCATTTTACAGGTGCAGACATCGAGAAACAAAGAGATTTGAACCCAGGTTCCCTGACTCCTGAGTTCATGACATTTGTTCTTGCCTGATCTTCCCTGGCAGGGAGACCACAACCCACTTGAGGGCATAACTGTAGGAGCATGCCGTGGCTCAGAGGGTATGTCATCCTCCGTGGAAACAGGTCGCTCACTTCCTAGGCTACTTCTTACATCCTTCTTGTGTGGGGTGAGAAGACTTTGGCCAATAGTTTTGATTTTGTTGGTTGGATTTTCATTATTTTCCAAAGAGAAAGTCACTGAGGCTAAGCATAAGGGCCAATTTACCAAGGGGGATATAGACAATTTCCAAGATCAAGAGTGTCCCCCCTGCACCCGACTTTTGAACTTTCCTCTTGGTCCACTCATAGGAGAGGTGCAGTGAGGAGGTCCATGTTGGGCAATGGATAGACTCCCAAAGCAGAAAGCATGGATTATGCCATTGAAAGCTCTCACTCCCAATTCAAATGCAGGAAGACTCTCAGAGCAAATGAATTCTGGAAACATTGTTCTTTGTAAGACTATGCTGTCTTGCAATGGATCAGAACCAACAGGACAAATCATAGGTTGTGGTAGATTTATGCTCACAGGGATGTAGGAAGAGGGAATGAAAGCTGTGGGCAAGGATTTTCCTGAACTGCTTCATAAACTGATTTGGTGGGCCCTGGGGAGGACATAAACACGCCCCCAGGACTGTGGATTTGGATTCTATTTAGATCCATTTTATAGGTAATCTGTAAAAGAAAGAAAGGGTAAAAATCATACTAGTTAATGCATAAGGTTGTTTAAAGGATCAAGGGATGAGATAACCCATTTAGAATACTGATCACAGGCCTAAGCATAGGACACTCAATGAAGTCAGCTATTGGTGATGGTGAGGAGGAGAAAAGGGCCAAGAAGTCTGCTAAGATTCTGTACCGTAACATATATCTCAGCTGAGAATTCACTTTGCAAAGAAGGTTTGACGTTATAACTGGAAAATACATTTTGAAAATTTTATCATGACATGAAACACAAAACGTTTTTAAAAGCCAGAAGTCACAGAGACACTGCTCTTTGCATTCTTCTCTGGATTATTATTCCCCCAAATCATGTTTGTGATAAAGCATCACTTAATCTGGAGTCTGAGCAACACACCACTAATCACAGATTTTTCCCGTAGTATTTTTGTCTTTCTGAACACCTTATTTAATCTTTGCAAATCTCACTTTTTTCCTCATGCACTGAGGGTAATAAAACCTACCTAGGAATTGTGAAAATTAAGTGAGATGACAAATTTTAGAGTCCTCAGTAGAGTGTTCTGCACATAGAAGGTGATCAAATCAATAACCGATGTGTGAAGAGCTGTGGCGGCCAACAGAGATCTTCAGAAGGTGGCATCATCCTTCGGGGGGACAATCTGCCTTCTGCTGTGGTCACTGTGCCTGATGCAGAAGACAATTCTGTGGAAGACAATTTTAGGTTTCAACACTCAGATCTGAGCACTCCTTTTTGAATGTTAATGTTTTCAAAGCCACAGGACTTATCCCATGTTTGAGGGTATAGAAATTTTGTTTTGCCTTTGCTGTGAATGTTGGAGAGAAAATCCCCACCCCTCAGCCATCATGGTCATCACCATGAATTTTGGTGATGAATTTGGAAACATTCTAAAGGCCATTGCTCAGAAGGGCTTGTCCTCCTCCTTGGAAACCAGTCACTCACTTCATAGGCTACTTCTTATAAACTTATAAGAGCAGGAAGCACTTCCTGCTCTTGGGAATTTGCCTGGTTCTTCTCCAATATTGGAGGGTCCAGCGTCTGTACTAAAGCTGTCAGCAACTGCAATGGCCTTTAATGACTTCATGGTCCAATATTAAACAATAAATTCAATTTCTTTAGCAGATATGTATGTAGGATTCTTAAGTTGATATTAAGATGATATTAAGTTATAAATGGTTATTCATTCCCAACAGTGGATTGCTGGGTATCATGCCAGACTGTCCTTATGATTCAGGGGGTAGGTGATTCAAGATGGGGAGATGGGGGTATTAGAATTGAATAGTAAGGGTGAGAGTAGTAGATATCCCATCTTGTTTCTGATGGAGAAAAAGCATCCAGTATTTCTATATTAAACATGATGTTAGCTATGGAGTTTTCATAGATGACTTTTATCAGTTTGAGGAACTTCCTTTTTTCCCTATGTTGATGGAAGTTTTAGCATGAATGTTGAATTTTGCCTTTAGCTTTTGTCTGCACCAATTAAGATGATTTTATTTTTTAATCTGTTGATATGGTAAATTATATTTATTTTTGAATATTGAACCAACCTTGCATCTGTCAGACAATCTCTATGTGGTCATGATGTATTATACTTTTTTATACCCATGGATATTATTTGCTAATATTTTATTAGAAGTTTTGCATAAATGTTCATAAGGAATATTATTTGGTAGTTTTCTTATCATGTATTTGTTTAGTTTTATTATCAATATAATTCTGGGCTCATGAAAAATATCCCTACTTCTTCAATTTTCTGGAAAATTTTGTGTAGAATTGCAGTTATTCTTTGTTAAATCTTTGGTTGAATTTGTCATTTGAAGCCCTTTTAGTCCAGAGTTAACTTCATGGGCTGATATTAAGTTATGAAGTCAATTTCTTTGTGGATATAAGTTTCATCATGTTATTCATTTCTACTTTACTGCCTAAGCTGCTTTTTTTTTTTTTAAATAAACATCACCCACCTTAACCCACTCCATGTAATCATTATGGCCATCTGATAACCATAGCGTCATGCACAGCTTGATTACAAATTCTTCTCACAACCTCCTGCGTCTTCTGTTTGGTAAACAGAGAAAATCTAGCTCCTTCATACATTCATTTATTTGTGCATTTAGAAAAGATTTTAACCACATTTTGAATTCCAGGACCCGTGGATTCAAAGGTGAATAAGACAGTATCCTTGAATTCAAATACATTATATTTAAGTGGAAATAATAGTAATAAAATGCATGACTATGCTATAATGATGGGGGTAATGATTGTGTGATGAAAGTGCACAGAAAGATAAAACAAAGAACTATTACTTAAGCCTAGGGGAAATCAGGAAGACTTCTAAGAAGACATGGCATTTAAATTGGGCCTTAAAAGATAAGGAGAATTTGATCTGGCAAAGAGGAGTCTTGTCATCTGAATTGCCATTCAGTGTTTGGGGGAACCGGCTATTCCAGCTTCCACCAGGGGTGAGAACATTAGCTTTAGGAATTCATTATTTTGATCAAGCAACCTATAATCTCACTGGTAAGTTAAAAAGTTAAATTGCTTTAGTTACCCTAATTCTTCTATTTATGCGGTGTAAATGAAGTTGGCATGTCTGCAGAGTGGAGTTACATTGAGTTCCTGGTGATTCTCAGAGTTTTCGATCCTATTTCTATTTATTTTTTCATGGTTGTAATAAGAAAAATCTTCTTTAAAGAAGATGTGGCCTCTAAAATAGACTTTCATTTGAATGCCGACATTCCTATCACAAAACAAGAACAACAATTTGGAGAGAGAGAAAATGAGAGAATAAGTCACAAACACCTGTAAAGTGTGACCGTTGTTTTCAAATAGGATAGTACAGAATGTCTTCCCAAGTCAGTTTTTCATAATTAGTCACAGTCTTACCTTGAGTATGTTGATCATGGCAGGCCAAGTTAGATGCTATGTCCAGACTCAACTGAATTCGTTTCCCTCTGAATATACCATGAAAAATGACTGGTATACATTTGTAAATATTTCTTCCTCGTCTCGGTTAACTGTGTCTAGATCTTTCTTACATGAGATATAAGTTTGCTGTTCTTGCGGTTGCTGCTGGTTTTCTTGCTTTTACACATGCATGGTGGCCTCTAAGAGCATCTTGCTCTCATCCGGAAGTTTGCAAATTCATTCCTTTACTTAATTAATGGAGGCTCTTTGGAAGTTAGGGTCCCTTATTTTTAACTTTCAGTTCAATGCACCTACTGATTTCCACTTAAAAATAGATACTGTCTACTTGACTTGCTTGTTACTCTTTGATACTAAAATATAACTCTAACAGCTCTATAGCATTGCTACTTACATACAGATTCGTGGGTATTTAGGTAAAGCCTAACGGCTTAGAATTATTCAAATCTGACTAAATCTGTTATCAAAGTTTTTGCTTCAAGAGTTTGCTGTAAATGCATATGTTCAATTTGGGGAAGAAAACATAATATAATTTTAGGTTTCAAAACATAAATTCTTAACATATATTTACTGTTTATTATGGGCTGGGAACAATGCCAGGGACTTAAGTGACTGTAGCAGACAAATCAGACTTGTTATCATGCAGCTAAGAATCTGGTGGGACTCTCCTCCGTTCATTAACCCACGGGTGCAGACCATGATATGTGCCAGGCACTGTGATAGGCGATTTGCTTTTTTACGCAGGTCAGTGCATCAGTATTCTGTTATTGTGCTTGATACATAGTTGGACTACAACTAACTGTAAATTTATCCTTTCTGTTCTCTTTAACATATTACATTATTCCGTATTACGGAAGAATGTGGAAGGAAAAACATTTTAAAGTATCATTAGTAGCAGAGATTGATTTTCACACATTACATCCACATTTTCTTTATCTTTTGGGGAATTCTAATCTAGACTTCATTTCAGTCTTCTTTGCAGTAATATGGTCACGTGAGTGTGTTTTAGCCAAAGAAATGGTAGTGGAAGGGATGTGTGTCAGTTCATGACCCAGGGTTTTGGGAAATGGTGGTGCCTCTTTCACACTTTCTCCCCTTCCCTTGGCCTGTTGCAAAAGAGAAAAATTGGTAGGAGAAGGCAGAATCACAAAAATCAAACATGGAGCAAGCCTCCTGCATTGGAGTTTTGAGTAAGAAAGATGCATACTTCCTTGGGTCACTGAATTTGGGGACTTTTTGTTATAGCAGCTTGTATAATCCTTTCTAATACAGTAGTAGAACAGTTATAAGATGGCTCACTGTTATAAAAATTATGACAACTTGTCAAGTCATATCCCAAGAAATGCTACCATTTGGTGTTAACAATGCATACTATTTCTCATGGTCACTATGGAGGCTACTCAAGCAAAGATTATTATTCCTATTTTAAAATAAACGTTGGCCTTCACATAGACCATGTGTCCTGCCAAACTTTGCAGGCCTGGACTACAGAGGAATATTGTGTTTCTCAGTTCTATCCTCATGCCCTGTTTCACCATCTTCATTATATTTATATCTCAACTTATTATAGAGATTTGCTTTCAAATTTTGCCTCCTTGCTGATTGTCTGTCTTCCACTACTAGGTTATAATTCCATGAGCAGAAATCTTATCCACTCCTCTTTCTCCACCTACCAAGGTATTTTCTGACACATAGTAGGGTCTCCGCAAACAGTTGTTTCATTGAAGACACCATGAGTCAATGACTAGAATTTCTAGTCTGGTATTTTATAAGGCAAACGAAATATGGGTCTTGAACATGTTTGTGAAAGAAAGAAGGAAAGAATAAAAGAAGGATATGAACACACATATGTGGAATAGGTCTTCTTGAGAGGGGAGGGAGTTGAGCACAGAGTGGTAAGAATGAGATAGAGAAAGACTGATAAATTTTTGCCCTTATTTTTTGGGGGGAGGGAGGTGGACAACTGATTGCTGCTTGTGGACTGTGGCAGTCCCTAGCCTTTTTGGCATCAGGGACCAATTTCATGGGAGACAATTTTTCCATGAGGTGGGAAGTATTAGATTCTTGTATGGAGCATATAACCTAGATCCCTCACCTGCACAGGTTACAGCAGGGTTTGCTGTCCTATCAGAACCTATGTCCACTGCTGATTGGACAGGAGGCGGAGCTCAGGTGGTGACCGGAGTGACAGGAGCGGATGTAAATACAGACAAAGCTTCACTCATTCTCCTGCCGTTCACCTCCTGTTGTGTGGCCAGGTTCCTGACAGGCCACAGGCAGCTACCTGTCTGCAATTGTGGAAGGGTCTCTATCATTGCTAGTTTGAGATGATTAAATGATCACCTGGTGAGATCAGGAGACAAGATGACAAAGGAAATTAATACTGATTTGAAAACTGTTCCTCAGGTCATTACTTTCCAACCGCAAGCATCGTAGGCCAAGAAAAATAAGAATTTTCCTCCAAAACGGTTACTGTGAAAATATTCAAAGGTACAGAAAAGCTGAGAGAATGGTACATTGAACATCACACATAGATTCTTCGCCTAAATTCACTGTTACTATTTTGCCACGTTTGCTATTTCTCTTTAAGGAGACATTTAAATATATTGCAGACTCCTTACACTTTGTGCATCTTGTATGAATAAGGACGTTTTCCTATGAAACAATAGCATGTTATCATATTTGATAAACCTTAATTCAAAATGATTACCTAATATACAGTCCATGGGAAAAGTCCCCCAATTGTATCCATGATGTCTCTTATAATTCCTTTTGTTTTAATCTAAGTGTGCAATCAAGGCTTACACGTTGCATTTGGTTAAGTCTTTTAAGTCTTTTTTAACCTAGAGCAGTGGTTCTCAAGGTTGGTCCTCACATGAGCAGCATCAGGAACTTGTCAGAAATAAGACTGCCAGCGCTCTGTCCCACATCCCTAAGGAAGAACGCTGGGGTGGACCCAGCAACCTGTGCAGTGCTGTGACCAGCCCTCTAGGTGGTCCTGCTGGAAGTGAAGAACAGTGGATTTAATACATACTTCTCACCTTTCCTGCTTTTCATGATAATTGTTTTTTTGGTTTTTTTTCCAAAAGCCCAGGTCCATTTTGTTGTAGAAGGCCCCACATTGTGGATTTTTCTGATTCTTCCCTTGTGGTTTGATGCACATTTAATGTTGTAGCAAGCATTGGGTGATAGCGGATATATTTCATTGTTTCAGGTTGTCAGGCACATGATATTTAATAATTCCTTTCTTAGGGATGCCAAGATCAATCATTTGGTTAACGTAGTCACCACCAGATGGGGCCACTCTAAGGCATATGCCCCCTTTGTAAGTAGCAAGTAACCTAAAGCGTGGTCATCTAAAGCTATGCAAATCTTTTATTCTCTAATAAACTTTCACGCAGAAGTGGTAACACCCATGGATAACACTTGCCTGAATTACTACATTGGAGCGTGGTGATTTTTCTAGTTATGTCATTCCTTCTACATTAATGAGCTGTCATTCTTTCAATAATAGCTTCTTCTCTTTCTTTGCATTTATTTGTTTGTATGTTTGTTTAAGTATCATTATGGGCTCATAGATTTTTTTTTAATTTAATGTGCCAAGTAATTACTATCATTACTCTTTCTGCTGTTCAAGTAGTGCCATATTTGGCCAGCAAGAGCCTCTTCAAACCACCTTCTGTGTCCTTTCCCTGCTCTCTGGTATAACAAAATGTTCTAGGCTCCCTTTGTGCACTTCCTGCCCCCAAACCTGAATCAGGTTCAAGAAGCCCAGGTTGTTTTAATTTTAGTAGAAAATGCTTTTTTTTGCAAACCCATGTGTGGGTATGAGATGTTCTACCCCCATGTCCATACACACACGCACACATATATCTTCATACATTTATTTTTAAATCCTAATTTATTATGGATCTAAACAATTCAAATTCTCAGGGCTGTTATCTTCTCTTCCTCCTTCTTGCTTATTAGTTTTGTACAGCTGCTGTAATAAAGTCCTACAAACGACGGGGCTTAAAACAACACAAAATTATTATCTAACTGTTCTGAAGGTCGACAGTCTGACACAGGTCTCATGAGCTAAAATCAAAGTGTTGGCAGGTTGATAGTCCTTTCTGCAGGCTCAAGAAGAAAGTTGTTTTCTTGCCTTTTCCATATTCTGGAGGCCACACACAGCCCTTGATTCCTGGCCTCTACCATGTTCAGAGCCAGGGGCTTTGTACCTCTCTGACCACTCTTTCCCAGTCACATGTCTCTCTGACCACAGCCTTAAAAGCTTCTCCCCTCTGAAGGTTAGATGAACCAACCTTGATAGTCCAGGATAATGTCCCTGTCTGAAAGGCAAGTACATCTGCAAAGTCCCTGTGGCCATGTCAGGTAACATATTCATCGCATCAGGGATCAGAGTGTGGCGCCTTGGAGCCCTTGCTCAGCCTACCTCATTCTTCACTTGGGTTTCCCTTATCGCACAGGGAAAACCTCACCTTCCCAAAACCTCAGTATATTTCCACCTTTTCTCTATCCTACAACATATTAAGTTCATTTTCATTTTTTTCTACTTACTTTTCTACTTATTTTCCTACTCTATTTCTAAAATAGTTTTAGGATTTGCTTTTCCCATCCTTTTTGGTTTTTGTCTGAATATGTAAAATGGAAGCGTGTAAAACAAGGGTGTCCAACCTGTGGCCACAGGCCACATGCTGATTATTTGAGGGTCATCCTGCTTATCTGTGGCATAGGATATCATGAAAAGTATGCACGGAGTTGTCTTTTGCTCACCAGCTGTCATTAGAGCAAACGCATATAAACACATGCACACACACATGCAACACACACATACACAGGTAAACACATGTGCACACATAGAAGCACACATGTAAACACAAGCACACACACATGCATACACACACAAGCACACACATACACACATGCAAACACACATATACAGGTAAACACATGTGCACACATACAAGCACACAAACACACATGTAAACACATGCACACACAGAAGCACACACACATGCGTACACACACAAGCACACACATACACACATGCAAACACATGCACACAAAAGCACATGCATAATGTGTGGCCCCAAACAACTCTTGTTCTTCCAATTTGTAAGAGAGAAATAAAAAGGTTGGACACCCTGCTCTAAGGAGTCCCATTTTCTCTATTCAGAGAAGTCCTAGGCCCATCTTAAAACCTTCCACTCTATTCCTACCCACCCACTACACATAGTCATTATTATTAGTCTATGGCTCATCCTTCCTGTTATTCTTGAAAAAAAGATGGGCATGTATATGGGTATTTTTAATCTCATTTTTACTTCTTCTTTACCCCAAAGTAGCTGAGTGTATACTTTTTTGCTCCTCACATTTTTAGTTAGCAATGTATCTTGCATATATATATGTACACACACATAGGTGTACATATATGTACATGTGTACACACTCCTATGTGTACATACGAATATATACACACATACAGTATACCCTGGGAGTCACTCTATATCGGGTAGTCATACAAATCGTGAAAGATGTAATTATTAAGTTGTGAAAGCGCCTGTAGTGTTGCTCTTGTGGCAGCAGACACGCACTGTATTGTGAGTTCACTAAAAAGAGAAGTACCTTGAGAGTCAATGCCCTCTCTGAGTGCCTCTGCTACTGTCCCCTCACCAAGGCAGAGCGGATTGTTTTTCTATGTTTACATAACATTCTGTATCTAACAGGATGACAGAAATTTTTATTTCAGTAATTTTTGCTTGACAATTTACCTTCCTTTCTGGCCCATTAGTTTGTCAAATATAGAAAGAGTCTCTTTGGGAGGAAGGGTCTGGGGGGGTTTCATTGAGGGTATTTGGCACATGGCACTTTTCAGCTTACTTACTTTGCTTGAAATTTCAAATTTCATTTGAGATTTACTCAGTGGGTCTATTGTACAGCAAGTATCTGTTTTTAAGAATGAAAAACATCCTGGTGTGATTAGTTTATCAGGGAACTAGTCACTTCTTAGAAAAGGTATGAAAAATCAGGGGGAGGAAAAGAACAGTGATGCTTTGATTTTGGGAGGGAAACCCCGAGGAGGGCAAGAGGGGCGTGTGAGGGTCATGGATGTTCTAGGATGCAAGGAGAATAAGCCAAGGAAAGGAAAAGAGGGACCCAGAAAGAAAAAGGGCTCGGTCATGTCAACCATGCGAGCCGTGCACGGCAGAGAAAATCTGCTTAGATGGCAACAGGAGGGGTGTCTGTGAGAGCATTTGCTCCAGACACTAAGAAACGGAGGCCCAGAGCAATGGAACACGTCGTACAGGGCAGTTAGTAACAGAGTAGCAGCTAGAACCTCAGTCTCCTGGCTGTACCGCAGACCTCTGGGTTGTGGTTCCAAGAGGGCAACTCTGAAGCCAAGCGGGCAGTCCCGCTGCCCTGGGCGTGGACAGCAACGGCCTGGGCTGTCTCTCCTTTTAGAGCACTTCGCCTCTGGGCTGCTAGTCTTAAGGCTCAAAGGTACGTCTCCGTACCTTGTCTCCTCCAGACAAGTCAGCTGTATTTGTGCATTGTTCCGTCTTGAAGCATTGTTTAAATTTGAAATCAATAAGGAAAAGTGAGCCAGTGAGTGGCACAGACTGATTAAGTGCTGTCTGTCTGAAGAGGTTCACCCTCTGCCACATTTTGTATTGAAATCCTGAGAAATGCGAAGAGGACGGTGCAAAGTGAAAACAGATTAAAAATGATGTCAGATACCAAAAGGCAGTAAAGAGACTGCCTCTTTGACAGGCAATCAAGGATTGGGCAACTTTGCTTTCTGATTTGGCATAATGATGTCAACATAGTCACACACACTCTGGGTACCCGTATTACACTCTCTCGCCCACAAGATACAGAGTAGACACACAATATGTATTTGTGTGTGTGTGTGTGTGTGTGTGTGTTTCCTTTGGGCCAGGGCTGGGTTTGAATCCACCGGCTCTGGTATATGGGGCCAGTGCCCTGCTCCTTTGAGCCACAGGCGCTGCTGACACACAACACACAACACACACAATATATGTTAGAACATCATATAACACAATTCACAGAGCACACGTGCAACCGTACACACAATCACCCACCTGCTCATATGCTGCACACATGCTCATACAACATACAACATACATTAGCTCGTACACATATGTACGTACACATGGAGTTGTGCTGGAGTGTTCCTGTAAAGACAGAACTCTTCTGTCTCCCAACTTCCCCTACATTTTTATTTTGAGGAAAAGATGGCAGCAGAAGGGGAAATCTCTTCATCAGAAAATACAGTGAAAAAAAAAAATTCCCAAGACATTGTCATGTATTACTGGTTATTTTCGGTGGTTAAGAGAATTATTTGAAAACAAAGAAGCCTTTCACAAAGCCTCTAAAATACAAAAGATTTAATAACATTTACATCTGTGTATCAGCCATGTCTGTAATGCAAGTCATGAATAACACATAAACCAGAGCACGGAAAGAACAGAAGTGCTCACACATCATTTAAAATCCAGCCCACCCCATCGTCGGTGGGATCAAGTACGCAGCAGGAGCAGTTCCAGTTGATACACACACAATGTAGTCATTGGGGATGAAAACATATTAATTACGTTCCTCCAGGTTAGGAGGGAAATGGCAGGATTCACTAAACCTCTCCAAATTCTGTTGAAAATCCGTACCAAAAAGTACAGCATAGGGTGCGTCTTTATTTTTTCATAAGAAATTGCAGAATGGATGTCTGTGTGTGTTGGTCTTGTTTTACTGTTTATTTAAATCTTTGGCCTCCTTGTTGTGCCAAAAAAGAAGGAAAGTTGGCTTGTGAAGACTCATTTTTGTTATAAGTGAGTGACTAGCAAAAAAAGAATTCATTGCTCAACAGTGATATGTAAAATAATACCTGCACAACCTCGGTGGTTATATTAGGAAATTCACGCTGTTGAGAGATTAGCCGTGTACAAAGTATCTGAACCTAGAGCCCATGTAGCAGCACATTTGACCAGGAGAGCAACCCTCAGTCTGAGTCAGATACCGTCTGAGGCCCAGACTTGACATTGTACATTCCTAGGTCGGTGTACTTGGTACCTGTGCATTTCCAGGGATCCGCTAGGCTGGTGAGAGATCCCCAGACTCTGCCATAGGGCGGCCTCTGGTGCCATAGCGGAGACAGATGAGTTGAGGGAGAATACAACTGGGTGATTTTCATGTGGGTGTTTGCATCTGGTGTTTGTTCATGTTTATTCTCTAAGTCGGCGTTATTGTTTTTTGTTTCCGAGAGTGAGAGGACGTTCACATAATGTTCATCTTTGAGCAGCGTCTTTTGCTTGCTGGGTTTTGCTTTGGTGTTTATTTCCCTTGCCTCTTCGGCCCATTGTTTCCCCTTCCATCTCCGGGCCGTCCTTTGAGGGTCTCAGATCATGGCAGTTTAGCCCCGAATAGTTTACAACAGGCTCCGGAACCTCCTGCCTCTTTCTCCCCTGTGTATCTCATTTGGGAGTGAAATTTCAAGCACTTCCTAGTCCTTACTGCTGCAAAAGGTTAATAGTCGTCTCCTTTAATGTACTATAAAGGCTTAATGCCTAAGGATAGTGTTTGAGGGTAAGTTGGGTGTAATCGCTAAATAATACAGTCGTTCTCGTTTTAAATGAGTAATACTTGCGTAGTTCCCGGGGCTTCTGTGTCAGCGTGCATGCACGTGTCCTATGCACGCGCACGTGTGTGACCTGTACACAGACAGGCCCGGGTAAGGCCTTCCTGGGCGGAAGCCACTCTCATTCCATAGGACCCTGCACATTTACATTTGGGTTTTCCAGGTTGTGCCGCATCCTGGGCTTTTTAGGCGCTGCAGATTATGGGTGATAGATGGCCTGCATTTACAGAGATGCATGCTATACAGATGTAAATGTTATTATAGCTTTTATATTTTATGTTCTTGTTGAAAGATCATTTTGTCTTTGAATAATATGGCCGTTCAATTTTTTTTTTGGAGGGGAGGGGGTTATCTTTAAAAGAGAATATGAAATGGATATTGCGCATCATATATTTCTTAAAAGTAATTTGGAATTTTAGGGTCTGGGATTGGGGCTGACTGATACACTGCCGTGATGAGATATAACCCCTGGAAAATAACAGCAGCCGCACACGCCTGCATCTGTCTAACCTCATAACTCACTTTCACATTGGATTATGGATGTCTGCGTTCAGTGAGTCTATCTTCCCTTTAGGTATTATTTCAGCCCTTTGAGATAATAAGGAAAGTTTAATTGCGTTGTTAATTGATTTTTTGCACAACATTATTACCTTGATTGATTGCAGAGTTGATGAAAATGTTAGACACCGGCAGCGTGGAGTATCAGCCGGGCAAGGAGTGGGAGCCTTGTGGAGAATAGATAACCTTGATGTTAAGAGCTATATCCTTCAGATATGTCTTCCCTTGACATATTGATGGCCCTTGAAAAGGGAAAAGCTGATTGTATGCAGAATGCAATCATTAAACCCACTTCAGCTCGCTGTTGATTAATTTGTTTTTTCCTGAAGGATCTGGTTAGAGGGAAGGCCTCACTTACACCAACCGCAGCCATTTTCCAGGTTCCAGACTGTGCTTAACCCTCTAGGTGAAGAGAAATAATGAGACTGGTTGGGCTGAGAGAGGAAGATCATCTTAGGCTGTGCAGAACGTATACTCGACGTTCACAGGGCATCCTCACCCTCGGGGAGTTCTGTTTCCTCTACCACTGGGCTTCTACCCTCCAAACCCCCACAAAGATCAATTCTTTAAAATGCCATTGGCAAGGAGCACTTCACAGAGACCTGGTTTAGGATGAGAGGTAACTTTGGGAAGGTTGATTCTCTGGGCTTCTGGTGGTGTCGGGTGAAGGCACAGCACTCAGGAGCTTTGATGATACATTCGGTAAAGCCTTGCGTGAGCTCCCTCTCCCAATTGGAGAACTTGGTTGTTATGGGTGGGGGTAGAGGGAGACTATAAGAATGGATTGTTGGGATCAGCTTATCATATGTTCAATTGCTCCTTGCCTTGGCCCTAAATGACTCCTTCTAAGAAAAGTTTATTGAACGCTGTCATCATCACTGCAGGGTCATCTTTGTGGTACCAAAAATCAAGTTGATTGATCACTTGGTTTACCAATTGATTAAAATAGGACTTCTTCTGGCCTGTTTCCCTCCCCTCAATTTACACGCTTCATCCACAGCTGCCCAACCCTGGACAGAGACTTGGAGTGTGGAACAGTCTGACTTACCTTGCCCTCTTCTTCCCTTGGTGGCTCTCCCCCATATTCATTTAAACTGAATTTTTACCATATAGCATCGTTGGAGGCCCACCAAAAGTTGCATCACCTTCCTGGAGCCCTGAACCCCACCCCCAGGAGAGGTCATGTGGGCTTTGAGACAGAGGAGAAACAGTTCACAAATCTCCCAACACCGCAGAGCACCCCGTGGACAGAATTCACTCCATGATCCAAAGCACAGTTTCCCCTTAGTCTGCTCCCCCCCAATCACGAGTCTTTCTTCTCCTGAACTAACCACTGGTGCTTAGGGAGTCTAATATCCACAGAGTCTTGGCCCTCAATTACCGTAATGGCTTATAATGAGATTTTGGCCAAATAGCAGGTAGCAGGTTATTACTTCCTTCTCAGCGTGGGCAATGTCTACGGCTGTTAATTTGTGTTGCCGAATGTGGCTCAGAGCTGGGCATCAAACTGTCAGAGCCAGATGTATTCCATTAGGTGCGAGGCTTACATTGGCCCATGGGCAATTTTTTTTTTTCCCAATATGGAAGCATGTTAACTCACCACAGGGTGAATCCTGACAAATTCAAGCCAGCCAAATAAAAGGGGTAATATCCCAAGCCATCAAAGTAGTATGTTCCAGGGACAGATAACACCTGGTACCACCCACTGTCACTAATCTCTCTCTGACCAGGCCATTCCATTGATAGGCAAAAACGCACCCCTCTTAATATTGCTGGAGAGACTCTGGTGCCGTCATTAAGTTTTAATGAGCCTGACCCTAATGAAGGCCCTTACAATGTGCTCTTCTACCATTTTACTTGTCTTTCTCTTAGGCAAACAAACAAACAAAAAAGTACATAAGCTCATCATATTGCTCTTATAAACTGCTTTTTGCTATTAATTCTCATTTAATATATAGTTTCTTGCATTGACATATATATCTACACATGCACAGATACATATATATGCGTACATATATATCCACACTTTTTTCTTTTTTTTCAAAACTGGTTACAGGATGGGAAGTTGAAGGTCAGGAAATAATGAAAATAATTTGGCACTTGGCAGTGGGATGAGCTAGTGTCCAAGAATTATGCTGTGCTTTCTGGAACAACAGACTTAGGTATGGTTGTGTAATACAAATTTCTTTCGGTTGGATCATCTATCAGCAGATTCTTTTTGTTTTCCTGTTGGAGAAAGCAATTGAGGGTGTCCTGGAATTAGGAAAGATTATGGTAATATCAGTACAGGCAAAGTTTGTTTGGATTCTAATGAAGGCAAAAGAGAAGCTAGACCAACAGGCCCTAAAACGCGAGGCCTTCTCTCCTCCCCTTGCAGGTTTTGAATTATGACAAGCCCAGTTGTTACTGAGTCTGCTTAATTTTATTTCAGAGGTTCTTTTTTGCAGCCTGAAGAATTAGAGAGAGAGGGAAAAAAAAAAGGCAACTTGTCTTTATTTTCAATGACTCTCTTGAGAAATTTCTGCCTGCAGAACCAGACAGAAATGTGGATGTTTTGCCCCCTTTTGATGTGAGCTCTCTAATAGGAACAGATCTGAAACCCAAAAGCAAATTTCTGCTTGAGAGCCAAGCCAAAATTCCCATTCAGACTCTGCAGGAGGACCCCCACTGCTCAGATTTGTTCATTTAAGATTCTGTCAGTTTAGGGGGAGTCTAAAGACTTTCTGGGAAATTTTCCTGCAATTTCTCTCTCTCTCTCTTTTTTTTTTTTTGCTGTTGTTATACTTCCTATGTCAGGATTTCTAGGTTCAGCTCTTTTCTACTTATCCAAAAACCTCTTTTCTTCTGTTAATGTAATCCACGCATCGTTTAAATGTAAACTTCCATGTTTTTTGTTTTCTAGAAAGAGCTGGAACAATCTTTTATTATGGTATTTTTTATCTGAGGTATTATTGATTTACAGACTTCTATTGGAGAGAAAATTGAGACCCTCTACCAAAACTGAACTCACAAGGACTCTCAGTTAACCAGATTTTTATCTCTAAATGTGGATAGCCTTGATCTTACAGGAATAAAAACTAATGCCAAGGAATTTACCTTTTAAAAGGAAAAACGGGGGGCCCTTTTAGGTTATCCTAATAATGTTTCTGACAGGTTGTCCCCCAATCTCAGCATCACCCAGAACTTAAAAAATGCAAATTCTTAGCCCCAACTCGGATCCCCTACATCAGAAATGCAGGGGGTGGGGCTTGTCAAGCTGTGTTTTATTAATAACAAACCTTCCGGCTGGTTTGGATGCCCTGGAAAGCACCCCAAACCACCATCCTGCGTTTGACCCATGCTGTCCTTCTACCTGTACGTGACCAGGGATATATAAATGTTGGATTCACAAAAGTGCCCTGAGATCTTTGCATCTTTCCCCAAAAGCAGTAATAATCTGTCGAATACCTACAATGCCCTAGGCTTCATAACACATTTTGAAACTCCTGTAAACAGGAAAACCTCAGATCTTGAGAAATGGTCACTTGGCGGTCTTCCCACCCCAGCCAGACTTCCTCCCTGTATCATCCTCGCTATAAATAATTCAAAGAAATAATCACTGTGGTCACGACGATGCACCTACTAAGACAAGGACATTGACTTTTGTTTTAGTGTGTTGAGTGTGAGAAAATGCGAAAAGGTTTCTAGTTAACTATGAGTTAATGAGATAATTTAATTAATTAACCAGAGCCCAACGTTTCCCCTAGTGCCTAGTCAATGGCATGACTGTTATTTTAGCAAAGCGTAAGGGAAGACAGTGTGTGAGAGCCCCTTGATGCTCATTTCCCTGACTACTGCAGAGGCCTCCCGGCTGACAAGGGAGCCACACCTGGGCTCAGCGCTGGTTTCCCCTGCCCAGAAGGCCAGAAACCCCAATTTGGGTTTACTCCCTTCCCCCATGGAATCCACTTGGTTATTTTCATCTTATAAAATTCAGATTTCAAATACCATGTAATAGAATGTCATACCTTTATTGAAGTTTCTGGGAATATCTCCTGGATATATTCAGGATACATCCTAAAGTTTCTCAGGATATCCCCTGAATATCTTTCTTCTAGATGGAAGCTGGTGACCATTTGTTGTTCCAGGTGTGCAAATAGTCACTTGCTCCGTGTCCCAGAGAGAGAACGAGGATCCAACGGCAACTGGAATTATTATTGTATTTTTATTTGAGTAGCTTTTACCCCTCTTTTTTGATGACTCTAGTACAGGTACTGCCACAGGAAAGACAGTGGCTGTGTGGGTTTGAGACAGGGAGGCCTTCAGAGAAAGCGGCTGTGCTTTGTGTGTATCCATCCATTGTTTTAGTTTTACTTTTGTGTTTCCTACTTTTTTGACTATCAAATGCCACTGGATGACTTTTGTTTGCTTGTTTGGACTTCTATGGCAAAAAAATGATCTTTTTGTCTAAGAAATGGGAGAAATCTATCTTTGTTAGTCCGCATGGTTCTTTACATTTGCACAGGGAATATGCAAAAATCCCCAGTCCTTGAGCCTGGAAGATTAATTAGAACAATTGATGGTAAAGAAAATCAGTCCCTCAAATTGAGGCAACATGGATCTAAGGCACTGGGGAGTGGAGAGGTGGCGTCTGGTAGCCCCATTCCCAGAAAGACTTCAGCACAGATTGAGCAAACATGACATATTGATCATTAAGGAACCTATAATTGGTGACCAAAAGCCCAGTGTGGCTTTAAGGGCCCTCCCTGAATAGTTGCTGTCATTTATTTATTTATTTATTTATTTTAAAGAAAGCTGCGGCTTTCCTAAATTCATGCTGCCCTCTAGTGGCGATGCCCCTGACTTCAGGTAATAGGTTGGAAAGAGGAATGTGGAGAGAAGGGTGGTCTGGTAGAGGTGGCGAAGGGGTGAAATTTTTTTCTTTCTTTTTCCTCTTCTGTCTGAAAGATTTCTGAGTTCCTCAGTCAAAAACTGAGGAAGAAATTGTGAAGCGGTACCACTGGACCACTGTCTGTTTTGAGTGACAGCCTGCTTGATGTGACATCCATCACTGAACCCCTCTGAAGGGCACGTCACATCTTACCTGATTTGCATCCCATCTCTGCAGGCACTTTGGAAACCAGCCCATCTCAAATCCATTAAGCCTCACTTAGAATACAGATGTGGGAGAGAGGGGACACACTCACACCAAACTGGCTTTGTAGTCCAACGTTCTCGTTCTCTCCGTGAAAAAGGAGGTAAGAACGAGCTGGTGTCAGATTGCTGATGATGTTTGACATTCTCAGGAGGACCCTGGTTCTCCAGAACAGGATTGAACAAACAAATGATTAATTTGATAATAAGCTGTAAATGCAAACCTTTTACTCCTGTCCTAGATGCAGTGTCCTATAATTTGGAGACATTTCTGGACTAGAAAGGTAGAGGTCTAGGGTGCCTGGTCTTGTTCAGTCACCTGCAGAGAAGCCAGTTGGTACCTCATTTTCCTCCTCTGTAAATGGAACTGCTTTTCCTAAAATGAGGATCTTTGAATTCCCTTGCAACTTGAGAATACTCCAATACCATTAAAGAGGTACTTTAAAAGAAAGGTTGAACATTCTGTATAGAAGCTTACTAAGAAGTACAGTAAATAATACAGATCCTCTCCTTGTAGGAGAGTGTGAGTAGATTAGTGTTAGGAAGTCAAGGGTATGAACCAAGTGGATCCGGCTGCATCTTTGGCTAGGACCAAAAAATATATGTATATAACCTGAGAATAAAACCCAAAATTCAGATTGCTAAGAAGATATGAGTGGGTTTTTGTTTTGTTTTGTTTGTTTCCAGGGGAGAGATTGCTGGAGTAAGGAAATACAATACAGTGTGATCTCTCCTCGCTGTAGTATGTTTCTGACTGATTAAACTATGACATGTACAGAGGTCAGAGCCAAGCCTATTAGTAAAGTTCAAGAAAGGGAGCTAGCGAGCCCACCCTCACACCTGAGATTCTTTCCTGCCAATTCCCGCTCACCCTTCGCTACACCCAATGCAACACAATTAAAAAAAAAATAGGAAATTAAAAAGGATTGACATCTGAGCAAAAGCATGTTGACTGTTTCCTTTCCAGGATTCCCGTAATAGACACATCCGCTGTCAGATAACTTTTCATCTGTCAGACTAATACTTCTTTGATGTAGAGAGGACTTTGCATGGCCCAGTCAGGTCCAGGTGGGGCCCCAGCATCTGTAGCCTGAGTGTGGGGTCCAACAGCTCAAGGTGGGACAGCAGAGCTTGTTACTGAGGACTACACAATGGCCCAGTTATTTCTCTGACGGGGACCAGCTTTTCCATGTTCCACTAACAGATTATATGAGGGAAAAACTCGCCCTGTATTTTTTCTCCTCACCTTCCTTTTTAGTCTCCTTCTTCTTAAATGGCAAACCTCATCTAGGAGGCCAGAGTGTGTTTTCCACAGCTCCAGGCTTATCACACTTCGGCGTGCCTCCCTTCTCGTGTGCGTGCAGCCCTCCTGCCCGGGAGTGCCTATCACCTTCCGTGCAAACGTTGCCAAGATCCTTTCCCTACTGCCTGCCTGCCTTCCCCTGCTTTTTCTTGCCTACAAACCCACAGGGAATCTGTCCTCTCACAATGGAAAGTTTAATCCCCCATCCAGCCTCACTGGACAGGTCTGCACATTGGAACCAAGTACTTTCTTTGCAAGTGAATGGGTTGTTGTCCCCCACTTTCCGGATGTCCATGCTTCTTTACCCTTGAAGAGGTGGCCCATACCATGAATTATTTTTTTTTATTTGCTTAATGTTTGGTATAAAGCAGCCTATGGCAACCCCACAGTTTGGATCATGTCACACAACTGGAGTATTTACCTTCGTCCTACAGACTCTTTGTGCTTAGGAATGAAGAAAAACTATCATTTGCTCTAATTTATGATCAACAGTGCTGGTAAAAATAATCAACCCCAAAGAAAAATGACAGCAACTAATCCTGAACACACTACAATTTATTAGGGATGAGAAATGGACCAAAGATTTAGATCTTGTTGGTACAATGAAAACCACACAAATTCATGGGGAGGAATTAGGCTCGCTAGAAAGAATGAAAACAAAATGAAATTGAAATGAACGAAAACTACACACAATAACATTTCTTGACGAAACTTCAACAGAGGATTCGAATCTTCCCGTCACAATCTGGATCTGCAGAATTTTCCTCAAGGAAATAGGCCTTTGTGAAAAGAAATGCTCTGACGGGGATGTAGAAGATCTAATCAGTATTTGGCAATAGCTCACTGAAGAAATTAATCTTTCTTTAAAAATTTCACGGAAAAAAAATTGCGTGGGAAAGAATTGATTCCATTGAAAATAAATCTAGTAAAATAGGATTGAAAATGTTAAAACGAGAAATGGTTGAAGGTTGCATTTAAAAAATTGATTAAGGAATTAAATTGGCTAAATGGAGTTTGCTGTGAATAATTAATGCTTTCTCAATGAAAAAAATTTACCAGGCTAGTTTACATGTTTATAGTGATAAGCCTGAAGACAAAGCATCCCCGAGGTCAAAATGGCAGAATTCCTCCTTAAATTCCCCACAGCACAAAATATCAGAGTTAGTGCACCAGGGTGGAAAGACCCCTCGGTGGGGTTGTTTTCTGCAATAAAGGAGGAGCAGGACATAAGCCTAATGTGAGGTGGTCATCATCTTATTTAGCAAGGACAACCTGCAGTGACCCCTTCCCTCATGGCGAAGATAGCAGGAGCCCTAGCAAACGTTTCAGGGCTTAGCCAGCCCTATCACAGCCCCGGTACCCCACTGTAAGCCAAGACGCAGATGATAAACTGAGACATTTGTAGGGAGAAGTCTCCGATTTTCTTTGTGTCTCCAGCCTCCCCTGGGTCCAGGGGAGCGCCTTTCCTCCTCTCATCTCCAACCCCAGGCATCTCAGATGGGCGGAGGAAGGGAAAATACGCTGGGTTCGGGGTCTTTGTCCTCGTTCCACAAAAACTGCTCTCGTGCAACCCCGTCCCTCAAGACCTTTTAAAGGCTCTCTTCTTTTTATTTTGTCTCAGTATTTAAGTGGCTTACGCTGAAGGAGGAGGTTGTGCTGGGAGTCTGTAATTTTGCAGGCTCCGCTAAATCCTGCCTGATATCCACAGCAGAGCTGATAACACATCACACAGGCTGACCTCGGGGTATTGCACCAGCCACTTCTCAAGATCATAAAACACGGGTGTTTATTCCTTTCCAGTCCCCGGTTTATTCACCGCCTGCACATAACAAAGACCAAGGAATGTGCTTTCTGGGGAATGTCCCTTTCCAGCTCCGAGGTTTACAGCTCTTCAGGCCTGATCATCCGCTCCTCTCTTTCCAACCAGATTGTGATTGTTTGGTTTTTGTGAAGGAAAAGTGTTCAACATAAAAACCACACTAGAGTCTAAGAACCGAGGCAGTTGCCTTCTGTTTCTCTATTCCCTCTTTCCATAGGGCAAATGTGTAATCTGTATATATTTTTAAAACTTTTCAAACATCTGAAGTCTTATCAGAGGTTGAGACGTGAGTGTTCAACAATCGAAATGCCTAACTTTGTGAACTCTGTTTAAATTGTGTATATATACATCATTGTAATGGTATTAATTGATGTATTCAACAAATATTGATGGACCACATCTTCTGTACCAAGTACAGAGGCTCCCTGACTTAGGAGGCTTTGACCTGCAACTATTTTGACTTTACAATGATACTAAAGGGATCCCATTGAGTAGGGATCATATACCTTCCTAAGTCTAGGGACTTGGGAGAGTTTCAATTTGCAATGTACTTTTGACACATGACGTTCTCAGTTTACTGTGGGTTTGTTAGGACGTAACCCCAGTATTAAGTTGGGCAGCTTCTGTAATGTTTTAGGCACTGGGTGTTAGACATTGGGGGGAGGAGAATATCACAGGGTGATGTGTTTATGGACGTATCCATGGTGGCCCCACAGAAACCTTGTTCTGACGTTTTCCTCGCTAGGCCAGAATGACTCTCCTGATACCCCTTTCTCCTCTGTCACTGGGCCCATCTACCGCTCCACAATTGTGTCATCACTTTTTTCAGAGATCTCGTTCCTTCTTTTCCTCCTGCAGGTTAGAGATCAGTTGTATGAGACACACTCCATCCCTCACTTGTTTCCTAGTGCTAATTATAAGCTCTGGTGATGGCCATAGGATCAAAATCTACTTGTCATGACGTAGCCACACTTACATTCGTGATAACAGCACTTAACTTGATACTCACTAAAACGATGGTTACCAAAGCTCATGAGAATGAGAATTAATACTTTGATTTCTTCATTTTACCTATATGAGTTTTTTGGTCCAACTGGCACTCCGATACCAAAAACGTTTTTATATTGGTACACACAGATTCTTTTTCCTTTCCACTGTTAGAATATTAACGACAGACCACTTGCTCTGAGCTCTGAGGGTTAGGCTTTAGTTCTGTTGAATATGGAATCATGAGCTGGGGCTTCTGTCAAAGCCAGCAAGACCTAGGTTAGTCGGTGAGCAGCATTCTAGCTGTATGAAATATAGTGAAAGCCCTTTCCTTGGGGATTTGGGGCCCCTCCAGAGCTTCTCCTCTGTCCAGGCTATAATATGAGAATATGGGCTGGATGGGTTTCAAGGGCAGACTTAGTCTAAATCAATTTTTTTATTGACTGACTATTGGCTTTACTTCCTGCATCAGGCAACATTGAACCTGATGGCCTTATCGTCATAAGGGAAACATGAAAATACTAAATCCTGTATTTCAGAACTGAAATGGACCTCTGAGGTTGTCTGGATCCTTGCTCTCATTTTAGAAACAAGAAAACCAGCCTAGTGAGGGAAAGAGACACGTATGTGGTCACATGACCATTGAGGGCAAGTCTCTTGACTATACAGTCAAGCTGCAGCTGGAAGGGTGAAGCCATCCAGGAAATCAGTGACCCCTGGAGACTGCTGGACTCAGACCCATGGATGTACAAGAACTGCCTTCCCTGGACACTCAGGGTTTCCCCCACCAAAGTCTGCAGTGTGACCCTGCTGTCTCAGCCTCGCATCCAAGAAGAGAGGCTGATTCCCACCCCCTTAGGCAGCCCCATAATTACAATATCCAGTCCAGAGGGGGGAGGCATCGAAAAGATAAAGGGCCTCTTTAAAACAGATTCTTCCCAATACTTTTTTTTTTTCATAATTATAGCTTTAAGAGCTTATGGTGATGGGAAAGCTGGCTACTTAAGAAAAATTAGGAACCTCGTTTGGCAGGAGAGGATTCCTCAGGGGACAGCACTCTGTCATTTTTCAGGGCCCCTGAAAAGAACCCCCACACGGACAGCTGCATGTCAGCCTGATGCATGGCCAGCTTACTGCTCTTCCTATGGTCAAAGCCAGATATTTTAATTAAAAACACTGCATATGCCATTAAACGTGTTATTCTCCCTCCACGTCTGAGATGTTGTAGGTTGAGGAGATACAAACAAATGAATCCATTGCAGATGTGCAGGGAAACCATCGCCTACTGAGTCACAACCCACGGGTTCCCGAATTCCAGCCTCAGGGCACCTCCCGTCACAATCTTCTTTGCCAGCAAACTATTCCCTCTGTAATTTTCACAGTTTATGGCACTTGCTGTGCTGGGTGGAGGAGGGCCTTGGGGAGGCTGAGGGAGGGAGAAACGCAATGCCAGCTCCCTTAATTTATGAGCAGGGCCTCTGATTTTACAAATAACCTTTGTGATAAATAAAATCCTCTGGCCGTACTCAGGGCTGTGCCGATTTGAGTTGGTTGATTTGTCCTTGTTACTGTCTGTTTATTTTCGAACCCCAAAGTCACGTATGAGTGGTAATCAGATCCCAACCCCGAGCACTGGCAGAGGTAATGCTTGTTTAATTTGAGTCATTGTAGACAGTCTGGGTGTAAGAGTGGCCGATTTTACCCGGCACTAGCCAGAGCCCCTTTCTCCCCCAGGTAAGTGTCCCAGCTGGATTTCATTGCCAGCTGCCAGGTCATCCCCACATCTTCTCAGAGCAGCCTGCAGACTGAGTGCCTGCCCTGTAAGGACTTTATTCAAGGTGACAGCTCCTCACACATCGGCGGCCCGACCACCTCAAGTAGCCGAGGTATCAGTGGGCATGAGCGAGCTCCCCCCACGAAGCCCGGATTTAGATTGACTGAGGTTATCCTTGGTCCCCTCCTCCGCCCCCGACCCTGCCGCTCCGACAGAGCAAGGCTGCCAGGAACTTTGCAGCAGCAGCAGCGAGTTAGTAATGATGTCTGGGAGAATCGTTCTGCGGGAGCAGGCAGAGACAACCCCGAGTGATGGGGAGTGATGTCAGCTTTCGTTAGCGCGGTAGACAGTGCTCGAATATCCTTGGCATTATATGGCACTGGTATCTCTGTCAGCATCTCTGTCTCCTGTCACCGCACACAGTCCTGGGCCTGTCTGCAGCCCTGACGGTGTCTTTTCAGATCAGGTTTTTGCCAGCACAGAGACTAGCTCAGCTCCTTACCACACAGCCCCTTTGTTTGAAGTCTGCCCCTTTGTCATTAATGCACTTGATGTCTATTTAAATCTGACAGTGAATGCGGTATCTCTTTTCCCGTCAAGAGATCATTGACAATATTAATACCTCATGTCCTTGCCTCGTTTTCCAAGCGTTGACACCTAGCCGCTGTCTCCTGCCTTCATCAAACAGCCTTCTCTCACCAGGATGTCTATAAACATTCTTGCTTCCAGGCCTAAAGAAACAGGGTAGGCTTTAAAAAAGGGCTTCTATCAATGCCAGAGAGAAGGCCTGGGAATGAGGTTCCGAACATATCCTAGGGGATATGTTCCAGGGGAATCCAGTTTATTTGCAGGGCACACTCGCTGTCCAACTTGTATCTAGGTGAGATCTGGCATTGAAGTTTGCCGTGGAAAGAGGGGAGCAAAGAAATCAAATCCCTGGATGTGCTAGAGAGTTTGCTGGAAAGAGTGCGCGCATGGTGTGTGAGCGTGTGTGTGCCTTTTATTGTCTTACTCAAGAGAATGACTGTGTTCTTTATAATATCCGACAGCCCTATCCATTTCTTTTTATTAAAATTCATGCCGTCCTAGTGCTGTAGAAAGAAATTAGCATCCCTCAGCCCCATCCTTCCAGGTTCTTCAGCGTTTGTTTGAATCAATTAGGTTTAAGGAAGCCTCCTGCGGATATTCTGACACATCTGTGGCCCTCTCACCCAGGCCTGGAGGGGAGGCTGTTCCTGGGCCAGAGCCCGACCAGCCATGTCCACAGACCGCCAGGATCCTGGCATGGGTGACAATATTAATACAACCCCAGTTACTACATGATTCAGTGCAACTGAAAGAATAATTTAGACCCCAAGAAGGGTCTCAGTGAGGTTTCATCCAAACTCAATGTTTCCGGGCACTAGACCAATGCTGAAAAACAGAGATTAGGGATTGAGGGCTGGTGAGAAAACAGGACCACGGAGGAGCAGTGATCCACAGGAACTTTGCTCCTGGGAACATGGCAGGAAACGGAAGTAATAAGAGTGAACCCAAGGCCAGTTGTGAGGTCATGGAATAATGCCATCCTTTCTTTATTGCCAGCTCTAAGATATTCTGGGATCCCAGCAATTTCCAACCTTGTTCCAAGCCATCTAAACCTGGGAGCATCTGCCTTGACCTTAACAGTTTCTGAGAGTCATTTTAATCATTATCGAAGAACAAAATTTAAAGTTTTGTAGTTGAGAAGCATCTCTTTTACAGTTATAAAAGTGTTTACTCCCTTGCGCCACTGATGTGTCTAATTTCAAGAGCTAATTTATCCCAAATTTACAACAAAAAAATGAAGTTTTTCAGTTTCATTCTATCAAACTCATGGAAAAATAGAATCATGCATTGAGGTAGCTATTTCCAAAAGCAGAGTTGCAGCTCACTAACACGTTCTGTGGACATTTCCTTCCTTATTTCTATTGGTGTACACTTCGGTGACTTTAAGTCCTATTAGTGCTAAGACAAGTCTACACAACTGAATTAAAGTTGGTTTTTCTAAAACTGGAAGAAAAAAAACCAAGGTGGCAAAAAGCAACTGATTTTTTAAAAATAATCCTACCAAGTTTTCACAGGTGATTTCTGAGGGATATTTAGAATAAATAATGAGTTGATTTAAAAGTTCCACCCTAGTCTGAGTGCAGTTTTCACAGTTAAGTCTCCTATGGTCTCCTTGAGCAAGAGGAAAGCTTTCTACGTAGCCACAAAAGTACTTAAAATAAAACTAAAGATAAAAATCAAATGCATCTCAATGTGAGGAGAGAGTTGGGGATGCCTGTAAGAAGCTATTTAATATGGGAAGCTCCCATTACTTTGCATGTGGTGTTTCATAAATATCACCTCTCTTCCTTAATCATCCAGTATGAGCTTGATGCCTTCCAGGGTCTGGAAGATTCTCTCTGGAAGTCAACAATATTGATTCATGATAAAGGACTTCACAACTGAGAAAATGACATGAAGGCTCTGTTGACCAGTTTGATGGAAGTATTTTGGATTGCTTGTGAAAACCCCCCACTGTACCCCAGAAGTGCATTAATGTACATAGTTACCATTCAATTAAAAAAAAAAAAAGGACTTCACAATAGTCACCTTCTGGGAAGATCGTTGTACATCTTAAACCCTTTAGTTTCCTTTTTTAGAAACTCTACTAAGGGGACCTGGAGTGAGGAAAGGCTGCTTCTGCTATATTTGGGGGAGTAATTGACCAAATTAGAAAAGTCCTTATGATGTGGAAGAGTAAACAAGATATTCCTAGGAACTTGTGCTTGGTAATGACATTTGACTTGAGTGTCACCTCTGAGGACAAGAAGGTAAGGTTTTCCCCTTAATTCACACCGCCATCAGACCTGTGATTACATCGCATGTCTGTTTCGCGGCACCTGTGTTCTCCTGCTATACTAATTGTGCCACCTGTAATGATGTGTTTGATGTGTTTCTTTTTATTTGCAGGTGTCCTGGGGAAGTGTCGCTACATTTACTATGGGAAGAACTCAGAGGGCAACAGGTTTATCCGCGATGACCAACTCTGAAAGCCCAGATGTGTTTGCCTCAGCCTAATTTGTGAAAATAAGAGGGAAAGGGAAATCAAAAATAAAGAAGAAGAAAAAAATAATAATGGCCCACATTGATTCTCTTTGGGAAGGCTGTGACTTCAGCTCTTGGTACCTTCTGCTGACTTTGCCAGGCCTGTCAAGATCATCCTTCTGCCTTAGAGTGAGTGGTCACATAGAGATTGACATGATTGCCCTTAAGCAGGTCTCATCCACCAGGGTGACAGACAGCAGCAGCGAAGCACCAGGGCTGACAGCATGAGCACCATGATAGATTGCCTGGTCCCTGCACTGCTCACAGGGGAGCAGAGGTCACACCTGGGGCCTCCCTGGGCATGCTCAATGGCTGCAGTCAAGTGAGAGAGACTGTCCTCAGCTTGCCTATTGAGTTGAATCCCTGTGATGCCATTGTGCTGTGGGTTTATTTTTAGGGAACTAGTCACAGTTTAGGGGAAAGCCACTCTCCCTTATTCCCCTTCAATCTGAACCTTTTATATTCTATATAGACATAGCTCCTTTGTCGCCCACCTTCAACCTTTAACACCATCTTTAGCACATGCAATGCACTTTAGTTGGCAGTTTTTTCAGAGATCAGAAGATACAACTTTTCAGCCAGGTCGTACATTGATGCTTGGCTTCTTGTTATAATCTCTGTACTGGAATAAATAGCTTTCCCTAAACTCTTGACTACAAAAGCACGGACGTTATCCCATTTCTTGCATTTCTAATTCTACTTCTTGCCCCCAGATGCAATACAGCTTAAGGCACTTTTCCTGGTACATGGCTTTGATGGCACCAGGGACCCTCATGCATTTATTTATTTTTTTAACTGCACACAATTTCAACTATGCCTATGGTCATTGTTTGTGCTTGGGGCTGGTTTGCTCCTGTAGGTGCTATCTAAGGCTAGTGAGGTGGTGAAAAGTAGAGTGATAAGTCAGGGTGTTTGAAAACTATAGAAAATACACACCAGACCAAAGAGTTTTTGTACAAGGCACAACCTTTTGGATTTTGGATCTTTCTAAGGACCTTTCAGCAATTCCATCCCTATCTTGTGAGGTGGTGCTGTCTTTATGAGTTCTTGGCTGTGTGGTACAACAAATGTCACAAGAAAAATAAGCATGATCATGCTAGTGTAGTCGGGTGCTATAATTGCATTTAACTTGCTGGTGCACCAGTCACATCGCTCTAGAGGATACTTGAAAGGTTGATTGCTCTTGACACAATAGCATTTATTATTTTCCTGCTTCTATTTCGACCAAGGTGTTCATTGTATGCCCAGTATTGGGTCGGTTTGATGACAGCAAAGCCTGAAAGAGAATCTTTCTAATTTATAGATTACCAAGAAACTAGGAAATTGCTATTGTCAAAAAGTCTCTGGGGTCTCACAATCCCTGAGCTGCCCAAGGAGGACTTTCTTTCACAGTGCTAGTCCGTTTATGTAGCCTCTGGCCTACTGAGTCAACACAGGCCTTGAATGACATGGATTGAGATGGGCAGGAGTTCCACTTGCAGATTATGCAACCCTCTTTGTTAATCAGCTATTTAGACAAGTTAACATAAAAATCCCTGAGACTGTTAATGATTAGAGAAGGTTGAATATGTGCTTTCATCTTTCAAATCCATTAATTGCTAGAGTGGAGTACCTTTTCTCTGATAGATCTACAAACCAATCCTGGGATAATGCTTTAAATGAGCTGCATTACGCCCCCCCACCCAGGTCTTTGTTTAGAAGCATCAACACATGTTTTCTCCGTGGCATATTATGGGCACCCAGAGCTCTGTGCAAGGGCAGCTAGACTAGTCTGATGTCACATCCAATCTAGTGGCATATATATCCTTGTCTTTATAAAAGGCTTTAACCCTGCCTCAAACAATAAAAAAGCACTTGTGAACTGACCACAGAATTTTTCCATCTTTATTTTTCTTACTTGTTTACTTTTCTTAATGTCAGAACCATTTGTATCATGTGCAGGAATGTCTCCCTCAATGCGAGCTTTGGAGGCACAAAATATTTTTGGAGTGAGTTATTGACCACATTGCTTCCCTCTCTTTGGGTTGTTTATTTTCTTCCAAACTGGTATCATAGCTTTAATTAAGATTAGCTTTAATTATAATTTACGTAAAGGCCATCATTACGGCATATTTATCTTATTGACAGAATTATGGTGAGTTTTGTTTCTCTTCAGAAGAGATTATGATAATGAATCCACGTTGGGCTGCTTACAATTCCACCGTTTCCTAAGCGAGATTTGCTACATTAGAGCTAGACTTTGGTCTGAATTACCACAGGAGGAAGCTACGTTGCATGTTTTATTTTAAATCTGTAGGAATTTCCCAAACCTTGTTTTTGGAAGCAGAGAATTAGAAAGTAATAAATTCGATCAAAGCTCAGACACGTTTTGCACCCCCCCCCCCTTTACTCTTTGGTCTTTCTTCCTTGTATCCTTTCCTACTGAGCTTGTTGTCTGGGGGTCACGGTGCCTGACATCCCTGTCTCCCTGCCCCAGGACACCGATCTGTGTGGAGACACTTCCACAACACAAGGCCATCCGCATTTCTCTGTTGCCACAGCAATGTCAGGGCGACTATCTCTTTCCTAAGTAACATAATTTTATAGAACAATTTGTTCCTCGGGGGATAATGTTTTAGATTGTGGGGAATCCTATTAAAAGTACAACTATTGCAATCATTTGCTTTTACTTTTACCAGCCTTGCTCATAAACCCTCCATCTGTTTGTGGCTTTAAATAGAAGCGCATTATAAGAGATTATCACTTGATCAGGCCGCATGTCTGAGCATTGTGTGTTTTCACGTATTCGTATATATACGAAGGAATAAAAGAAAAACAAACCACAGATTCTAGATGAAAGGACTTTTCATTTGTGTGTGTGTGTTTCCAACAGAGAGGTATCTTGCACATTTTCAAGGGAAAATGTCTTGCTTGCTTGTGTAGGAAATCACCTGGTTGTCTTTCTTTTTCTTTGTTAATATGCACATCAAAAACAACCCACTAGGTTCTTTTCATCAAAACAATAACAGTGTTCAGTACTTACTGCTCCTAAGGGCAGCCTACATCAGATCCCTGTTGTTGCTTGAGGCCCAGGATAAACACACCAGCACCCACGGAGGCTGGTCTGTATAGCCCAACCCTTGCAGGTGGTCTAAGGCGACCTTTTGCCACCTACTTCCAATTCTGTTTCCATAGAAGAAGTCTTCACTGAAGAGGGTCTTATTGTTACTTGATGCTTATCTTTCTAACTGGTCCGATCCTGTGTGGTAAACTACTGGGCATGAACCCTAGAAAGACAAATGAGACCAGAGGAACACAAAGCATGTTGGTTACTTGTCTGTGAGACAACCAGGACCATCAGCCCTTAGTACAGAACTGGAGGCCACTCCTAATGCATCAGCAACCACTTAAGAGATTTGAAGAACACTACATAGGATAAAAGGAAGGAAGACCAGCACAGCCAACTGTCTAAAAATACTGTCTTTCCACATGCTTACCTGAAATTTCCAAGCATTGGGAGTACCCCCTGGGTAATTGTAAGCCTACATGTTAAATTTGTCATTTTGTGGGTGGAGTAAGAAATAAGTTGTATTATTTGTGCATATTTCTATATTAGTATATGCAAACCTTTTTAAAGTAGCATGAATGTGGCATGGAAAACAAGCAACCCAGGACAAGAGAGTTTTGCTAAGAAATGGATGGGGAAGTTCTAAGTATGGAAAGTGTATGGAGGAGAGTTGCTAGAGTAGGGTTGATATAAATGGCAGGAAGTGGGATTACGCCAAGGGATAGCAGAATTAAAATGTGGAATCTTAGGGATAAATTGGGAGCTGAGGAGATAATGAGAAAGAAAGGGAAAGATAGTTTTCTGCCAATTAAAAGGTTTGTTGATGTTCAGCACTAAAGTGATGTTAGGAATATTTTCTGCTCAAAATGGAATTGTCTTTTATATAAATGAGTGCTACCACTTATTAATGTTCTACACATTCCTCTGCCCAAGACAGTGAGATAGTGTGGAAAAAATGGATGACAAAGGACTGATGTGTGATGGCTGCATGTGGACAATGATGACCATGGCATGTGTCTACTGTTGCACAAAACCAGCAAGTCCCCCCAGATTAGGGACCAGCTAAAAGATAAGAAGACTAATAGGGAAGTAGGGCATGAGTCACTACCAAAGTTTTGAGACAGACTGTGTTATGGTCCCTTATTTTGCTTCCAGGAAACACAGTTGACAGTGTCCTTTCTGAGTCACCAGCCCAAGTTTCAACTTGCTTGGCTTATTGGTATTACTGGGAAGGTTTCATTTGTTTCTGTCCATGTAGATTTTATATTTCTTGATTTGTATGTATCTCAAATTTTGGTAATGACCCATGAATCAAAGAGAGAGAATAGTCTGAGCAGCTTGACAAAATACCATGAAAAACAAAGACACTTAAGGAAAAAGATGCATGCCTCTATATGAGGCTGAGGATGCTGGCAATGGGATTTGGCCTACCTTGGCCTACCTCTGTGCAGCCTGCAGATGATAACTCAGCTCATGGCGGGGTGGTTCTGAGTTCACATGGATAACTTGGATTAACATGTGGAGTATTCTGGAAATAATGTTTATGTTTTGTCACATCAATTACTTTAACTAAAGTTTCTTTTGTTCATATTGTTAGAATTCCTTCAACCTTAAGAATGAGTCTGAGAAGCTCTGGGGATAATTCCATTTACACACTAGCTTTTCAAATCGAGTATTTTTGATGGGCGGGGCTAAGTCCTCTCAGTGGGCTAAACCACAATACCATTCAGACTACTCAGTTGTGGAGTATGTAAATAGGTAAGAATGAATACACATTCTTTATTCATGAAGATTAAGTTTATTAAGTCACAGCTTAAATAATAATAATAAAAGTGCTACTATAAGAGAAATTCCACTTGAAGCAAGATATAAATGAATTTAGCACCCAGAGTGTGGTTTCATTTTTATGTTAATACTATTTAGCTTAATCTTCTATTTAAAAAAATCTACTCTGACTTACACCCTATGTTTAAAGTTTCCCAGGCTATGATTATGATTTAAAAAAAGCTTTGGAGGGCATAACATAACTTAATTAGAAGAGTAACAGTGACAGATAAAAATTCTTCTAGAAATTTTTAACTAATTACTTGGCTTCCCAGAGTGAGAGAAAGAGAAAGAGAGAGAGAATGAATGAATGTGTGTGTGTGTGAGCTATCTGAGCAAAGAATTCCTATCACTGACATTGTTAATAATTTTCTTCATTTTCCATGGACTCCAAAATAAGTTAGACCTTACTTGTGTCACCATACAACATAGCAAAATGCATCTATTTCATACCAAATTGATTAACATCTACTTAGTGCTCTCCTTTCATATGGATGGTCGATGTACATTTTATGATGTAGACCATAGAATGCTCAGAGCCTGGGGCAACACTGTGAGGGTGGTTTTGTTCTTTTCCTTCTAGACCTTTTAAACCTCAGTTGAACACAGAGGATCACTGTTGACCATGTAATAAAGACCCACTTTGTTTCAATTCAGAGATATCTTTGCTACTCAAAGAAAGATAGGTTACATGAGTTAGCTCAGAAGGATACTCTACAAAGCCAAGTTTCATTCATAGACTACCCACATTTCCCCATTTGTTTGCATATATCCCCAATTTATAGACTATCCATATTTTCCCATTTTTTTGCATTCGTTTCCCATTTATAGACAATCTATATTTCCTCATTTGCATACAAAGGCTATCTTCTCCCCAACAACTCCATTTTCTATGGACCTATAGCATAAAATCCACATTCTATAGCCAAATTGAGTGCATTGCTCATACCCAGTGAATATAGAATACCTCCAAATGGAACAGTTAGCTCCCCTCCCCTCTTTAAGAGGTATGTTAAAACTTGGTATGCCCACTCAGAATGGTCCATTTTCAAAGGATCACATTAGACTGTAAAACATTCAGACTTAAATGGTCAACACCTTCCTTGAAGGTTTAAAAATGTGTGACGATGATGAAGGTTACTATCATGAGAAAAGGGTTAGTGTCGAAATTTCAACAAATTATGTTTAACCACTGCTTAGAAAATTACATTTAAATTGAAAAGTTAGAATCTCCACTCTGTTAGGTAAGGTTTATAGATTTAAACTTCTGAATATCTGAATGTAAATACAGAAACAGGACACTAGCTTATCAATTATTAAAATGGATTTTGCAACTCTCTTGGCTAGTTTGGTCTATGGGCAATATTATTGCAATGTTCTTTGTTCTGATTCATTCTTGCTCACATGCACATGTACATATTATAAGTACATAAACAATTTTTATATAATTATTTTCTAATATCAACATTAACCAAGCACCACACCTGTCATTTTATTAAAATGTAGTGGTCAAGAAATTACTAGTAGTAGAAGTATATGCTACTATTATAGAAGTATCTATGTGGCAGTAGTACATATGTGAAAGACTTTTAAGAATGCAAAGTGTCTCTAATTAATTGAAAGCTCTTAACATATGCCTTAACTTCTGATTCATTTCCAACACTATTGGGTCACTGATTTCTCTAGGAGTATTTTTCAAATAATTTGGTGGGCCAGGCTGTCCTCTCTGGCTTTGAAAATTTCTTTAAAACTACACTAATTCATGTCTGTAAGTGCATGAATGAATGCTAATTCATGCACTCACTCCACAAATATTTATTAGGCACCTTTAATATGCTATAAAATCACAAATACAAGGGGAAAAGGGGGCTGTCCTACTTTTGGACAACTTCTTTCTGGAGTAGACTAATATATACACAAATAATTATCATATGCTGTGATATAGGTACCAAGTTAGAAATTGTATTAAAGACCTACATGAATTAAGGCACCAGGAACGATGGTGGGAAGTTAATTTCAAATGTAATCATAATTTAACCATATCTGCAGAAAACATCTTGATCCAAGCCACCATCATTTCTTTGACCTAGATCACTGATTACAGCTACCTGCCTACCAGTTTCCTCATTCTACTCTTGCCTTACAGGAAAAGCAGTGTGAGCCTCTAAAAATGCTAAGTCAGGTCTTGCAGTTCTCCTCCCTTTTCTCATCAGTGTTCTCCCATCTCACCAGACATAAAGACCCTACATCAGTAGTTCTCAACCTTCCTAATGCCATGACCCATTAATAGTTCCTCATGTTGTGGTGACCCCCAACCATAAAATGATTTTTTTGCTACTTCCCAACTGTAATTTTGCTACTGTTATGAGTTGTAATGTAAATATCTGATATGTAAGATGTATTTTCATTGTTAGAAAGGGGTTGCGACCCACAGGTTGAGAACCACTACCCTACATGGTCCTCCATTATCTATTCTAAAAAAACCAGTGACCCAATAGCTATGATAGTGAAGCAAAAATAAATACAAATATCATCCCCTACTGTGCCCTCCTCTCTGCTCCAGCCACACTGGTCTACAAGGAGTACATGGTGGTTCTGGGATTTGCACTTGCCACTTCCTCTGCCTATAAATGCCCCCCTGCCATACAACCCCATAAACTGTGGCTTTTGTTCATCCAGATCTTTTTTTCATTAGAGACATTTTTTGACTACCTTGTCTAAAGTATCATGCCCCTCTACCTACACATCTCACTCTGCTTACCTTATTTTGTTTTCCTCTTTTGCTTTTCACATACTAGATTTTTGTTTGTTTTTTTATTTATGTTCAAAAAAAGGGAAGGGCCTTGTTGCTGTTCTGAGCCTAGAGGTGTCTTGCATATAGCAGGCACTCAATAAATCATCATTTCATGAAAGAATGTAAAGATGGTTTCAAGTGGAAGAAGACTATTAAGATTTGCTTACAAGCTTAATGTTTCACGTTAAACAGGATGAGTCTCTTACATCAAAGGAGTTTATAATGGAAATGTTTCCACCCCTTATTTTTTTACCGGAATGAAGCTGACATTCATGGACAATGGACAATGTACAATGAGGAAGCATAAGGCAATGATGGCTGGTTAAGATCAAAATAGGAATAAAATGAATGTCAAGAAGCAGAATGATGAGATGCTATGCACTTGACATTGGATAGAGTTGTAATGAAAGAACCAAGAGCCCGGAATCCCACACCCTGATTTCTGCTGTTCAGTCAACAGGCAATCATGAGTTAGGTTGAAACTTTGGCAAAACCCCACCTTAGTGAATAGTTATGAATGGTGCATCCAAACCCATCGATCTGGGTCTCTTTCTGTTCTGTTTCCCTGACTCTGTCATCTTTCTGGTCTTCTGTGTCTGTGCTGTTTAAGAAGGACCTTGAATCTGTTCAAAGACAGATTGCCAAATATCACTTTATGCTCAGAATTTTGTGACTTTATCAGATATAATGTAAATGAAAGTGCTTTGCAAAACAAAGTTCTACCCAGGTGTCAATGATTATATGATATATTCTAAATTCTAAACTTTTCAAAAAAGTAGTTTCCAAATTATTTTAAATGATCAAATTCCTTCTTGGAATAAGGGCACAGTCTCTCATGATGACTATTTTGAAGCAGATCAAACCACTATATTTTCATCATTTATAGAGCAGGGACTTTAAAATTAGTCACCATTTAGCTAAGCCCTATTTACTCAGTCATATATGTGTTGATTTTATCAGTGATATTTTTCATGGGCCACATTTTGATCATTCATGGCATTCTCCTACTTCATACATTCCTCATAATTACAAAGTAGGAGTTTAACATTTCTTCTGGCTCTCGTTGATTCTCTAGGGCCAGACTAGATTAAGGTGAGTGAGATACTCACCTTGGGAGTGATTGTAAGTGGACACCAAAATACAATAATCAGGGCAAACAACATTTTAGTGTAATATTTTTAAAAATCAAAAATAACAAAAAAAAAACTTATGATGAACAAAGTATCAAATGTTAAATAAAATTTTTTCCTTTTTCCTCAGTCTCCATCTTATATAACTCAGCACAGCCCTCTTTTCACCTGTTCAATTCTATCTTTAAAACAAGTCCAAGTCAACAAACCTACATTCCATGCCCCATGCCCCCATACTTCATTTCATACTTGTATGCTGAAAAATCTCAGTGTGTTTTCTTGTTAATCACTCAGAAGTCCTCCCTTTGCCTTCTTGTTCTCAACCTATTTCATCCATCCTTTTCTCTCTGCAGGGTCGGAAAGGCCCTATATTACCTGCTGTACGTCTGACTTTAGTGCCACTTCCAATTTTGACCATTCATCCTCATTTGGTTTTAGTGATTTCTCAGACATTCCTGTTGGCCTATTGGGCCTTGGGACTTCTACCCAGACTTTTGCTTTCCTCAATCTTTTGATTCCCCAGTTGCCTGGTGTAACGAAGTTCGTGTTAGGCCACTGTAATCCCAACCCTGACTGGGTCACAGCTCTTGCGGAACAATAAGGGAACCTGGGACATCACTTATTTGATGTATGCTTAAAAATCCATGGGCCTGTCAACTCTCTGAACTGGTTTAATTTATAGCTAAGAAACCCCTAAACTGTGGCTCGTAGCTACTTAGCTTCGTTACTGAAGCCTGAGTCTTACTGTGATGATTTCTCTTACCTTTGCATTTCTCCCATTTAGCTGATAAAACAATTCCCAATGGTTCTTAGGTCTTCTCTTGAATGATGTTTTCTTCTACACAGTTTGGTAGAAAACTGAGGAAGACCTCTGTTCATCAGTGCCTGCCTAGGAAAAAAATGAACCCCTTGTTTGCCTTCTCCCCCAATTAGGTTATAAGCACTGATTTCCCCCCATCTAAGGAAAACTTGTGGGTGTTTAAAATTGATTTTATTTTTTTGAAAAGTTTTTAGGTTCACAGCAAAATTGAGCAGAAAGTACAGAAATTTCTTCTATCCCTTCTTTTGATACAAGGGAATGCCTCTGTCTAGGCAATGTCCCACACCTTCTTTTTTTTATTTAATATCCTCTAAAGAATGAAGTTGGATGTTATAATATTGTTGAAAGAAAAACTCAACCAAAACATATTATAATTTTGACTGTGTATACAACCATAAATATAGGCTCAAATATATAGTATAAAACAACTGATGGGAGAGTGCGGAGGAAAGAAAATAAGCAACTTTAGTTGGAAATTTTTTGGCATTCATTGTGTAGTGCTTCAATATCTTAGTAAAGTTTTAAACTATAATGACCCTTGAGGTTTAAATACTATGAAATAACAAAATTATCGTTTGACCATATAACTATTTACAATGCACTTCTACTTATTTATGTTTGTGGATTTTGAAAAGTAAATTTTTTAATTTTAACTAACTTGATTGCCATGGTTTCTGAATGATACAGTCCCAGGGGATGGTTCGGTGAAGGATGATCTCTTGCTGGGCTAAGTCACCTGGCCTGTCTGCATTTGACTTCTCTTCATGGGCTCATGTCCAGACTGCCTGTCATGTTCATCAAAACCTCATTCTTGTGAGGCAAGAATTATACATGCAATTCTGTCTATTCCTGAACAGCAGAGGAAAATTTTAATGGAGTTTTAAAATTGAGTAGAATGGTGTGTACCACAAGGCAGTGATTATAATGAATTTCAATAAGAAACATATCAATATTTTAAAATATAAATAGTCGGCTTTTCAAATATTGTTAATGTAAATTAGTAGCACTTAAACTTTTGAAATGATTCAAGCTTAAAACTGCACTTAGATTCTTGGGACTTCTCAAATAATCTGGATACTAAATCTTGCATTTAATGTGTGAACAAATATTTTTCCTGCGTGTCTATGGTTTACCTTTTAACTTTATTTATTGTCTTTTGGGGGATAGATGCAATTTTGATGTGATCAAATTTTTTATGAATAATGTTTGTGATATATGTATGGGAAAGGTGCAGGGACTGGGATGTGTCTTATGAAATTTTCCAATACCTTGAAATCATAATATCATTCTATATTTGCATCTAAGTATTGTAATATGTCTGATCCACCTGGAATTTTCTGTGCAGTAGTATAATGTTGAGATAGAATTAAACTTCATGACTACATGACTATCCTGTTGTTCTCATTGATCTTTTCTCTCCTTTCCAATGGCATAATTATCTTGTCTTATGCCAATATTATCCTATTCTAATTGCTATAGCTGGATAATTTTTTCCTTTCTCCCTCCCTTCCTCTCTTTCTCCTTTCTCTTCCTCCATTCCTTCCATCTTGCCTTTTTTCTTTCATTCTGTTTTTAATTGGTATGTGTCTTCTTCTAATTGAGTTGTAACAACTCTTTATATATTCTTGATACAAGTCTTTGTCAGAAAATATTGCAAATATTTTCTCCAAATCAGTGTCTTGACTTTTAAAATTTTTAAGAGTTTTTCAAAGAGCAGAAATTCTTCCCCCATTCCAGAATTTCTCTTTCTTTAAAAAGATCTAATTTTGAAATAATTTCTGGTTTACAAAACGTATTGCCAAAAGATAGTGCAAAGAATTTCTGTATGCTTTTCATCCAGCTTCCCCAAATGTCAATATCTTAAATAAGCATGATACAATTATCAAAATTAGAAAATTAACAGTGGATAAAACTCTTTGTCTACAGATCTTACTCAAATTTCATTCACTGTCTTACTAACAACCTTTTCCAATCCCTGATCCAGGGGATTATTTGAAGTTTATTTATTTTTATTAATTTTTCTGAGAACCAAGTTTTGGTGCCAGTGACTTTTCTCTCTTGGGAGTATTTTTACTATTTTATTAATTCTTATTCTTACTTAGATTTTGTTATTTCACTTACTTTGAGTTACTTGTATTTTCCTACTTTACTAATGGAGCACTTAAATAGTTGATTTTTATTCTTCTCCCTGTATAAGCATTTAAAGCAAAAAAGAAAAAGTTCTAAATATTGCTTTAGCTTCATCCTAAACATTTGACATATAGTGATTTTTATGATATTTAGGTAAAAAGATTTAATAATATCCCTTGTAGTATATACTTTAACTTACAGATTATTTAGAAGTGTCTTATTTAATTTCCAAAATTTGAGACTGTTCCAATTTTTTAATGTTTATTTCATATTAAATTGGTATGTATGTTGTGAGAGAATGTATTCTATATCATTTTGATTTTTCTAAATGTTTGAGCTTAGCTTATAGTTTAGCTTGGTGTATGTTTTAGTACTTGTGAAGAACATATATACTATTATTTGGTTTGTTAACCTATAAATTGTCAACTTACAGGAGTTGGTTTTAATTTTTGTTCAAATATTTTATGTCCTTAGTGATTTAAAATTATTTTCCTATTTATAGCATCTACTTGCTTCTTCCGTTTAAAGTTTACCCTGAACAATCTCTGCCTTCAAATGGAATGTTTAGACCATTTATATGTAATGAAATTATTCATGCTTGATTTCAGTCTTACTATCTAGCTATTTGTGTCACTTTTGTCTTACTTCCTATTTCTATGTCGTCTTTTCCCACCTCCTTATCAGTTAATTTACTGGGTTTTAGTATTCCATTTTACCTTTGGTTTCTCTAGAGTTTACAACATATATCTTGAACTTATCACAGTATGTCTTTAGTTAATATTCCCTCCCCATTGATTGTAGTGCAATACAATTAGATATTTTCATTTCCCCCTGCTATGTTCTATTATTGTCATATATATTCTCTCAACAGCTCATAAGAAATGTAAAATTTTTGTGTTATTTTTATTTAGACAGCCAGTTATCTGTTAAAGAAATTTTAAAGATAAGGAAAAAAGGTTTGTACACACCTATTTTTCTAGTTCTCATATTTACTATTTCAAGTGTCCTTCATTTTGTGTGTGTGTAAATCTGAATTTCTGTTTGGAAACATTATTCTTTAGCACAGGAAATATCCTTTCACATTTCTTTCATTGTGGTTATGCTTGAAATAAATACTTTCAGCTTTTACTTGTTTAGAAATGGCCTTATTTCACCTTTATTTTTGAAGGATATTTTCACTGGGTATAGAGTTTTAGGTTGACATTTTTTTCCTTTAAGCACATTAAATATGTCATTTCACTGTGGTCTGTCTTGCATCATTCCTGATCTGCAGGCATTCTAATCTCATCCCTTTGTACAGAGTGTCTTTTTTTTTGTTTCCTGGCAGAATCTAAGATTTACTCTTTATCACTGGTTTTGAGCACTTTGAGTATTATGTGTGATGATGTGTTCTCTTTTTGTTTATTCTATTTGGGGTTTTTTTTTTTTTTTAGTGAAATCTGTGGGTTTATAGTGCTCATCAAATTTGAAAAGTTTTAGCTATGTTTTTCATTTTTAGAAATCTTTCTCAGATTTTCCTATTGTAAAAAAGTTTATTTAAACTTGATTTATTACCTGTTGTTCATAGGGTATAATTTTCCTGTTTGCTATACCTGATGAATCTCATCACACTGGTATTTTTCTTTAGGACAGTAATTGATGCCCTACTCTATGGAGGTATCTCTGTTTTTACCAGGACCTGTGGGTATTACCAATACTAGATCAGATATTCTATGCATTTTCTGCTTTTAATTACTTCCCTAAGAGGGGGTTACAAATGTCAGCCCCATCTCTCCCACTTCACAGACATGGGTTTCCAATTTCTTGTAGATGAATCTTTCATCATATAATTCTCAGACTGCTTGGTTGGGTTCTAGATCATGTCCTACTATGCTCGGAGTATGATTCAGGGACTCAGTTTTCAGTTCATTGTACTTGAGAGTGACAGTCCTAAAACTCTTCTCCAAAGCAATTATGTTTATATTCAAATCTGATGTCCCTCTTGGCCAACTGTCTTTTATTTTTGTACTCCACTGTGGCTTTGAATTTCTTTGTAATCTTTGAAAGGCACAGATTTTTCTTTTATTATTTTTAAGCTTAAGAGTGTGTGTGTGTGTTCAAAATTTTTAAATTTTGTTTTTTAATGCTGAGGATTTTTTTTTTAATGTTGGAGATTCATTGAGGGTACAAAGAACAAGTTTACACTGATTGCATTTGTTAAGTAAAGTCCCTCTTATAATTGTGTCCCATCCCCAAGAGGTGTGTCACACCCTGTGACCCCCCCCACCTTCTCCTTCCCTTTTCTTGCACTCCCCTTCCCATACCCTCCACCATATACTAGGTCATCAATTGTCTTCATATCATAATTGAGTAGATAGGGTTTCTTGCTTCTCCATTCTTGTGATGCTTTACTAAGAGTAATGTGTTCCACTTGCATCCAGTTTAATACAAAAAATGTAAAGTCTCTATCTTTTTAAATGGCTAAATAGTATTCCATGGCACACATATACCACAGCTTGTTAATCCATTCCTGGGTTGGTGGGCATTTATGCCATTTCTACATTTTGGTAATTGTAAATTGAGCTGCGATAAACATCATATTTGCAGCTCTGGGAGTTTCTTTTAAAAATTATATTAACTGAAATTCTAACATGAATTTTTCTTCTTAAATATGAATGGAAAACAATGAATCACTAATATTTAAAAAATAAAATAAGATATGAAATTGAGGGGAGGGGAAGGAGGAGGATGGGTAGAGGGAGAGTAATAGACCACACTTATGGTGCATCTTACAAGGGTACATGTGAAATTTACTAAATGTAGAATATAAATGTCTTAACACAATAACTAAGAAAATGCCATGAAGGCTATGTTAACCAGTTTGATGAAAATATTTCAAATTTTATATAAAACCAGCTCATTGTACCCCATGACTGCATTAATGTACATAGCTATGATTTAATTTTAAAAAAGGGAAAAAAAGATATGAAATTGATTCTAAGGCAAATAAAGGGAAAAAAAGATGCCAAGGGAAATAGAAATACTAAAAAATGGGGGGGACACTTTTATTAATATTGTTGGAGACATGTAAGGTAATATTTCATCTATAGCATAACAGGATGGTGAAAAAGGAAGAGTTAGAGAACAAAAATGGGACCTTAATGATCAAAATGTTATTGCCAAAACAAAATATTCAGTGGAATAGCCAGGTTGAAGAATTGGAAGAAAAAAATGGGAACATCTTCTTTCATAAACACGGAATGGAAAGAGAAATGAAAAGTTAAGTGTCATAAGAGCAATCCAAAAGATCTGTCAATCTATGTAAGCTAAAGATCTGTCAATCTATGTAAGCTGCACAAATAAAAGGTATATAAAATGAATGAAATATATTATCCAAATAAATAATGGAATCTAATTTTGAAGGGCTGAAGGATATCAATGTCCAACATCATAAATGAAAATAATTGAAAAAATCATTGTGAATTTCAGGACAGTAAAGTAAAAAACTAAAAGTTTGCTAAATCTGAAAAACAAATCAAATAAATATAATACCTCTGCACTACCAAACTGTTATCATAATAGTGACTGCTAGACAATGGTACAGAAATACTTTCAAAGTTCTGATGAAAATGATTTTCAACTTCAAATTCTATACTTTGGCAAAATGTAAAATAAATGTGAGATAAAAATGAAGATATTTTCAGACATGAAAGAGACAGAAATCTGTTTCCCACAATGATCCATCCTTTTTCTTGATCAACAATAGAAAACAATTTTTACTTAAGACATGTGCCAGCTAGCTAAAAATTAATTCCTCTGCCCCCTTTTTAATCTGTGTATGGCTAAGTGACCATATTCTGGCCAATTATTTGAATGTGTTATAAGGAGGACTTCATGAAGATATCTTTAGAAGGAAGGGTATCCTCTTTTTCTTCCAATTTCTTGGAATGTAGACTTTGTTATCAAGACTCTAAAACTCATTTTGATCCATGGTTTCCTTGAGAATAAAAGTCATAGAAATAATGGAAAAGAAAGGTGGAAAACTGTGTTCCTGATGACAACATTAGCCTACCATATCAGCTCTGTACTGCCTACTTTTAAGTCTCTCTTTGTGACAGAGAAATAAAATTTTAACTTATTTAAATTAAATTTATTTTTGATTATTCATATATACAGCTGGACCTTGTCCAAACTGACTCAAAAAGCTACTTCAGGATGTATGTTAATTAGTGAGTAATTTTATTTTGTTTTTGCAATCACCTAGCCATGTGACCATGGTTGGGGTATAATAACCTGTCATTGAAGTATTGTGCAAAGGTACCAAATTACCAGTGGATTTAACATAAGAGAATTGTGGAAGGAAAAATCAGGAAGATATTTGTGGAAAATCTTAAATGTGATGGAAACTTTTTTGGAGAGGAAAAGAAAAACAACTAGAAACTCTGGGAAAAATGTAAAGCACCTAAATCATATTAATTTGTTTTATAATGAACAATAGTTATAAAATCAAAATCATTTAGGCAATAATAAAGATCCTTTCAAGGGGAAGTTTTCTCCCAGACATGATCACTATTTGCTTTGGCTAGGAATCATTATTCAACTTAAGACAAAAATAAAATTCTTTGGAATTTATTTAAATGTTGATTTCTTTTCATGAATTTACCTGGTATGTAGTGAATCCTTTATAATCCTGCTCTTATTCAGGATTGGAAAAGTTTTATTTTTTAATTGTACATATGATTGTCATATACATTCCACTGATTCTCACAACTTCTTCAGGAATGCCAATTATAGCATCTTGCAAACACTTCAACAGTAGTAGTAATAACCTTCCATTTTACTTGTTTGCCTAATTTTTGTCTTTCTCACCAGCCTGTGACTTACTGATTGCATTAACAGTATTTTTCACTTCTGCATCCCAGAATTTAGGCTAGCATCAGACATATCACAGGTGCTCACATTTATTAAGTAAATTACTGCAAGAAAAGTTCCTCTGATAGTTATGAAAATCTGTTTCTTTCTTTTTTTTTATTTTTATTTTTTGCTGTTTTGTCAAGGAGGGAAAAGAAGAAAGAAGTGAAAGACACAATTGGCGAGCAGAATACTCAACACATTTAATAGGCATCTCTTCTTGCAGAGTATTTACGCAGTAGCAAGCATACCCTCAGAGCATGTCCGATGATATTCCCAGGCCTCTTTTCACAGATCACCTTGCAATCCCAGGTCACAAGGTGGGAGCTGCCAGCAGTCTTGGTATTAAACCACTGTACCAGCTCCCAGTCCTCCTTTAAGTGAGGTGGCTTGCGATGGACTAGCCTAGGGTAACTGTGCTAACCTACAGCTGCCCTGTCCCTGCTTTTCTGCCAAACAGACTCAGACTTCAAGTGAATAGTTTCACAAGCCTGCGAGGAATGGATATTTATAAAGACAAGTTATGTCGTGGTCATATTCACATAGCATCACCATCAGCTCAGCATCCAGGCAAACTAGAGCCATCTCTTCTGAGAGCAGTCAGCTTTACTGAATGCAGAACTCTAGGAAGGGAGACACATGGGGAAGTGAAGTTTAAGTGAGTATGACTACCTTGACCATATGGAAGCCAAAACAACCTTTCTTATTTTCATATAGGTCTTTGTCAGAGGCATCTGACATATGGTGGAAAGGTTGTTCATTAGGATTAATGAACCTTGTTCTTGGACCAGGCTCTGGCTTTGTGTCCTTGAACATGTCTTTTCCTATCCCTGGACCTTGGTTTTCTCGTCTGGAAAATATCAATCTCATGTTCTTCAGATGGTTATGAAGCGATTACAAATGTAAGCATCTTTTGTAAAATGTACAAAAAATATTGTTCTTTTTCAAGCTAGGATGTGCCTCAAGGATGTTCAGTCTATTGCACTCAATTCTTTTGTAATGAATTGTTAAAGAGAAATATTACCAAAGCAGGAAGGATTGCTTGTGGCAATAAACAGTAGTAACCAAAAAATATTGCTAATACTTAATATCCTTCTCTGTTAGTCAACTATTATTGAGTATATCATCACCATCACAAAAATACTTGAGAGTCTACTAGTTTCACCCTTGTGAATGAAATAGTCAATAAAGACGAAAAGAGAATCTACACTCAGAGTGCTGTAACAATTCAAGGATATACTGGATAATGTTCTTATGAGTAAATTTCTAGAATCAAAGATTATCAGACTTGGAGACCTTTATGAGACTTCACCCCATTCACTCTTATGTAACGTACGAGTTCTGTTTGCTACACTCTTACAAGTTAAGAGGTTATTACATGGCAGGGAGCAGGGCATTCTCTTTTAATTAGAACTACTTGTTAGAAAACACTACCCTATATTTGATTCTCTTGCACATCAATAGAATCACCTAGCTTCCTTTTCCACATGACCACCACTTGGATATTAAAAGATGGCAGTCATGCCTACTCCTCTCGTGCCTCTTATTCCAGAAGACACAGCCCCATGCTTTGGATCCCCTGGTTCTCCTTACCATCCTGCTTTGGCTCTTTGGGTCTCCTCTATTTTTTTCTAAGTCCTACTCCATGCATCACATCCAGCCTTGTCTCAAAACTCTAGGAGTGGTTCATGAGGGCAGAATACCATGGGACTTAAATCACCCATGTTTAGAATTCTCATAGACTTTCATATTTACAATCCTAGAGATTACTGCCAAACCCACATTTTCATCACATATGGTCTATCCTTCCCTTATTTGTAACTATACTTCCTTATTATATGTCCATGAAGGAAGATGATGATAGTACATATCTTTTAAAACTAAATTTATAACTTCACAATTATATTTACTAAAATTTATTTTAGATGTTGGCATAAGTTCCCACCTCTAACACAAGTCATTTCCAATGTTGTACAGTCCCTACTAGGAGCATGGGGAGAATGATTCAAGGGTCAATGCACAGTTTATAACTTAGGTGTTTCCTCTGAGAGCCTGCCTGTGACTCACTTTTAATCACTTGCCATAGTTCTATTCATGATGTCAGTATGTTCCAACTTATTAGCAAAAATCTCCTGTTAAGATTTTGAATATGTTTTCCCTCTAGAAGTCAAAAATAAAAAATAAAAATTAGATATAGAAGTTAGAAACTGACACAAACATCAGTTTTATTGTTGATAAACAAGTATGTACTCTGGCTGTGGTTGCACCTGGGCAACCCCTTTGCCAGTGGCACAGAGGAGGAGCTCACTCTTGTTAGCACACCTGTCTCTTGGCAACTGGAATGAAGTGCCCAATGTAGGCAGGCAGGCCAGCAGCACAGAAAGAGAGCTTGGAGCGCCAGAGCTATGCATGCTAAGACCAGAGTCCTAATGTCCCACTTCACACACAGCCCTCCCTGGGGGTGGGGAGGATCTACTCTAAGGACTGACCGTCTCCATTTTCTAGGTCAAAGAGGAACACTGAGCAAGGAAGAGAATAGTTCTTCTCTCTTCCTGCATGGACAAATAGGTGCTGGGTCCTGTCACTCCTGCTTGTGTAGGAGGAGACTAGCTTGTGTAGGGGAAGGGATGACCCACATGTCCCTGTCCACATGTAGCCCTGAGGAACACTCCTGCCTCCCCTGTCTCCATGGCCTTGTGAGTTTTTATGCGAGGTGGCTGAGGACAAGCTTTCAGCCTGGGAACAGCTCCACATTCTTCCCTGGTACATCGTTTCCTCTCCTTGAAATCTCACACTCTGGAAGGACTGGTGTCACTTGATGTCAGTCGCCTGGACATGGAGGGCGTGCCTGCTCTAAGCCTTGTGTTTCTCTCCAGGAAGCCCTGAAGGCTGTGCTGCTCTACAATGTAAGTGAGAGGAGCAGAGTGGCCAGGGGAGACGGGCTGTTGACACACCCTATGTCCTGCTACTTGGGGTGGAGGGATATGGGAGGTATCTATTTCTAGTCTTTTCCTCTCTCTCTTTCCTTTTTACCCCTAATGAGGCCTGGAGAATCTCCTCCGCTTTCACTTTTACCCATTGCAATCATCTTACCTTTCCATTTCTGGGTGGAACTAGTTCTCCTGTTTTGTACAAGTTACTCAGAAGCTTTTGCAATCTCCTATAGCATCCAACAATGAAAGTACACCAGGCATGTCTTACAGTCTTCACTCCTTTAGCTACGAGTCTCTGCTTCTCTGTCGCCTTTCAGAGGTTGGTTAACATCCTTCCAAACAAACATGATCCCACCTCCATTTGCTTCTTATGTGTGGTTGTTGAAAAAGATTCAGGTCACAGAACCCATTAGTAGTATTGAGAAGACATATCTGTACTAATTATCTGAACTCTCTTCTTCTTTTGTACTAATAATACCTTTATTCTTTTCAACGTAGTAATTGCATAATTATTATCTCATTTGGGCCTCAAAGCAATACCATGAGTTGGACCAGTTATGATTTGGTCTTCCCATTTTATATCTAGGGACCAAGGCAAAAAATGATGAAGTTATTTGCCCACAGTTTAGAAGAGAGCTGGAGGCAGAAGCAGGCCAGGACTCTGTGCATGACTCCAAAAACAGTGTCTCTTCTTCTGTATCTGACTGCACAGACCTCTCAGAACAGCTCAGCAATCATCAGGACTCAGATGGGTGACAAGATGCTGTCCCAAGAGAAGCCACACCAGTATAAAAAATATATATAAAATTTGCATTAGGAAAACAGCACAGAAGTTTTGAGTGGCATTTTTATGGTAAAAGGTAGAGTTTAAGCCCACTGGAAACTGGTGGGAGATAGACTAGTTGAACAACACAGTTCAGCTTTGTGAAACTTCTCTGGAATTGTGTAACAACTCAGATCAACTATAGGAAAGATGAAATGCTCACTTGGTACTGGTAAAGGGTCAGTGAAGGAACTATGGTACTCTCTACTAAAGCCACTAGGACATGTTTGGTGGGACTAGAAGCAGAACTTCCTTATTTACATAGTTGTCCAAATTATGTTCATAGGAAGAGTGAATTACAATCATGCACCCATACCAAGTTTGCAACACGGTGAAGGCTTAGCTTTAAGACCCATATTTTTGCCCCTCATCCTTTATTAAAATGAAAAAATTATTAAAAAGAAGAAAAAAAACCAGTAGACCACTAAAACCTCTGTTGTTTTGGATAACTCGTGTGCCAAATTATTCCACTTGGATGGAAAGAGCAAAGAAATGCAAAGGAATTCATGTGGATAGATGGCTTGAGTGCATCCACCCATCTCCCAAAGCAGCACGTTTCCAAAGGGCAGAGATAGCCTCCTGTCATGCCTCTTTTGTTTGTTTAATTTCCTCGCCAGGAATCCTTCTCTAAGAAGACGTGCTCAAGTTCTCTCTCTCCCACATTGTTTTCAAACCTGGTTCCCGCTGAATGCATTTCTAAATGACAAAGCGACTGGGTCTAAATCTTGATATGTTGAGAGAAAACCTGAACTGACAGTTGGAGAAGACAGAAAGAGGAAGGCACTATCCGTCCCTCCCTCATCTCAAATGTCATCCCTCCCTGGCCCAGGCTGCACAGACAATCCTGATGAAGAAACAGAGCAGGCACTTGAAAGTTTCTGACAGGTGTCATAGGCACAGCCATTGAGTGGCCACGAGGGATGAAGCTTGACATGACAGTGGCAGCACCATCGAGGCTGGCTGCAGGACATGCAGAGTTTGGTGTATGTCAGTTTCAATCCTTGTCATGCCTCAACTCCAGAGTGGTATCTACAAATGGACAGAGCCAGAGGGAAGTGTTCAGAAAACTTAAAAACATCCATTCCTGACCAAGCCATGTTGCCAAGCTGCAAAAAATGTAGGCTCAGCCACCCAAAGTGGGTGTGCTCCAGCTGGAGTGGGACAAAGAGGAGAGACTGGGCTGGTCCCATCGGTTTGCTGTAAGTCCCTTTGCTCTCTGTATTCATTCTCTGCATTGCCATCCAAGCCAAAGCCTTCAATCTGCCAGTTCTCCATATTTCTGTATCTAATTTTTATTCTGCCAGCGTTTTCCCCCACCCATAACTTCTGATGATTCTTATTCTTTTAATATAATGATCTCTGCTGCAGATCCTCCAGGGTCTAAATATTTGGCAAACCTGCTCTTTTGACCTGCTTGGAGAATGATTTATAATGGGAGAGGAGAGCTAGCTTCTTGGTAACGCTGTGCAAATAGTTTCATAAATATTGCTCTGTTGCATTATTTTGAAATATTACTTCTTTTAACAATCTGCCAGAGCCAAATATTTCTTGTAAATAAAAATCTGTGGCCAAGCCTCTTGCCTGGCCGAAGTAACAGGTGGTAACCAAGCTCACCTAGTGGGAGAGCCTGACTTGATTAGCTCCAGCCCAGAAGTGAAGGTTAACTGGCATTGGGCGTGATGGATGACAGCAGGTGTGTGTATGAACTTTAATCTGGCCTTTCAGCCTACTAGCGGGGGATGTATTTCTTTAACTGCTCTTAATAACATTGGCTTATTGTTAAGCATTTTCAAATATCATAAGTACTGGATAAGTGCATTCATTTAAAAAATCCAAGAAAAATTATTTGATAAAAGTCAATGGCACATATGGACTCTGAGTCTGGTTTCCACTGAAAATTCCTTGGAATGCAAGACAGGGTGATAAATCAGATGCGGTGTTGGCCTCCCTCTCCAAATGCCATGAGTCAACACTAAAGTGGAAAGAGAATTCTGGTGTTGAAGTGACCCAAGTTAAGCCTGAAATTTGAGAATGGCAGAGGGGCCCAGAGTACATGTTTTTATTGTTACCTACGCTAGGGAAACTAGGAGTGTCCAGATAAGTTTGTGCCACAAATACTGGTACATCTTAGTTTCAGCCACTTTCTGCCCTGATTTCATGTTTGGCCACTGGAGATGACTCTTTTCAATAGAATCTCTCTCTTTCCAGGGGCCTTGCCTAAATGCATTAATGCTGTCAGCTTGTGGTAGGACCTGGAGATCCTCCCCATGCACATACCACTCCTAGAATCTCACGCTTGTCCATGACTCCCACTCACATTTCAACAGCATTGACTCCTAAATATGTCTCTCTAACTGGCACAATCTTCCAAGCTCTGCATTTTGCATGGGTCATTACAAAAGTTTTGGGATACACAAAAATCCAGAAACATAAAATCCGTCCAGATGGAAACAATTGAAGCCCTCCCAGCAACACCGATAAGCTGCGCAAGCTGGAACTTGTATGGGTACATCAGAAAGGACACTGTGGCTTGTGTTTCTTGGAAGTGAAATAATGGACCAAAACACAGTCTGTCTCAAAACTTTTGTGGTGACCTACATATACTGACAGTCCCCCTGAAATGCTTATTTCCTGCCCTGAAGGAATCAATCTGGGTCCCCTGTTCCGTTTCTGGTTCTGCCATACTCCCTGAGGACAAGACTCTGACTTCTGACTTCCTTTGTTCCCTATAACCAACAGTTGCTGAGACTTGTTCTTACAGAAACCCTCCTACATGTGTCTATTTAATTTTCCAGTATCCCTCCACACAAGAATCCACTGTCCTTACTTTAGTGTTTGCAATTTCTGTACATGATTGTATGGCATACTGACATATGTGTGTATCCAGAAATGTGCAGTATATTATCTTACACATTGTTTCAGATTCATTTAAGTACTATTATATTGAACTTATAGTCTAGACCTTGGTTTTGGTCAACCGGCATCACCTCTTGTGAGATTTGCTAAAGTCGATACTTGTAGCTCTAGTTCAGAAATTTTCAGGGTTCTACTATTAATGAAGATTTAGTTTGTAGTTTTCCACTACAGCCAGTGATGCTATAGCAAATAGTCTTGTTCATTTGCAATCCTTGACATGCTTGAGAATTTCATTCTGACATAGACTCAGAGAAGGATTTGTGGTCACATGTGTTTATCTTTATTTAACATTGCCAAATATCTATGAAATATCACCATATTTCATAATAGTATCATCCACTACTGCCAAGACTGATACTTCCAAACATTTCACTTTTATACCATCCCTTCATGTTACCATGCTTTTTTGTGTTTTTACATCTAACAGACATCATATAGTACCTCAATATTGATTTATTTTATGTTTTCCTGAGTGCCGATTACCAGTGAGTTTGAGAATCTGTTTAAATGTTTAATGATCTTTTATTATTCTTTCATGGTTTATCTGATGATATTCTTTGCCCACTTTTCTATAGGGTTTTCTTTTTCTTTTTCTTCCTGCCTATAACTTATATATGCTGAATTCTAATTCATTATTAGTTTTGTATGTTTTAAATATCTTTCTTAATTCTCTGTTTGACATTTCATAGGTTGTTTTCTGGAAGACAGAAGATTTTTCATAGAGTTGAATTTATCTGTTTTCTTTCTTTGTGACCTGTACTTTTTTTTATCCTTACGAAATCCTTTTGAACCATGAGTGTAAAAATGGTCTCATAGGTTCTTCTAAAGTTTGAAATGCATGCTTTTCATTCTTATGTCTTTTATACACTGTGTGAATATGATTGTGGCAGATGGGCATGAGATACCAGTAGTGTATTTTTAACATGAAAAAACAGCAGGAATCATACTTTTCTTTTTCTTCCTAATTCTAGGCTCTTTACTCATTCCATTTCTTTATTTATCTATCCCTGGATCAGCAGTTTTTAATCACTATAGATTTATTAAGTTTTCATATAAAATAGGGTAAATTTCTAACTATTTTTCCATATGCTATCAGCTATTATTTACTTTGGCCTTTGTTGGTTTTACATGGTGCAAATATCTTCTCCCATTCTGTGACCTGACTGTTTATTCTCTTAAAAATATTGCTGAATGAGCAAAAATACTTCATGTTATATGACCCCAAATTTTGGTCTCTTCCTTTATTATTTGTGTTCTTCCTTCCTATCTAAAATCCCTTGGCTATCTCAACCTCAGAATTATATTCTCTGATGTTATCTTCTAGAAATTTATAGTTTTGCCCTTCATATTTATATCTACATATTCCACCTTGAGAATCAAGACTGTTTGTATGGTATAAGGCAGCAATCAAGGTTTTTTTCTTTCTTTTATTTTAACACATGAGTATGAAATGACTAAATACCATTTATTAAAAAGGCATTCTATGATGTCATCTTTGCCAGAGATAAAACACCTACATATGTCTGGGCATGTTGGGGCTCTTTATTGTGTTCTTTGTCCCTAAATAAGTCCCCATGATCTTAACTAATGTAATTGTATTAAAAAATTGATGACCATGTTAATAAGTTCTCTATTTGTGTTCTTTTCACTATTCTTGGCCCTTTGAAATTCTTTTCGATTTTAAAATCATCTGACCAATTTCTATAAAATCAAACCTGCTATAATTTTGATTGGAATTACAGTAGAACCTCCAGAGTTGACCACCTCCCTACATGGATCACCTGTTTAAGTTGACCTAATTTTCATAGACCGGACATGCACCACATGGATATATTAGTACAGGAGGCCTAGATTTTTATGTTGACTCCTTCTGTATGTTGACCAGTTTGTTACAGTCCCTTCCTTGGGTGGTCAACTTATAGAGGTTCTACTGTACATGGAATCTAGGTATCTCTTTGGAAAGTCATGATATTTTCTAACATTGTGTCCTCATCCTCATATATTCCTGGTCATGGTACATCATTTAATTTATTTCATCTCTCATTAAAATATTTCTCAAAAATATTATACTTTTAATAAAAGCCTTTTATATCTTTTGTTTTATTTCTATGTATTGGATACCTTTTAATATAAATTTAAGTTGTACATTAACAATCCTTTCTGCTTTTGCTGAAGCATGAATAGATGATTCATTTTTTTAGCATCTATGGAAATAATTCTAAGATTTATTTCTGTAACATGTTAAGTTGTATTATTATATTTTAAGATACTAGACCATATTTGTATTTATGGAATAAATTCCTCCGGACCATATTAATATGGGAATGTGAAGTGGGTGATCCCTTTCTTCCCCATCATAAGGTTCATCACCAATACCACATAACAAAGACAAGTTAACAAGAAAACAGCATAACAAATTTATTT
>NW_003852403.1:9091915-9092609 GCF_000181295.1 Otolemur garnettii | reverse complement strand
ATGGTGGGTTATTTAGAAAATACCTGTTGAAATTACAGATGAGCCTATGTTTTGCCAATCTCCTCAAACACATGCTCTTCCCATCATACATCTCTGCATATGCGTTTCTATCAAGCAAATGCAGTTTTGCCTCTTTAGGGTGTTCAATTCATTCTCTTCTAGATATTCTGTGATTTCAGTTTCAACTTTGTTGTATAGAAAACAAGGCTACTCTGGGGTTTTTCTATATTACTGTTTGTTACTAACTTGTGTTATTTCATTTTAAACATAGTACATTTGCAGGTACCATGTACATTTTTTGAAATGTTTTGGGGGGGCTTCCAAGTGTTCTAATGTAGTCTTATGAATATTCTATACATGGTACATTGAGAATATATCATATATTTTTTAATTTCAGTGTTTGAAGCTCAATATATATCAACTATTATACTTTTTAAAAATTATATTATTTAGATCTTCTATGTGTTGCGGAAAAAGAGAGGTGAGTTAAAAACTTAGGTGAGTGTGTTTCTGTGTATCCACTTTGCTCTCAGAGCTGTGACTCATGAATGGGAATGATATAACATTGAATGCTTCTAACCACAAACAGTTATGTGCTCATGTGTGTTGTACTCTACAGCTTCATACAGTGCCTTCTTTGTTTTGTTCAAGGACTTTTGGCCTGAATTCAATGTCATGTGTTATTAAGTTTGCT
>NW_003852403.1:9079774-9087531 GCF_000181295.1 Otolemur garnettii | reverse complement strand
TGGGCAATAAATGAATTAGTTTATTTTTACTATACTCTTTTCCTTATTTGCTGATTGCATTCTGTGTTCTTCATAGTATTATTAAAGTTTGGAGTATATATGCGTGTATACAGCAAAAAAAAAAAACCCTCATTTCTGTAAAATCATCTCCTAAATATAACAGGCTTTTGGGGAAAATAGGGTTAAGAATAGACTACTCAAAAAATCCGTGCTACTTTTTTAGAGAAAAATTAATTATAGTCCCAACAAAAACAATTTTCCAGTTAAAAAGGCTAAATTTGTTATTTAAAAAAAGGAATAAACAGTAATTATATCATTTAAAAAATGAAAATTAAGATAGTTTGAAGGGAGGAGGCATAAGGAAATCTTACCTATGTTGAGTTCTGGAAATGCAGTAAAATTCACAATGATTGGAAAATGAAGCACAATAGACCTTCAAAGTTAGTCCACATGGGCAAGGTGAGATAAGAAGAAAAATATGTAGTGACTTGGCATTGCGAACAGTCCTGTACACATCTGTGGCTTGCTGCCTTCATCTGCTGTTCTCTGGTGGCTTGAAATATCAGCATGCTAGGAAATATCACACATGAATCAGCGTGACTTCCAAAGTATACCAGCAACTTCTCTACCAATTAAAAAGTATACCAGCAACTTCTCTACCAATTAATTTCAAATTGCATATAAGCTTATGCATTATGAAGACTGAACCTTCTGCATGAGCTTTCAATAGTGCCCTTTGTTTTCCAGCCATTAAAGATGAGGCCATCAGTATACTTTTCCATTTTCTTTTTCTCTCCATTGCTCAATGTTTTTGGAATAATTTTTGTGTTATTGGAGCATGTATTATTTGCATTCTGTCTTCTCCACCAAATTACCACTTTTATTTTACTTTTCATCCTATTTTATAGTTTATTCATTGTTATAGACTTGATATTTAGCATCAGTACCACTATTGGACAAAAGGGTGCATGTCTATGGCCCTTCCTTCCTCTGATTATGTCTGTCAAGGACAGAATGTTTGTATTTCTGCAAAATTTATATGACAAAGAGCTACCTTTGAATGTAATGGTAGTTGTAACTGGGGCCTTTGGAAGGTACAGATGAAATCATAAGGATGAAGCTCCCATGGTAGGTTTATTGTATTTTAAGAAGAGGAAGAGCTATTTATCTCTCCACTATCTGAGAATACAATAAGAAAGCAGCCAGCAGCAATACCGGAAGAGAGCCCTCACCAGGAGCTAAATTTGCTTGTACCTTGATCTTGGATTTTCCAAGAACTGTGAGAAATTAATGTTCATTGTTAAAGCCCCTCAGTCTATAGTATTTTGTTATAGCATCCTGAAAAGCCTCTTCCCATGGGGGCAAAAATCTATAAGAGACATGAGGAGGTGCCACCACAAGCCCACACACTTCCATCTATATTATATTCTAATCACCAAATACCCTAGCATTGTCTGCCTAAATAATTCAGTTCTGGAGCTTGAAAGCAGCAAGTATAAAGACACATCACCTTCAAAAGGCACAATAATAGGACAGACAACTTATGTTCATAGAGAAATAATGGCAGTCCACAGATAACAGAATGACATCCTTAATATTCTGAAAGAAAACAATTGCCACCTTACAATTCTATACCCAGCAAAACTATCTTTCAAAAATGAAGACAAAAATAAAGCCAATTTCTAAACAATGACTCAGAATATTTTCTGCTAGTATACATGGGCTAAAAAAATACTAGACAGTATTCTGAGAGAAGGAAAATTATCCGAGACAGGATCCATGCAGGATGGTTTGAAGAACACAATGCAAAAGGGAAATAGGTGGGTAACCAAGAGGCATAGTGACTGCACAAAATCACAATGTCAATGTCATAATGAAATAATTTGGTTCCTCAAATGAAGTAATTTGATTCCTCAAAAACCAGAAACTACTAAACTTCAAGAAATAGTAACCTGAATAGTCCTTTATCCTTTAAAGTAGTTGAATTCTTAGTTCCATGCCTTGAAATAGGGAGAGAAGGAAAAGATGATGAGGACAAGAAAGAAGAAGAGGATGAGGGAGAAATTCTCTGTCCAGATGATTTACTGTGGATTCCACCAACATTTAGAGAAGATGCGATACCAATCCTATACCATAAATACATACAGAAAAAAGAGAAAAATTTCTTTTGTACACTGTTGGTTGGAGTGTAAATGGGCACAATTACTTGTAAATATCATTTAGTATGATCCATTGAACAATACATATTATACAACCCACTCATTCTGATCCCAGATATATTAAATGTATACACACAGCAGAAATATGCATGTACATATGTACATATGCAGCATAAGACATGTGAAAAAATGTGCATCAAAGTAATATTTATAATAACCAAATATGAAAAACACTCCAAATGTCTGTTGATTTTAGAGTGGATAAATTGTGATACAGTCAGTGGATTATAAAGCAATGAGATTGAACAAGTTTGTGCTAGACTCAACAACATGGTGGAAACTCACAAGTACAATAGTGAGCAAAAGAAGCAAGACATGGAGTACATAATTTGTGATTTCACTTACACAAATTTCAAAAAGAGCAAGGACTAATCAATGTGACAACTGTCATAGCAGCTGTCACCTTTAGAGGTGACATAAAGGGTCTTCTGTGATGATGGTTGTGTTGTACTTCTGCAGCTAAGTTGTGGCTATATCTGCTTTGTGGAAAATCCATTGAGCTCTACTTTGTTGTGTTTTCTGTAGTGTTCTGCATGTACGTTATATTCCAATGAAAATGTTACTTGAAATTTTTAAAAATAAAGAAATAAGCTGTTGTTGCCCTGCCTACCTCATATAGTACTTTTGTAATAATTAATATGCATTCTGAGAGCCAATTTTGGTTTCTAACACTACCATCTAAACAAATAAACACACAGATAAATAAATGATGATGATGAGCAGATTAGATGGGTGGATGGATGGATAGATGGATATAGTAATAGAGAAAGAGATAGATGATCAATGGATACCAGGGCTCATTGGAGAATATTCCTTGTATGTTTTGGGCAATGAATACAGCTTAATGTTATCGCAAAGAAAGAGTATCTTCAGTAGTTCCCCAGAACAGTGGTAAGAATAATAATCCTGAAGAGAAGATTGCCTGGTTGTCGTGCATTAACAATTGGAGGCTTTATACAACTTTTAAAAAGCCATAATTACAATTATTAGAATTTTTAACCTATTGTAAAAGACTGAATGTTTGTATTTCCAAACCCTAAATATGTATATTGACATGCTAACTCTCGATGTGATGGCGTTAGCATATGGGTCCTTTGAGAGGTGATTGGGTCTTGCAGGTTGAGCCCTGATGAATGAGATTAGTGCAGGGGTCCTCAAACTTTTTAAACAGGGGGCCAGTTCACTGTTCCTCAGACCATTGGAGGACTGGACTGCTGGACCCAGGACGAGTCGGCTGCTAAGCAGGACAGGTAGTGGAGGCAAAAACACCTGGCGGGCTGCATAAATGTCAGGCTGGCTGCATGTGGCCTGCGGGCCGTAGTTTGAGGATGCCTGGATTAGTGCCTCTAATCCCCAGACAGTCCAGAGAGGTCTCTCACTGGCTTCTACTGTGAGGGTACAACAAGAAGTTGGCTGTCTGCAGCCTGGAAGAGGGCCCTCACCAGAACCCCGCCAGGCTGACATTCTGAGCTCAGACTTTCAGAATTGGGAGAAACAAATGTTGTCTATTTCAGCCACCCAGTCTATGCTACTTTATTACTGCAGCCCAAATGGACTAGAAGAAACCTGTGAAATACTGTTAAGCCTATTAACAATCTTTGATCATCAAAGGGGCCAGATAACTGGTCAAAACCCTGATGCATTTCCATGAACCGGTAGGCCATGTATTGGGCTACCTGTTTGGCTGATATAGGACTTTCAATTAGAATGGGATAGACTGTATGCTCAAGACAAAATGAGATTGAAAAATTATGTCACTAGGAGGGAAATACCATGAAAACTGCAGCCAGAGACATTATGCCCCATTTCACACAAATACGTGCTGCAAATTACAGCTTCAGCCTCCCACAGGAGGGCATGTTTAAACAAAATATTTCTAAGGAGAAATGGAAACCAAATTCATAAACAAAGAAATATAAACTCTCAGCTCCTATCAGTTTGGATAAAAAGCAAAGAATGGAAGAGGACTCTGAATGAGCCAACAGATCAAGTTACTGGGGAACAAACTGGGGTCCATAACTGAACACTTTGAATTAGAGGCAGCGTCAACAGAACCAAGCACACGAACCATGGAGGTTTGTGCATATCAGTCTTCAGGACAAGATCTACGATTCACTATCTTGCTGTCTAAAGAATAGATCTTGGTATGAAAATTGTATTCCTGTAAATTTACTTTTCTGTCTGTTGACCTCCCAAGATAACTTTCCAATAAGAAGAACATAAAGGGTATGAGCTTCATTAGGCCTGGGAGAGAGAGGGAACACTGAGGAAAAGTGAGAATGTCTCAGTGAAAACCAAAGAAATGTCTAGTCAGCGCTTTGGAAAGGGATTGCAAGTAAAACCAGAGTGAAGATGAGGAGGCCTAGGGAGGTCAGAGGACCTTTCTGGAAAAGATCAGCCAGAATAGTATCTCTGTCTGGAGATGAGCACCAGCTCCATTACACCTTGGGGCCCAGCAGTAGCTTTATTCAGATCCTACAGCCTGTTACTCCATCAGCCCTTCCTTGCCTTGGTAACAGGGTCTTCTCCAAATCTCAGGTCACCTGGAACTCATCAGGCCTTCCAGAGTCTTGCTCACAGAGTACCTACTAACTAGGAGAAATTGCAAGTGGGAGGAGACTTAGGGTGCCTGAGTTAGGAGCAACAGTGATGCAGGATTGGAGTGACCCAACGTGACTATAGGCAGGGCCATGAGGAGTTGCGTCCTTGCAGACTCTCTGGGTCTGCCACACAGGGCCTCAGAGCTGGGCAAGCTGCTGGAACATGTCACATGTGCAGTCCTCTAGCTCCTGGTCAAGAGGAGGCCACAGGCTGACTCAAGTATGCCCTCCACCTACAGTGTAGCCCTTGACTTGGTGATTTCCTCCTTGAAGCATGTTCACCATGACCAGGGCAGGTGTCACTTCTGCAAATCCTACCACAAGTGCCCCAGAAATTTGTTTCCCTCTTAGCTAGACCTCAGAGGTCCTCCATATGTTATTTCCAGAGAAAGATCTCCCCTCCCTTTCCTTTCATTTTCTTCCCTTACTCCTCCTGACAATTGGAGAGCAGGGCCTCAGATAGAATGAGTCCCCAACCACTCCAGCCATGGCTGCCTATTGATAAAAGGAGCTCTTGACATCCCAACATTTCTTTTTTTCTTTTTTCTTTTTATTTCAAAATCTTAAGGTGGTGCAAATGGTTTTGGTTACATGGGTTGCTTCTGTAATGCTTGAGTCATCACCGTAAGCATACCCATCACCCAGATGGTGTTCATTGTACCCATTATGTAGGTTTTCATCCATCTCTTCCTCCTCCCTCCCCTCTGCTTGATCTCTCCTGAGTTTTACTTCCCTCTGTGCATGTGTGTTCATCAGTTAGTTCCAGTTTAATAGTGAGTACATGTGGTGCTTGTTTTTCCATTCTTTAGATACTTCACTTAGGCTAATGGTCTTCATTCATTTTTATGGCTGAGTAGTAGTCTGTTGTACATATATACCACCCTTTGTTAATCCACTCGTGAATTGATGGGCACTTAGGTTGATTCCACATCTTTGCGATTGTGTATTGTGCTGCAATAAACATTCAAATGCAGGTGTCCTTTTGATGCAATGACTTTTTTTTTTTTTTTACTTTTGAGTAGATCCCCAGTAGTAGGATCACAGAGCCAATGATAGGTCTACTTTAAGTTCTCCATACTATTTTTCATAGAGGTTGTACTAGTTCATAGTTCTGCCAACAGTGTATAATTGCTCCTTTGTCTCTGAATGTATGCCAGCATCTATTGTTTCAGGACTTTTTAATAAAAGTCATTCTAACTAGGGTAATATGATAGTTCACTGTGCTTTTAATTTGCATTTCCCTGATGATTGGTGATATTGTCTTGCTTCTTTATCCAGGATTTTTTCTCACATCCTGGGATTCTGGTATCCCTGATAATGCTTAGGTGATTTCATGCCAATCAGAATATGAGAAATGAATCTTCACCCCAGCTTTGGGTATGGGAGGTCATAGGCCAGAGCTGGGAATGTAGTAGAAATTCCTTTAATGGTTCCAGGAGCAGAAATTGCCCTCCCTCCATACCTCAACATAGTCACATTGTTCACATATTATAAAATGATAGAGTGCAACATGGTTAAATATATCACTGATTTGCCAATAATAGGTATTGGTGTATAAGTCTAACTGGCGGTGCAGCCGCCTGAGGTATTGATTTTACTGTCTAATGGTTGAGAGAGATGTTATCTTGATTAATTAGAAGTCAAAAACAAATGCATCTTCTATTAGATCTCATGTGGCATTCACCTGAAAAAAATTCTACACATGTCTTGAAAATGTTTGAAATCTAAAAGGACAGGGTGAGCAGGGAGCAAACCACCCTTCGCCACCTGTCCCTGGTGAAGATATTGTCTGTGAGTACTGGGAAAGCTGATGTGAGCTTATTGATGGATAAAGCGGCTCCCATATTTTTCTTTCTTTCAACCGCAGCCATAAATTCAGAAATTAAAAAGCAAAAGCACCACTGAACACAGAACTTTCCCTGGAGTTCATTACTGCAGACTTTCTGTTCTTGCCTAGGAATAAAGATCCACTCGTGGTGACATCTCAGAGACTGGTAAGTGGCCAGATGCAGGATTTCTTCCATGAGAGGCAGTAAAAAGCATCTAGGAGATGGTTTCCACAATCCATGAGCAGAGCGCTATTATTTTAAAGATGAAAGAGATGTGCATATCATTCCTTTGATGGCTAAATTCTGGTCAAAGACTACTCTCATAGAAAATTTAAAAGAGGGCCAGGTGTGATGGCTCATACCTGTAATCCCAGCACTTGGGAGGCCAAGGCAGGTGAATTGCCTAAGCTCATGGGTTCAAGACCAGCCTGAGCCAGAGCAAGACCCAATCTCTAAAAATAGCTGGGCATTGTGGTGGGTGCCTGTAATCCCAGCTACTTGGGAAGCTGAGGCAAGAGGATCACTTGAGCCCAAGAGTTTGAGGTTGCTGTGAGCTATGATGGCACAGCACTCTGCTGAGTGTGAGAAAGTGAGACTCTGTCTCAAAAAAAAAAAAAAAAGGAAAGAAAATTTAAAAGAGTTCAGGAAAGAGAAGTATCCCTTGAGCATTTTAATCAACTCTAAAAATAATCATCCACTGACCTTAAAATACTAACCCACACAACATGATAAGCTGTAACATAACAACATGTTATAACAACAGTTGATTTTCTTTTGGATTTGTGGGCTAATTTTTAGAAAATAATCTTCACTGGGATGTTGTTTTCTTACATTCTTTTATGATCATTCTAGAACTTTCTCTAGTTCTTCAACTTGAATGTTGCATATATCAATGAAGCTTCGGGTGAATCTACCCGCCATGTGAGCATGATAGGATGTGGAGTCATGAGCATACCTGGAATCTATTCTGAGCTACCTGTTCTGAAAATTAACTGCTCTGCCATTTATGAACTATTAATAGCTGACATTAGGGAAATTATATGGCATTTCTAAGCCTTAGCATCCTATTCACTGTCTTTGATTTATTCAGCTAATGTTTATGAAAGTGA
>NW_003852403.1:9050070-9079660 GCF_000181295.1 Otolemur garnettii | reverse complement strand
ATCATAAGACACCATTGATATTTTTATTGTAATTACTAGATAACTTCTGCCTTCATCAGGGCTAAGCTTAAGCCATCCTTGTAAATGTTGATTCAAAAGTCTAAACTACATATTTAAAATGTAGTTTTGCTAAGTAAACTTTTTTTTTAAACAAACTATTTCCAACTAGAAGAGAAGTTTTTACCTACAGAGTTCAGTTAGGAGAACTTTACGAAGGTTAAGATCTCCTTATGAGGACCCCAGGAGGCAGGAAGCCTTTGTCTGAAGTTTGACCAAGAGTCTATTTTTCTTGCCAAGAATCAAGGTGCTATTCTTTCCTTAAATGCTTTCCAATCTTCTTGCCATTCCTCAATTTCTATATTAGCCAGATCAAATAAGACCAGATCTGGGCTTGAAGTTAATTCATCCACCCAATGGACGTTTCCCTCATTCCCATTTGGCACCAGGCTCTGTACTGTGAGGCAGCGACACAGCAGAGGGCTTCTCTGCCCTCCTGAGGCTCATGGTTTAGCTGAAGGTCTTCAGGGAAGTCTTAATCTCCTCCTTGTCTGACAATTTTGAGGGAATGAGCTGTTGGGCTGAATGAGGGTGGGGTGAGGACATGGGTGATAATCTCCTGATCCACCTTTTTCAGCAGCTCTGAAAGTTTAGTGAAAAGAATGGCCCAAGAAAGCTGCCCTCAGCATACAATTTATAGGCAGAAAGTGGTTTAAAGAAGCCAATCTTTAAAGCTTCATGTTAAATTTATGTGTTTTTTTTTTCAAAGGAGTTTACCATGAGAGAAAAATATACTAGTGTAAAATGTCCAGTTTAGCTATTCAATTATCCCCTTCCTCCTAGTGGGGAAGGGACTTCCAAAGGAAAACTCCTTGTCTCCAACCCACTGACATAATTCACTGAAGAGAAGCAACGCAGAATCCTTCTAAAAAGGCCAGCCCATGGATCAGATGCGCTCCAGGAGTCTTCATTGGCACCCCCAGCATTTATTCAAGTTGTCAGGACACCTTAACCCATTCAGTAAATGGGCAGTGACTACAGCAACCACAGTATCCTGGGCTTTTCCTCTAGATCCTGTGGGATATTTGTGTGTGGTCATGGCTAATGGCAAGTGGATTTTGATTCTTATGTGTTTATGTTCTTGGGCATACTCAATCTTGTCAACGTAATTCCACCATATCAATAGGATCATTCAGATGAAACTGATCATTTCACAGAAGAGGAAACTGAGGCCCAGAGATGAAGAGTTTTCTTAATACTTGGAAAGAATAAGAAAGGCTCACACAAGGCATATTCCTCATTGTACAGTGAAACCTCACCTGTTTTTCAAGACCCAGTTCACATCTCCTTCGTCCAAGAGGCACGCTCTGAACCTTGTTCTTTCCCCCTATGTGGGCAGCTCTTTCGCCTAACTTTGGCTGGCTCCTTCTCACCCTTCCAGAATCATTCTCAGTGACACTTCATCAAAGAACCCCTATCTGATCATTTCATCTAAATGAGATCTTTCCCACAAATTTTCTGTGAGTATAAGCAATTGTTCTCCACCACAGTACTTACATATAAACATATATGTAGTATATGTGTATATACTTGGGGGGTTTTCACTTTTGTTTTGTTTCATGTATGCTCTCCCAGTAGACTGAAAGCACCAGGCAATTAGGAACCAAGGTCTACCTGGATCACCAAATTAAAGCCAGCATAGCGCTGGTCACAGAGTGGGTACTCCACTGAATAAACGAATACAAGAATCTCCTACCCATCACCTTGTATCTCCCCATTGACTCTGGCAACACATATTGTCAGCATCTCGTAATGTTTATTACATCACATATTACATTGAGTGCATTTCTTGTTATAGTTTTATATATTCATGTGTTACCATTTCTGATAATATTATTTGTTAATTATTAGCAACCCCATAGTATTTGCTATTCATTAAAAATGATGATGTCTTACATATATTAAAATAATTTATTCTCAGGAAAACTATTTTAGAGGTGAGAAAATAGACTCAGAAAGACTAAAAGCATCATAGCGCTGGGCTGGTTAGCTTTTTTTGGTAGGCCAGTTGTTTTATACCTAGAGTAATTAACCATCCCAATGTGTCTAGGGCTGTCCTGGTGCCAGCAATGAAGGTCCTGTGTCCCATGACATCCCCCAGTCTTGGGGAAACTGACAGCTGTTTACCCAAGTTGCACTCCTTTGTAAAATAAGTTCCACTGTGTAATATACCACATCAGTAACTTGCGTTTAGACTGGCAGTGTTTTCCAACCTTTTAACCTTATGGCACACTTGAACCTATAGGTAAATGTCCACGGTGCACTTAAATTATATTGATGCAAAAAAAAGAAAAAGAGTTTAAAAAAAAGAATATATCTACTATGCTTCAAACTTCTTTCAAAACTAATTTAATTAATAATCTTTAAAAACTTTTGCAGCACACCCAAGATCCTCTTGGCACACTGGTGGAAAATCACTGGTTTGGAGGGTCTCAGTCATCATTATGAAAACACACTTCATTTTCTAGCTACATGGAGTATTTGGTATCATGGAGAAAATATCAAATGGTACAAGCTACTTAAGATAATGAAGATAAAGCTAAAATTTCACGTGATTTTCCTTCTTTCATTTGCTTCACTCCAACCAGAAAGTCAGATCTTGTAACACACCAATGTCTGTATCTGTTTGCACACAGTAGCTGACTCCCCTTCCCACATGCTGAGGTGAGGATTCCTCAACAGACAGTCCCCCGGTTACAAACGACATAGGTTCTACAAGTTTGTTCTTAAATTGAATCTGTATGTAAGTTGGAACAGGTATATTTACCTATTAGCTGTAATAGCCTCCATGCCTAAGTGTGAATTGTATGTAAGTTGGATGTTCGTAACTCGGGGACTGCCTGTACTGGAATCTTCTGCCTGCAGGGTTCTTGTACCAGCTGGACAGTGAGTAATCCTGAGACACCTGGGGTTCATACTGCCCTTGGGATCTGACTCAGTATTTGATCAAAAACATGGAATTACTATAAATATATAAAGAAAAGCATATGAGTGCCAGGGCCTCAAGTCCGTAGCAGACAGCAAGGACAGACAGACCCTGAGCAGGGAGAACAAGGACAAACCCAAACCTCCAAGGCTGAGGGTGAGGGGGAACCCATGTTGGTCTTTCATCTCTTGTAGTCCCCACCTTTGGGGAAAGGCTGGCCTAGTTTCTCAGGGGTCCCCTTCCAGGCACAAAAGATTCATCCATCCAAGCAGGGCCTGGGGAAGCCCCGAGCCTGCCTGCTGCCCACAGTCAAGCAGATGAGTCAGCAGTTAATGACGACCATGCAGGAGCCGCCTCCCCTGACCTCCTGAGAAAGTAATGGAACTGGGTTACCCCTCTGCTGTCCCCTTCCAGATTTCATCTGAGTGTATCCTGGCTCCTACAACAATCTGGAACCAATCAGAGAAGAGAACTAATTGTAGCTCCAGTTAAGCAAAGCTGATATGATACAAACTTCCAACAGTCCACCCTTGTCTACTTAGCATCCATAAGCATTCCTTGCAATTGTAAACAAAAATAGCAAAATTACATGAAGGTAATATTGGTATACCTGCGCTAGGGATCCCACAATCTCCCAGGCCTTCCAGGAGCTTTCACGATGCGTGTTGCATCCAATGACTTTCCCGATCCAAAGCCTGTGCTACACCTTGTTATCATCAGTATATTTGGATGGCAGATACACTGGATGCCATCAGCTGGATGGCAGATTTCTCTATTCAGTGCCTCAGTCATTTTTACTCAATTTACTCCTACCAAGGGTTGCCTGGGAAGCGCAATGAGGTTGTTAAATTCGTGATACACATGTGGATTTTGAGAGTCTGTGTCTTGCCCACCCCAGGTAGGGGGACTTGCGTTCTTAGCCTCTCCACTTTTCTCTCAACTGAGTAACAAGACCCAGGTGAGCCCATCTTTTCTGAGCTCACCTGTGCCTTTATTATTTAAAAAGAGAATTTATTTTGTTGATTTGCTTTGGACAGCACAAAACAGAGCAAAAAGAGAGGGGAAAAAACTATGGCACACAATAGACCAGGTGGTATTTCCAAAGGAGAGTTGTTGCATTTTGTTAGGCTTTCCGTCATTCCTGCATGCGGGCCTGCTTATGTGCACACCTCGTCTTCAAAACTAGCCTGAATGTTCCTCTCTAAAGCTAGAGGATTGGTCATATCATGTCTTTTACCATGCTTTCTCCTAGTGTTCCACATCCAGCGGTGCCCACTGTTTGAAACAATGCTCAGTGGCATGAGCGTCATGCCCTTAAGACAGTGTACTAAAATCACACGCAAGGAAAAACTTAAATCCGTGTACAAAAGCCATTTGCACAATTCACCCATGAGGGTGTTCTTGGATAGAACCACAAAGTGGCCATAGGAACTCCCCACTTTGCCTCCCCTGCACTGAGCACCCCCGAAAGCCCCCAGCAGCAGCAGCTCTACAAAGCACAGCAGGCCTTTCCCCATCACCTGAGTCAGACCGGGTGGACAGTTAAGCAGAGAGCGGCTAATTCAGTCAGCTTGGCTCTCTCTGCTCTGCTCTGACTGACAGGCCAGGGCCCTGCTCACCCCTGAAAACTAGCATCAGGGAATGACATACAGTTTGATAACATAAGATGCTTAGGTTTTTTGGCTCAAGTGAGATGTTCAGAGCTAATAGCCCTGTGAGCTGAGTTTTAGCTGCGATCTGCACCTTGAGATATCCGTTATGTCTGGCTCAGGAAAAAGGGAAAAGAATGAGAGCTTATTTCTAGAAAGGTTTCCGATGAGCTGCATTTGTCATTGAAGGGGAAGATGGGTATAATTAGCTTGTCAGTCTAGTTTGGGCTGAGCAGGCTGTCTCTGCTAAGAAAGATGGACTAACTGCCAGAGCCACTGACAGGCAGTCGATAGCGCAGCAATTAATGTCATAAATAATTCCAGAACCAATTACATCAAAATGGACTCAGAGCTTTAAAAAGGTACAGAATTCTCTTATTCTTCCTGCTAACAGCAAGAAACAGCTTTCATTTTTCTCTGTAATTACTTTTCATTGTATATAGCAATACAGCGGAGCTTGTCTGTCCGCAGTTAAGGCTCGCCTTTCTCCGAGCCTCGTCCTCCGCCGTCGTCCTCCCTCCTTCACCCCGCAGGACAGGCTGCTAAAGTGGAGCTTCCCTGCCCGAGCAGTGGGGTGGCTGGATAATCTTTTGACTTGGCTGTTGTGGGAGAACTCTGGCTACACCTAAATGATTAAGAGCCAAGTTTTCGAAAATGTCACGGACAATGACAGCAGAGTGCCCCAAACAATGGCATTTGGAAATGAAGACATTTGTGAAATAAATGGATTTGTCTTATTATTTTAAAGGTTGCTGTGACTTTGCTTACACGGAATTTATTGATTTCCCACCCCACCCCCCTCCTCCTTCTGTACCGGGGCAGGCGTAGAAGCCAGGCCAAGCTCTTCCCTTCACAAACTGCAAACACAATTCAATACCGCCCGTGTGTGCTAATGGGCATTATTTTTTTAAGAGAGAGGATCGGTCTCTTTAACGTAGAGTTTTCCTTGAGCTGTCTCAACTCTTCAGCTACTTCTCTGCACATTATAGCACGTACGTAGATAGCACAAAAGCTATTATACTCGTAATAGCAACCACACACTGGATACGCCCGGTGCTGATGGGGCCCCACCCCACTCCCTGCCCCCAGACCGGTCAGTTGCCTCTGTGGCTGGTTTAGAGACAGGAGGGGATTGCGGGAGAGCAAATTGCTGTAGTATTCATTCACAGCTTTGTTCCAGGCCTGACAAACATTTCCAACTTTTCAACCATGGTGGCATTTACTCCAGAGGGACCAGAGAAAATGGCTCATGAAGCTCCCACCATTTCAAAACCAGAAACAGCTGCTGGTGTCGCTTGCAGTTTGCTGAGTAGGCTCGGGCTTTGAGCCCCTGCCGCTGATGGCTCTCCCTTCAGCAGTGTAGGTGTCACCGCGGTGAGTGGTAATTACAGCGGAAGATTTTAGAGGACACGGGATAATTAGGCCAGCCCGTGCAGGCATAAACACTGACATTTACCATATTAAAAACTGGAGATGTCGGCATTTTTCCTCCCTCCCAAGACCACAACAATAGCAACCTCACCAACAAAGGCGAGTTTTTCGAGAACAAAGGGTCTTCGCATCACAGGGAGTTGGAGTGCCTGGGGCTTGGCAGTTGGTCCCAAACGGGTTCTGCTGACCGTTTGGAAAAGGATCCAATCCGGCTGAGGTTATGCAGTTCACATTCCTTATTACTGATCCTTCCTCTGGGACCCTGAAGCATCCCATAGCCTAGGTTTGTTGGTGGAGGGGTAGGAGCCTGATAAATTACACCTTGCAGAGAGCACCTTTCCTCTTCTGCTCTAGGCTGAACATGAGGTAGACACCCAATACCGCCTTCACCTGGACCAGGGCGATTCCATGGCAGTAAGACCGGGTATATTTCTTGGTTCTTTGGCAAATGACAGACAGTAGAAAGGTAGGTGAATCCAAACTCTAGACCTTTAAACCCAAACCTTCTCTCTAGGGGCTGACACTGTGACTGAATCCCCAAACCCTCCATCCCAGATAGAAATGGAATACATACTTGTTCAGTAACACCAAGGCTGCCACTGCTACCTCTGCAAGGGAGCCCTTCTGGAGGACACAGCGGTGCTCCAGATGCAACACTCTGAAGCCAGAAGGACCTGGCTTTGAAACCCAGCCTGGCCACTGCCTAGTAAAGGACTCTGGGCAAACAAGATTCTTTGCCTTTTATAAGGTGAAAACACCTTCCTCATTGAGTTGTCATGAAGATAAACCAAATAGGGGCATTTAAAGCATTGAGCACTCAGGAAGAATTTAATGAATTGGCAAAATTCCTTAGGATTACAAAAGTGTATTTGCCTCCAATGGGCAAGTGTGGTTGAGATGGATTCCCCCAAAGAAGAAAGAAGGCTGAAACCCCACAATGGCTAAGTGAGAAATGCTGCCTACTCTCTGAAGGCAGGACCTTGGGAGAAGTTTGTGGCCACATAATAAAGAGGGGTGGATCTGCTCTCACCAGTGCTCCCTTACCAGTGCTGTGGATGTGGGGGAGGGCTTTCAACAGGGAGGCCACACTCTGGCCTTTCAGATGGGAACTCCTCTGAAAGGAACTCCATGGGTTTAAAAAAATATTCTGAAATATAGAGGTCTTCACGGTTAAGCCAAACATTCTCACAGTGAGGGCTGAGGACCTGCCTCCCCTAGAGGTTGCTGGGGATGGGGTCATGCATCTGAGTGGTCTGGGAGAGAAAGCCACTGTAGACCCATGAAAAGAACTGGAATCCTTTAATCTGGGTGTCTGTGTGCTGTGTGCTGTGTGACTCTGGGCAACTTACAATCAGAACTTGAATTTCCTCACTTGTACATGAAGGGAACTATCTCACCCTTACTGACCACACTGAAGGAGGCTTAAACAAGCTAGCCAAGGTAAAACACCGGCCCACATGATGCTAAAAGCACTGCCCTTCCCTTTGCAGAATCCTTCTTTCACCTGTAAGACTCATGGCCTTCCTCCCAAGGCTCTAATGACAAATGGCATATAAATAGGAAGCACTTCTGTGTTGTTGTTTATACCCCGAGAGTTTTCTGGACGTGGCCACTCCAATCCTTAAGATGCCAGGCTCTGAGTGCCTCGTCCTGATCCTCCTGCTTACTGGTCATCCTTGCTCTGCTGAGAGTTTTTTCTGCTATACAGGGTCTTGGGAAGCAATTCTCCTGCCTGGCTTTTCCTTAAGCTGATGGGAGTGAGATTGGCACCCATTCTGTAGGAACTAGGGATTATTGGTGTGCACCTAGACTTTGGAGTCAAACAGAGTTGGATTCAAATGTTAGTCTCACTACTTCCTTGATACACAGCCTTGGGCAAACTAAGAGCTCTTTGACTTAGTTTTGCATTTTGTTTACTCTTTTTTTCTTCTTGATTTAATGGACGTAGTAATATCTACTTTATAAGGTTTTAAGGAGTATTACGTAACATCCAACAAGACAGTCATATCATATTAATAGCAGTAATAAAAGCAGTAGTTGTAGAGTAACAATAACAATAATACTAGTAGAAGATACTGTGTTTTAAACCCTCACTGAACTCATAGCTAAAAGTGATCCCAGCTGTAATTGCAATGCATTTTCTAACCTTAAAGCCCATGTTGAAAGTACTGTATAATATGCACGAAGCACCTGGCACACAGTGATCTGTAATTATTGTTTTCTTTGTTGCTGGAGTTGGATGACAGTCTTTAGTTCTCTGATTGAATTTTGGATTTGTTTGAGACAGCTGGGTGCTCTATTGGGGTCTCCTTCCTCCCAGTGCCTTTGCAGGGGGATAGACAGGCTCCCAATACCACTGTCGATTTCAGGCTGTCTCTGGTTGGAGGATTAGGAAGGGAGCTTGGTGGCAATGCTCACTGCGAAATTTCTGCATGGTGGTGAGTAGAACACCCCAAACAAGGGAGTCTTAAATGCTAGGGAGTGTTATTGAAAATTTACTAAATTCCTGAAATGTATGTGTGTGTTTTCTGTGTAATGCAGACATTCCCCCAAATCTCCCTTCTTCACCTCAACCAGCATCCCTCTCTCTTTCTTGTCTGCCCTCTTTCCAGGTCTGCCTCATCTAACTCCCCTGTGAATAGAGGTGAACATACCAAGGTACTTGAGGGTATGTTCCAAAGTCACTTCTCTCCACTTGATTGTAAACCACTGCAGAGTCGGAATGTTTTACCAATTTTCTTCTGTTGCTGTACGTCTGTCTCTTAGAACTGCAAATGGAACACGGGAGCCACTGAGTAACATTTGTTGAATGTATTAACGAATTCGATTTGAATTAGAGCTCTTTGAAATTGCAGAGGCTCACAGAGCCTCTTTTCTCAGAATGAAGATTTCCAAAACAAAAACAAGACCAAAACAAAAAACCCAATTATTCTGAAATTTCAGGTTCTATTTAATTTTTTCAAATTACCACACTTTCTTTATCAAATGAAATCCAATTGCCCCAGTCTGTTAGGCCTGCTACAAACTCAGACTTCTGGGCTGTTGACTTAGACCTCTCTTTTTGGAGGGATAGATGGAAAAAAGAGATAGGAACAGGAGAGCTTAATATCTTATTTTTATTGTCATTATTCAAGGCCGCATACAAAAGTTACCTTTTTCTAACATATAAGACTTATCCTTACATTAAATACAAATATTAATTACCGACATTTTTTTTTTACATCTTGACTAGATAAAAATCCAGTTCTGTGGGGTTATTAAAAATTTTTAGGTGGTTAATTTCCCCTTCTCACCATCACCATACATAAATAATCTAATAATGATCAAATAGAAATAAATTTTTTCTCCCCTGATAGAGTCTTTTTTCTGAATGGACATCCCAGAGTAACACCTGAGTTTATTAGAAAAAAAAAAAAAAGAAGAAGAAGAAGAAGAGAGAGAAGATTAGCAGGAGCAGCACCCAGGAACAGGAGCTAGGATATCATTGAGCAATGCATCTTATGAATGTATGAGTGGTAACGAAAGGAGATAAGCCCCTTTGGGGGCCAGCATTGCTAAATGGGAGGCAGAGTTGACGTCTGGATTTTTAATCACTTTGTCTACCAACTTCCTCCTAGACTCAACTATGCCACTGCTCTTGGATTTTAGCCTAAGTTTAACATATATTTTCATGAATTAAGTAAATATCCCACAAACCAAATTTAGAAATTACATATTTCTTATACTGAACAAACTATGTCCAGGTTTGGAGAGTAAAGGGGAAGCACGTAGGCAATTCTATAAGCAAAGTACAGATCTAGGGTAGAAGGGAATGATCATTCCTCTAGGCTTGTAATGAGCAGGTATTTCAGCTTCTTATAATGTTATATCAGAGCTTAACCTGCAGTGTCTCAACCCAGTCATGTGAGCTGATAAATTGACTTAAGTTGGACCTAATACAATATCAAATTATTCCCTTTTCCATTTAACTTATGCTTCCTATTTCTTTTATCTTGGTTAACTTAAGGGAAGATCTTACTCTTTTATATCCTTAGGAAATTTGCAACCTCCTTATTGTTTAGTATAACTCATTTCATACTTTATGATATTGATCTTTTATACACAAACTTTTTTTTTTGAGACAGAGTCTCATTTTGTTGCCCTTGGTAGAGTGCTGTGGTGTCATAGCTCACAGCAACCTCCAACTCTTGGACTCAAGTGATTATCTTGTCTTAGCCTTCTGAGTAGATGGGACTACATGCACACACCACAATGCCTGGCTGTTTTTAGAGATAGGGTCTCACTCTTGCTGAGGTTGATCTTAAACTTCTAAGCTCAAACAATCCACCTACCTCGACTTCCCAGAGTGCTAGGATTACAGACATGAGCCACTGCATCTGGCCTTGCACATGCTTGATTTTTATCAACAAATTCTAAGGTCGAGGAAAGTATGACCATATACATCTTTGAATTTTCTTATACCCAGCATAATTTCCTTTACACAGTAGGTATTCAGTTAGCAGTTGTAAATGAGGACTAATGGCAAATTCAGAGAGAAGTCCGTATGCCCAAGGATTAATGAAATCGTCATTCATTAATTCATTCTAATATTTATTACATATTTACTATACAATTAGTATTGCAATAATGAATGAAATTAGTCTGAAGATACATGTGTTCTTCAGAACTCTCATAAATTCCTGATATGGCTGCCTGGAGAAAGCAGAGGAAGGAGATTTTGGAAGGACCAGTTCTTGGGATCATTTTACACTCCAATGCAGCTTACCACTTTAGCTTGTTGGGGAAAATACAGATGAGAATTCTCTGTGTTTAATATCTGTCATTAAAATGACAGTAATAAAGCCTAAGACCCAAAAAGGGGAAATCAGCTGGGTCCTTATAGATTGTCACAGCCAAGAGCAATAAAAACTAAATCAATCACAGATCGTGGCAATAGATAATTTAGCTAGTACTGGAAATTAAATGAAAGGACATTTCCAGCACTCATCTCCCATTGTGGGAGAATGAACATGCTCTTGGAATTCAGATGGGCTCATTGAACAGTCTAGGGTGAAGATGGGGGGGAAGAAGGGAAAATTATTTAAATGAGATTTAAATTGCTTTGTTTCCTTATTCCTCCAAAGGTTGCCTTTGTTATTACACTGCAGTATTTTACCATCAACATTTTTGACACACCATGGATTTCTTGGTATTTTCACCCTTCTTCCAGGGGAGGGAAGGAAGCTCTCCTGTGAGGGCTTCTGCAGTCTGGGCAGCGGGACCCCCAAAGTCCGCTCATCCTTAGAGGCTAGTTTTAGAGTAGGGTTTTCTGGAACAGAAGCAATGGGGAGAGGGCCAAAGAGGACCTCCAGGAGCCTGGAGATCTCTGTTCCAGGCCTGTCTCTGCCACCATCAATCACAGATCAACAAATCTGGGCTTCAGAACTCTCACTGGCAAAGGGAAAAGATTAGACTCAGTGACTTCTCAGAACCTGCATAGTTTTATGGCTCTGTTATCCTATTATAAATGATCAGTGTGAAGAACAGAGTCCCAGTATCATGGCCTTGGGCCTGAGGAGTTTGGCTACTAGACTGAGTGAATGCCTTTGAACACAGCACACTTAACATCAAGAATTAATGGATGAATGAATAAGCAGTGGGCAGTCTTCCATTCTCTGTTGATTGGATCTAGTTCACTGCAGCATTTGCAGTGAGGAAATATTTTTCTTTTTTCAAATACAAATCCTCTTTTGTGCTGATGTACAAAAAATCTCTGGATCCATTTCCAATGTTTGCTTTCCCTGAAGAAAACTATCTTGTGTCCAGTTTCTGGTAAGAGTACTCTCATTGGATATTAAGCCACCTTCCCTGACCCTGTCGCAGTATGGTCTTAGCATGCATGTGGGGAAGAGGGGTCATGTCACTTCTGGAAGAAGTAGATGATGTTCTAGGGCACTAAAACTCCCTGGGAAGAAGATATCAAAGTTAGTGACTGAAGGAACAAATCACCTATTCTCTCCCATTGGCATGAATGACTGAAATAGGCCCAGTTACTTAAATCCAGCTGAATGAATTTAGACATAGCATGTGTTACTTCTAAGGTAGGATATCCAGCTGGAAGGGTCTATGCCAACAGCAAGGAAGGGAAACGTGGGATTAGGGAGTAATTGGAAAGACTTGAAGAATGTCACTTGATCACTGAATTTTAAAACTATGTCCCAGGCAATTCTAAAGGCCAAAAGACCTTTCTTTGGGTTTGAAAGTAAATGATAACTAATGAACTGTTGATAAGGCACATTCATTGCCTCCTTGGAGAACTTTAGGGAAGGAGCAGAGTTTAGAACAGAAAACAATAAGTTGGACTCAGACATTCTGACTTTCACTAGGATTTCTGTTCTTTCAAGATCCACTTTTCTTCACCAATAGACACCATTCTTCCCCACTTGCGGATTGAGTCTCTTCCCAAACACGAAGATTTTCTAGCTGTTCTCAGCAATCTCTTCATCTTTTCACAGAACAGTGGTCCACCTTTGGGGAATTCACCACTCTCTGCGCTAGGCATATTACATGTGTTATCACAACAGCTTCAAGACATTGGTACATTATCCTCATGTTGATGAAAAATCTGAGGCTGAAAGAGATTAAGTCAATTTGTCCAGTGGAGCCAGGACTTAAACTCAAGCACCCTAAATCTGGGCTTGTGACTTAAATACCAGCTCAGACTATTAAGTTTGCAAACTCATCCTAGAAAAAGTGCTACATAGCTCATTGCTGAATATCACTGCAGTTATCTTCGAAGTGTTCCCTTGGGAAGCTATGCACCAATGTCACTGCCCCACAGTGCCCTTCAAAGTCCTTTTCCTAGGATGAGTTCACGACCTTAATTGTCTGACCTCATACACTACACTGTGACACTGCATTACCTGGTAATGGTTAGAACTGGCCCTTTAGAAAGGAATTACCCACTCTTTGCTTCTAACATTGTTTTATTTCTACATCACGGTGATGCCACATCACTACTCTCTTCTGTCAACCTGGCTTCAAATGTTTATAAAGCAAGACTCAAATCTCTTTTTCTCTTTGCCATCTCTGTCCTCTGGCATCTCCAGCCTGTACCCACAGCACAATGATACTAGCATGGTAGGTCCCTCCAAGCCCACTCTCGCCTTGGGACCCTGACTAATTGCTCATCCAAGACCATTTTCCTTTGAATTGTCCTTTTGTCTGAACCTTTGTCTCCACTGAGCTGCAAGAAGCCCAGGGGGCAAGTGAAGCGATTAGTCCCTGTGTGCACACAGCCTTTGTGCAGCTGGGCTGCACACCCAGTTTATTATCTTAAGAGGAGGATCTGGTTTAGACTAAGTTTACATCTCATCTGCCTCCCATTCATTAGATGGGCTCCAGGGCTCAGCTTACATTGCATAAGCTCGGCTGGTATGTATACAATGCCAGCAATCAGAGCAGGCTAACATGTGTTGAATACATCTACTGCATCTCAGGTCTCTGAAGGTCACTCACTAAAGTAATATATGGTGCTAGTGTTGGTGGCTGAAGGTCAAGTCATCTTGCTTTTCATAATGCATAAACCTGAAACTCACTCAGGCACCAATCATATGACCTAAACCTTGGAACAAATATTTTACTAAGTAAATCAGTGAGCATGCTGGCATTTCTATTAACCTTCAATGCACTGCTGACAGAAAATGAATAATGATAAATAATAACTCAAGCCTGTAAATCATGCTTAGCATCAGAAGCAAAAAAAAAAAAAAGTGCTCGTGTGTGCTACCATCTGTTAGGAGGAGAGCAGCGGAGATTTGAGGGGTGAGGTGGGAGAAGGGAGGGCAGACTGTCATTGGCTGGGGTAAGCACCTTTTGGATTCAATAAACTGACCAAGAAAGGATAAGCCACTTCTGGACAGGATTGATGGAGTGAGGAAAATCCCTTTTCTTCCTGTCTTCAGTTTGATGGGTGTTTGTTTCTGATTTTCATCTGCCACTTTTGAGTGTTTCCTCTTTCCCCCCATCTTTTGCCCCATTAAATCTGTTTCCACTCTATCCACTGGGTTTCCAGGTCATTTGAAAAGGGGGTCCTCTAACTAAGCAAAACTCTCTTAGGGACAATCTTCCACCCTGCCTCACCTCCCACTTGGAGCATTTGGTTCTCATTGCCCCAGTGGACAGAGGCAAGAGCTGAATCCCTGCCCTGAAGTTGTTACCCTTCCTCATGAACAGGTCTGCAGAGCAAAGACCCAGGCATGCGGGCCTCTAGACTTCTAGCACATTCCAGGATATTGCACTGTGATTCCAAACAATCTTGGGAAACAGAAATGACTCCCAGGTCTATCAGGTCTAAAGGACAGTGACGACTCCAATAGAAATTTCCCTTTAGAGCAGTATTTTACAACTTTTTTACCTGATGGCACACTTGAATCTATGCTAAACTTCCACGGCACACTTAAAATATGTTGGTCAAAAAAAGAGTTAAAAAAAAAAAGTATATACTTACTGTGCTTTAAACTTCTTTCGAAAAATAATTTCATTAATGATCTTTAAAATTTTGCATGGTACACCTAAGATTCTTTCTTGGCACCCAAGTGTGCCACGGCACATTGGTTAGAAACCACTGCTTTAGAGGAAAACTCTCAGTACATTTGAGTGAAGAAAGTTCTAGAAGTTGGTGTTTGACATCTAGGAGTATCTCTTTCTGAGGTTGGGACATACATTTGCTTATTTCTCATCTCTCTTCTCATTCTTTCAGTTGAGCCAATATTTGCCAAGCTGGCTTTGCCTTCAAATGTGCTCTAGCCAAGAAATAGACACGCATGTTCTGTGGTGAAGTTTCTTGGACTAAAACTCCATCTGCAATGCTTTGCTGATTGTGCCATCAACCCAAGTCCCAAGGCAGCTCTGGCTTCAATTCATTGAGCGCTCTGACTAGAGGTCACATTGACCTTTTCTCTCTTCCAGACGACCCAGACGGTCCAGACAATAGGCTACTTCCGAGGAAGCCAGGGCTGCCAACAGGCTCTTCCCCTCAGATACCTGTGTTTGCTTCTCTAAAAGAAATGGGGGCCAGTTTTCTCTGTGAGAGCACCAGCTTACTGAGCTAAAGAGAGTGTTGCTGATTAGAATGTGTGACCCCTGGGTCTCTGCCCATGCAGGCTACTTTGAGTTGAATTAATCTTCTCCTTGGGAATTACACAACCAAAGAGAGAATACATTTCATCTATTGTTTATACCACGAGAGTTCCTTGGATGCTGGTAATTGAAAGTCATTCTGCACGCCCTGGGATCAGAGTTCTACGAAGTGATGATAACCCAGACAGGATAAACAGGAAAAAAGTAGTTCTAGCTCCTCAAAGAAGTTTAGGCCTTTGCCTTTCTTTTATTTGCTGTTGGGATCTATTTGGATTTGGGGCCTCATTAAAAATTTGGTAGGAATATGAAGCTAAAGAGCTCTAAGTTTACAGTGGGAAACTTACTATATGGTTAACTACCAAACTGAGTAACCTGGGGCAGATGGCATCCCCCTCTCAGCCTCGGTCTTTTCTCCCATAAACTTGTCCGACGTTGTGAATCTGTGTGGTGGCTTTCCTCCACAGATTCGGCTTTTTCCCTTCTCTTTCTCCTTATGTCTTTACCTTCCCTTTTTTTTTTTTAATTAGAGGAGAAAATAGATGAAAGAATAAAATGAAAGGAAAAGCAGAAAATTAGCATTTTCTCTGCTGCACATTTCAGTTATTAATATTGCAATTTGAGGTAATGAAATTCACAAAACGCAAAGGGTTTAAGGTTGGCCTAGCGGGGTGAGCTCAGACGCATGGTATATGGCTTGAATTTCAAGGTGAGGCTCATTATGCAGAATGCACCATGTGGGCAAGCTAAAAATGCCATAAAGCCTTCACTTTTGCATTTCTTGACTTTAATGTTGCATTACTGTAGGTTTTGGGTTTTAATATGCTGTATAAATAGAGAATACATATTTGTAAGTACAGGTGCCGTGAGAGGGAGGATTTTTCTGTTCTGAATCTCAACTCTGTGTGCTCTCTGGTTGACTTTGTTAGAAAGCAGGTGGGAGAAAGTAGGACAGGGTGAGTTACCCAGGAACAGTCCTCATTTATGTCCAGATCCATTACGAAAGGCAGAGGCTTGCTTTTTGCCCTCACTGCAGTTTGCAGAGGATTTAGTAATAGAGACCAAAGGCTCCTGGGAGGGGAGGCATCAGGATAAATGGGAGATTTAGCTTGGCTTGTCCCTGGCAGCCGCCCAGGCTGGCCCTGCTCAGGCGCATCGGTGCAGCCCTTCCCCTGCCTCTGCCGATGGTCAGTGTCAGCTCCCTGGCTTGTTTTCCTTCAGATTAATGATGCTGCTCGTAGTGAGCAGTGGGTGGAAGTCTTTGGGCAACAGAAAAGATGGGAGTGGCTGTACGCCAGCTCTCTAGCAGAGGCAGAGCAAATTCTCTGCATCTCACGCAGAAGGTGAGTGAACTTCTGGAGGCTCTGCTGGAGGGGATGTTGAGTCCCCACTGCCAAGGGCTCTCCAGAACCACCACCCCCATCTGACCAGTTTCTCTCTATTGTCCAGGCAGCAAAGGGCTTGCTCTCTCCTCCCGTAGGAGTCATCACACCTGTCAGTGTCAGCACGCATAGCTGTCTGATGGGAGCCCACTCAGCTGGCTGGACTCCTAATGGTCCTTCCATTACACAAAGACTGAAGATGGGATGGGAAAGGGTTTATAGTGCAGGGAGGTGAGTACTGCAGGAGAGGCAGGTTTGGGCAGGAAGCGAAACACCAGCTTCTGGAATTTAAAGAGCAGCGCTCTCGACTTCATCTGTAGGTCTCTATGCAGGGCTCAGCAACCTGCCCCCCCGCCCCCGACTCTGTCACACCCTCATGGTGACTGTGTCTCTGCATGTCCAAATCACCAGTGCTCAGAGCTGAGACAGGCCCTCAGAATAACACCACTCTTCTCTGTTCTTTCTCCTACCAAACTGCCATGAAAACATGTACCTTTCTTAAGGGGCTTGGCACTTTCTACCTGAGCTTGGGAGTAGTTTAAGAATCTCTCATCTCCTCCACTTTGCCTGGAGGGAAGAGTCTGTCGCATCACATGCAATCTACTCAGCATTTATCAGGGACCTACCAGGTCCATATAATAATACATAAGACCATGGTCCCTTCCCTTGAGGACCCCACAGTCGGACAAGGAAGGATATGATGTGAACAAGCAGAGCTTGGCCCTGGGACGAGGGCCGTGGGAAACAAATACATGTACAAGGAAGGGAGGGTTCTCCCTGCTTCCAGAAGTGGAAGCCTTCATGTATGGAGCATTCAGTAAATGTCAAATAGATTGGTGTTTCTGTTGCTTAGGATAAAAAAGGTGGTTGCTGTTGAACCCAGGAGTTCAAGGGAATGTTTGGGTTCTTGCCTAGGATAGCACATTGACATCTGGTGATCCCAGGATTGGATCTGAGGGCCCAAGAGGACCCACTTCTGAAGAAAGTCTTTATGAGATCAAACTTGGACCTTCTAGCACCTGACTCCATCCTCATAACATCCAAACTGCAGTTAGAGTTATTTGGGTCTGCTGGGGTCTGTGTGCAAGGTTTTGAAGAGCATACACAATCTCTCCCTTTCCCTGATACCTTTTGTGAGTTTATTTTAAAACTCCACATCTCTATCACTGGCGTTATTCATGCAGGTTATGGCATGGCCTCCTAAAAGTATGTATTAAGCTCCCCAAATTTTGCCTGGTAAGGGCCATGTGTTCCCATTAATCACGGTGAAAACACCAGACGTCCTCAGGACAACCACCACCACCACAGACCTACCAGATCACACATCAGCCTGTGTCTCCAGGCATCTGGGGCAACTAGAAGATACACATCCCTGGTAGGATGGAAGAATCCCTTTTGAAGAGGGTAGAAATGCAATTCTGTAAGCAAAGAGTGCCATCTGTCCTGGCCTAGACATCCTAGGTTCTCTCAGAGCCCTTATTCCCTGAGTCTGTACTCGGGACCTTCATTAAACCACCCTGGGGAGCGTGTTTGTGTGAGTATGTGTGCTAATAGCAGGGAAATTACACTCTCAATGCCAGTATACAGAGGAGTTAGCTGACACATTAGCATCCTGATCTGACATGGCTGTCAGAAAAATTATCCGTGACCCAGAAGGGGCCACACTAAAGGTGATTTATCCTCTTACTTGGCTTAGCCTGAGCTGTCCCCAGAGAAGGCCATGCCAATTAAGCAAAAAATAAGGCAAATTGTGTGTGTTGTGGTGCCTGGTGTTGACTACTCCCCCAGAGAGACCTACAAATTAATTTTCTGCTCGTAGCCTCGCTCTGCAACCAGTTCCAAAATGGGGTCCTCAGCAGTTTATCTCCTTAATCTCTTATTCCCTTTTTCATTCACTTTTTTCCCCCGCACAAAATTAAATCATTTAACAACCATTTTAATAAGCACTAAAAAGTGTAATGAACCAGATAATGAAGAGGAACTCATATTATTTTCTTTATCTACTTTGTACTTAATTTATTTTGTATGTTTCCTCTGCACGCCTCTTCCCTGAGCGTATTTCCAACATTAGGATTTTAGACAAACGTTTTACTTCGTTCCATTGAAACCCGGCAAACATCTTTATTTGAAAGCCACTTGGTATCCTTTCCAGACCACTCCTGAAAAGGTTTCAAAGCTCATGCCCAGGACATGACACCCCTGGGGACTTGGTGTTGTCCCTCAGGCCCCCATGAATTTCCTTTTCAAACCTCAAAGCCATTCCTTTCTGCTGGCGCTAAGGAAGCCGCGCTGGTTTCCACTTCAAGTGTGGGCTGCAGTTGGAATATGAGTGGCCCATGTTGGACTGAAGTCTTCTTGTCTGTGGTTATGACACTTGGGTGACAGGGCGCAAACTAGGATGTGGCAGAAGCAACAGGATCCCAAGTCCAAAGTCTAGGCATTCATGGCTCCTAAGAGTTCTGCTGTGGGCTTCAATATTACTTGCCCCTTCTCTATAAGATGCGTATAACTGTGCCCTGATGTGTGATGCATAGATATTGGGTAAAATAATCTAGCCAGAGATTCCTTCTTAAAGTTCTTCAAAGGCTCCCACAGCAATGGTCCAGCTGACAGAATAGGCAGAGCAGATAGATAACTGAAAGACAACTGCCCTAATGGACACATGTCCACATTCTTTATAACCCATGGACTGAGGTGGAATACAAGGCCAGACAATTAAGTTCGTGCACTCATCCTAGAAAAAGTGCTACAGACCTCACTGCTGAATATCACTAGTACTCCCGTTGGTCATCTGGTGATCATAACCAGCCTGGGGAATTTAGACAGGATGAAGACTAAAGAATACGTACAAAAGCCATCTTTGTGTGCGTATTTTCTGCTTTAGTAAAAAGTAAATGCAAGTATATATTTTAAACTCAATTCCAGGTTAAAAAAATAAAGGTAAGCTAAGGGAATAAAGAACAGCAGGGAGGGGGGGAGATAATTAACCTGGTTAGTTATATATCAGGACTTTTTTTTTTTCCCAAAGAAAAGTACATCTGTTAAATACAGCAAACATGATCCTATTTGCGCTATCCTTGAGGTTGGGGTCAAGGGTGAGATTTGGGGAGGCTGTTCAGTGTACAGGATGAGAAATGGCACCTACTTCTCCCCACGCCCCAAGAGCAATCAGGGTATGTGTGAGAGAGAGGAGAAACGGAATCTGTGCAGGAGGGGAACTCCAGAGCTCCCCGGCCTTGAGAAGTGTGGACTGGCCTCTCGCCCAGGACCTCCACGGAAGCCTTGGGTAGAACAGAACGCGTTGGTAGGGTGTGGATGGGCATCCTGGATCTGCCCTCAGTGGCATGGCTATTTCTCAGGGCCTCAGCTTTTTCATCTCCACAATAATCATAACCAAAAAAACAGTACCTACTATACAGGATTATTGTGAGGATAGCCTGAAATTAAACCCATAGCCTGAGCTCATAAACACTTGGGAGGTCCTCGGGGCCAACGGGCGCGTGGGGTGCTCTCCGTGCCTCTGAGCTTCTCTGAGGCCATCTTCTTCCCCTGCGGACTCCTGGTATCCTGAGTTCTGTGCTAACGAGGGGTTTTCTTGAGCAGGGATTGATTAAAATGTAGTGAGTGTCATACCCTCATTTTGCGTCACCGCGTGTGTGACTAATAGCCAGGGAATTCATGCCACAGATAAATAATGGGTCCTTCAGCCATCCTCCATGTCTTGGGAGACACGCCACCACGATCTATCACAGCTGCAGACATCTCAATGAGCATCATCTCTACATCATAATAGATCATGTTACATTTGTATATGCTTGGGAACATAATTTACTATTAAATGGGGCCGAGAACCGCACCGAAGATCCTTCCGCCGTGGCGGACTCTTCAGCTGCATTACAAGCACGCTGTGGTTTTTAAAATATTAATTATATTGTAAACTAAAGGTTTACTTTAGGTATCATAAATCTGGGTGTCTCTTCTTTCTGTGTGCCCAATAAATATACTTCTCATCAACTTTTAATTATGCTGTTTGCATTATTCTGTCCTGAGGATGAGAGTGCGTGCTAAATCATGGCCTTCTAATGTGGAGTACAGCATAAGTTTAGTTAATTAAACCATATATTTTATTAGTTCTTGCGCCTCCATTTTGTAAAACCATGCATTATTATGTTAAAGTGGAAGGGGGCATGAAATAACATAGCAAGCGTGTTTTTGTTGCAATTGTTATTATTTATTTTGGAGATTCATGTAATTTAGGAAATGTTAAGTTGTTCTATCTCTGGGTGGCTCTGCTGCCCACTGACCTCTAGACACACGCTCTCTCTTCAGGTAGGGGTTGGAGGGACATATTGTCAAAGGGCCAGGCCACAGGTTGGAGACCAGTTCCAGAGCTGGTGATGGAAACCTGCGCTAGTGCTAGAGCCCAGGCCTCAGCCTCGCAAAGAGCAGCTCCCCAGGCAAAGTGCCCGCCTAATTATTTTTTTCCTTTACTTTATGTCTTTGGGCAAGTGGCCTCTGGTCTTTAGAACTATTTCTCTGATCTCTAATCCTTCCACAAAACAACCAGGACTTTGACCTAGAATGATTCTTTCCCCAAATTTTAGAGAGGTGGGACACAGATTCTAGAATGGAAGCCTAAGTGGTGCTCTAAGACAAGCAGCCTGGGAAGGGGACAAAGCAATGGAGAGGTTCAAGGCCTGCATTGCAGGTCCCACGGCGCTCATAAGCAGAAGCCCACGAGTCAAAGGAAACTGGATTGAAATTTTGCTCTGCCACTTGCCAGCCATGTGATTGCAGCACAGATATGCAATGATGCTAGCCTTGGTTTCCCTATCTAAAAATGGGGTGCAATTGAATGAGATATAATATAAGCCAAATGCTGAACCCAGTGCCGTGATCAGTGTATAGTAACTGTGACCTGTCACTGCTGCCCCTGCCCCACCTCGTGTTTTTAACATTTCCGGATCTAACAGGTCTCATCAGTGGACACACAGCACTGACATGAGCTGCAGGCCCAATGGGCCACACCTGCTGGGACAGTCAGTGGCTGTGCCAGCACACAGCTCAACCCAGGATGAAGCAAGCTGGCACTGGTAGCTCAAACTATAGTTCTGGCAAATCCCTTGACTTCTTTCTTGTCCCCATGTTGACCCTTGGGTTGTGTTGTCCTACAGGACAGATTCCAACAGCTCCCTCAGCTCAGCCCTTGTCACCATCTGTGCCCATGCCCCTGGCTTTCTCATCTGAGCATGCACCCCTGGGTGCCCACCACCTGGGCCTCAGGATACGTCACTGGGCAGGCTGGGGGAAGCCTTGCAGACAGATGCAGGTGATGGTCACCCTTTTCCATGGAGAGAATGCTTCTAAGGCAGCACAGAACCTGTTCTCCATGCCAGCTCCTTTACAAACAACGCCCAAGGAATGTGCTGGCTTTATCAGAAACTTCATTCTCCCCCCCCACCCCCCACCAAAAAATAAATAAAGAGTAGAGGCAAGATCTGTTTTGTTTCAACTTTTAAAAGCCTTTGAAGGCACAGCTATTTGAGAACAATGGAAAAAAAACACACACACAAGGCACTTTGGTTCTCTTAAGGGCTGCTCAGGTGGTGGAGGCCCTTCCCACAGGGAGGCGAGAAGGGGCAGCTGTGTTTCATGGAGGCTCAGGCCCTCCTCCTGCAACCCCCTAGGAGAGCCCTCCAGCGTGCTGCCCTCCAGGACAGAGGCCACAGCAGAGCTTGTAATAAACAGAGGCAATGAGTCACAGCAACATGACCAGGGGTGACTGGAAGAGCCTGTCCTTGCTGCCCCTTCCCCTGCCAGAGCATGGCTAGGGACCAGAGGAAGGAACCCCCAGAGGACAACTTCTTGCCTATAATGGATCCCATATGCCAAGGGCTGAATTCTGATATTCTCCAGCCCCTAAGCACCTAAGCTTTGATTTTTATTTCATTTGGGATGGGTGGTGGAATAGAACCAGTATGTTAGGGCCTCAGATCTCAAGCTGGTGGTTCAGCATGAAATAAAGCATTAAACACAAACATTAATTTTTTCCCCCAGAGTGCCTGCGTGTGGTCTTACCTCCCCCTTTTGCCCTCTGGCTTTCCACTCCCTTTCCTTAAGACTTTCTTTATCGACCAGTTTTAAAAGTTACAAAGAGGCTTATGCTCTCAACTATGAAAATGCCACACACACCCCCAGTCTGAGGTGGCTGAAGGGAGGCTGCTCCTTTCCATAATTTTTCTCCCTGTGGTTGGGGTGGAGTGAAGAGGTGGGGGAAGGAATGGTAGGGATTTCGGCCCCAGAGCCAAGCGTCAACATCTCTTGGCCGATCCAGTAGTCAGTGGCATGAACATCTAATTGGAGTTTTTCTGTGCATCAAGTTCAACGTCGTACAGGCTTCTCCCCTTTCTCTTGCTATTTTGAAAAAAGAAAAGAAAGTTTCATCAAGATTCTATCCCAGCTCCTAGGGCCAAGCAAGGGCCCCCCTCCCACACCCCTGGCTTTATTTTTATAATCTGATGTCAAACTCACACTCCTTCATGAGTCCGAGGAATTTCCGTCATCAATGGCTGAAGGCTGATAACTTCTGAAGAGAAGACAAGCTTGAGCCATCGTACAATGCAAATCCAGTCTGGATGACAATCCTGGGGGACCCCGATGGAACACAGGCCTGCAGCATTTCCCATTTGATCTGATGGACTCTGCATCCCCGTCAAGACAAAGGGGCTTTGCAGGAAAGCAGAGGCCAAACTGTATTCCAGATGGAAAGGAAATCCTGGTGTCACCCCGGGATGCTGATGATCTGGTTAAGTCATTTAACAATGCTTCAGCTAACAGAAAGCTTCCATCCGAGCCTTAGGAATTTACTAGTTTTGTCTCTCAGTCCCTACTGCAGGAGACCCCTGAACCTTTCTTTTCCTTCTGAGGCTGTCCTGGGTTTTCTTCTTTAACATTGTCCCTGATTTATGGTATGTCCACATTTCCCTGGATAGTACCATCTTTTGAGTTATACATCATCAGAGTGACTCATTCTGATGATGTATGGCCCCAATACATCATCAAAGCTCCTTGCTCTGCCGTTGCACTAATGATATGTTAGTGTAATACATCACCAGGCTGAGCTGCAGCTGTGATGGATGGAGCTGGGGGTGAGGGGAGTCCGGGGAGCCGAGGCTGAGAAGTGGGTTCCGGGTAGGCACAGGAGGAAAATCCGTCAATCCCAAGTCAACCTCCCTTCCCGGTACCCATGCCCAGGCTGAATTAGCACTGAGGAGGGCTCCTTACAGAAATGCAGAAACAGACATTATCCCCCAAAGCAGCATGGACCTGAGGCTCCTGTACAGGCATGTTGGAGGTTACGTGTCACTATTATCAAGAAGTAGGTGGCAGCTGTTGGGTTGAACTGATGCAGTGAGGAGCAGGAGAGAAGGAGAGCTCTGGAACCAGGGCTTCTGACCAGGAGGGAAGTGATGCTCACGGGAAAATATGGGACTCAGAAACCCAGGGCCAACCCTCCTTACTCCCCAGCAGAGTTTAGAGGGAAGTGCTCTGGGGTTTTCTCAGCTATTTTCCTCAGACCACCTTCCCATCAGTGCTTAGGCCAGCCCGGGGCTTCGGACTAGCTGTGACCATTCACTCCAACTGTTAAGGTCTGAGTATTTGCTGAATGGATTTGGGTACTAGACCGGACCCCTATCTACGTAGGTGGATAGCTGGGACTTCAGTAATATCATATCATAACCTACTTTATAACATTGCTGTGAGTATTAAGGGTTTTAACGGCTATAAAGTACTCCAGTGTGAAGTAAACAACGTACGCCATTAATTACTACAGCAACACCTATCTCTCCACTGCTGGTGCTGACACAATCAGTCCACATTCCCGGGCTCTCTCTGAGGTCACGTTCCAACACCTGTCCCCCACCAAAGGTCTGGTGTATTCTATTTCTTGCTTGGAAGTTGGCAATGTGCATTAGCACATTAAACCATCTGCAGGATCCTACAGTTAAAAAAAAAAAAAACTAATATGAACACACTGTGGACTGGGTACTCTGACAAGTCTTCTTGCCAAAATACACCAAGAATTGGGAAAAGTACTGCAGATAATTTTTTAATTGAGGTACACACGTCATATGAAAATTAACCATGCTATAGTGTACAATTTGGTGGCATTTGGTATGTTCCCCATGCTCTGCAGCCACCACATCTATCTAGTTCCAAATGTTTATCATCCTGAACGAAAACCCTGTACTCATTAGGCAGTCACTCCCCATTCTCTACTCACTGCACCACTGGCAAACACCACTCTGCATTATGTCCCTACGGACTGAACTATTTCTGATATTTCATATACATGGAATCGTACAGGATATGACCTTCAGTGTCTGGCTTCGTTCACTTAGCATAATGTTTTTGAGTCCGTCTACACTGTTGCGTGCATCAGTACTTCATTCAGTTTTATGGCTGAGTAATATTCTATGTTGTGTATCTTCACCACATTTGGCTTACCTAATAGACCACGGATGGACAATTTGAGCTGTTTCTACATTGGCTACTGTGAATGGTGCTGCTATGCCTATTCAAGTAAAAGCATGTTTAGTGCCTGTCTTTAATTCTTTAGAGTACATACCTAAGGAACAGAACTGCTGGATCTCATGGCAATTCTGGGTTGAACTTTTTAAGAGCCGACTTAGTGTTTTCCACACCAGCTGAAACATTTTACATTCCCACCAGCAATTTATAAGGGTTCCAGTTTCTCCACAGCATTACTGGCATTTGTTATTTTCTTTTTTATTTTAGTAATAGCCATCCTAGTGGGTGTGAAGTGGTACCTCTGTGGTTTTGATTATTTCTTTGTTTTTGAGACACAGTCTACCTACATCAGCCTCCCAGAGTGCTAGTGTGATTTTGATTTAATTTCCCAAGATGTTGATCACTTGCTCACGTGTTTGTTGGCCATTTGTATATCTTATTTAGAGATTTGTCTACTAGATTTGTCTCTGTTCATTCTTTAATTGAATTCTTTTTGTTGTTGTTGTTGTTGTTGAGTTATAAGAAGACTCTGTATTCTAGCTAATATATCTTTATCAGACTTACGATTGGCAAATACTTTCTCACATTCTCTAGGTTGTCTTTTCGATTTTTGATGATGTTCTTTTTTGCAAAAACAGTTGTAATTTTAATAAAGTCCAATTTATCTCTTTTTATTTCATCCCCTGCAAAATACATTTATTCTGTCTCAAGAGCTCCAAAAGCATTAACTCATTTCTGTATCAATTACTAAGTCTAAAGTCCAAAGTTTCATCTAAATATTATGTAAATCAGATCTGGGTAAGACTTAGTATATGGCAAAATTCCTTCCATCTGTGAACCTGTGAAATCAGATGAGTTATGTGCTTCCAAAATATAATGGTTGGGCAGGTATAGAATAAATACTACCTTTCCCAAATAGAGAAACAGGAAAAAAGGTAGAGGGTCAAGGTCCCAAGGAAGTTTAAAACCTAGAAAGACAAATACCATTGGATTTTAAGTCTGAAACTAATTCTCTTAGGCTTGGTGTTCCCTCCTTCAAGGGCCACCAGGGTGGCAGTGTAATCCCCATAACTCTGTGGGGTGCCCCTGTTCCTTTGACCCAGCAAAGTGTCCCTTCGCTTGTCTCTGCAAGTGCCCAGCTCATGAGGCAATTTCTGAGGGCACTCCACCCTGGAGATGTGCGGTGGGGACATCCTAGCAAGCAGAAACCAGTAATGCAATTCGACTCTTTGAAATGGAGGAGAAACCAGCCCTGCTCAGGAGGCATGCAGTGGGAGTGGCCACCCTGATGAACTCCAGTTCACACCCAGTGTGGTTCTCCCCTTTTTTGAGGAGTAGCTTGCTTTCACAGCCAAATAGCATTATGGTCCCATGTAGTAGAATGTAAAGAGTCCAAGGGAATTCCTCCATTTCCTTCCACTTTAGTTCAGAGTAAGCAGAAAGTAAACCCCAAGATGTCCAATTCAATGCTGTATTGGGTTTTCAGCAAGATTGAAACTGAATCTAAGGCATCTTCATTAAGTCAGACACCCAACTGGTAGCCTCTCAGCATCTGGAAGAAGCCATCACAAATCCTCACTGAAACAAAGTATACTGAAACAAAGTATATATCTCATTTATTGCTTGGATTCCTTCAGATTAAATAGAAAAAAATGTGAATTCACAATTTAAACCCACCAAACATGGGGAAAAAGTAGGAAACAAGTGAAAGCAGAAAAAATAAACACAAAATTGATTTAGATCATGAAGGATAAAAAGATATAGAAACTTTCAGTTATAAAATATAAAATTGTGACATGAGATGTTTAAATAATTGAAAGGTAGAAGCTTTAAAATGAAAGAACTAGAAACTATCAAGTGTGATTATGCAGAAGCAATGACTAAAAGTAATTTAAAGATAAAAAAATAGCTATTGAAATGAGAAAAAGTTAATCAGGGAATTGATTACAAAGCATATTAAACATAGCAAATGAAAGAATTAGTGACCTTGGAATTAGATCTGAGGAAATTATGCAGAATGCAGAGCAGAAAAACCAAGACAGGGAAAGTATATTCAGAAAAGAGATAATGAAACATAAAGAATAAAACCACAAGGACTAGAATCCAAACTATGAATCCAAGAAAGAACAATTAGAATGAAAAGGAAAAAGAAAAAGATTAAAGATATATTGACTAAGAATTTTCCAAACCTTGAGAAAATAATAATTTTACAGATATAGAAAAAAATAGATATGTTATTCCATGGTAGGAAGTTCACACAATGATTGCAGCAATAATATCTAATATAATAATAATATTGCATCACATGTCCTTTTAAGGACAAAAGACCTTAAAAGTAGCAAGAAAGAAAATCAGGTATTTAAAAATTATCATGAGATAAAAGCAAAGCAATAATTATACACAGAAGATTATTAATATATACATAATGCTGAGCTGTATATGCAGCAAAACCAACTTTCTAGAATAATGAGAAATTACCAATAAATTTTCACCAGCAAATATTCACTCAAATACCTTCTAAAATGTGTAGATATATTTGTACATAAATTAGTAAATATACATATTTACATTTTTAAGTAAACAACATCTCTATAAAATAGTCATTAATAGTATTAAGGGCAAATTCATGGGTTTAGAAAAGAAATAAAATGGTGGAAAATCATAGCATGTAAATTGTAGAAGGAATTATGAGGGTAAATATATTCTAAATTACATGTAGTATTTGGAAAGAGGGTTAAGATATTAGCTAATTTATTTTACAGTTAAGCCAAAATTAAAGGGTTTCCATAATAGTTATGTTGAAACTATATAAAAATGAAATAAGAATAAAAGAATAATTGTAAAACCAAGAAAGAAGATTGAATAAATATAGAAAAAGCAAGGTAAATAGAAAGCACAAAGTACAAAATTGAAGAATGCCAGATATATCATTAATTCCAATAAATACAAATAGTTTAAACTCAGCACTTAAAAGAAAATATTAAACTAACATTTAAAAATTTTCCATTACAAAAATGCTTTCAAAAGGTACTTAGAATACCATGAAAACATTATTCAAAAACTTGGATAGTTATGTTAATATCATACAAAACTGATTTTAATGTAAAAGACTTTAAGGATAAAGAAAGTTTCTACATAATTTTTAAAATATCATTTGCCAGGAAAATATAAAAACTCTAAAGTATGAAGCCTTAAATATTGCATATAAGGAAAATATCAATAGGACTATAGGGTAAAATATACAAATTCACTATCACAATAGAAAGTTTAAATACATGCTTTGTAATTTCTGATAGAAACATCAAATACAAAAATTTAGTAAAAGTAAAGAATAGCACTATCAACAAGTTGTTTTAAGGACATAGGCAAAACCCTACATTCGACAATTAGAAAATACTCAATCATCTTAAGCATTTACAGAACAATTAGAAAAACTAATGACATATTATGCCATACATTTTTAAGAATAATAATATGTGCAAACTGTTTTCTGAGAGTAATATAATTATAGTAGAAATCAAAAACAAAGATTTTAAATCTTCATATTTCTGGAAATTAAAAGTATTTGTGTCTAAATAATGCAAAGGGCAAAGAAGAAATTATAATAGAAATTTAAAAATACTTAGAATTAAATATTCCCTCAAAACTTGAGGGATATAGCAGAAATACAACTTTAAGGAATGTTACAGCCCTAAATGCTTATATTAGAAAAGAAAAAATGTAATTGGTGATATTAGCATTCTGTTTAAGATTTAGAAAATTTGGAGTTGCAATCATTCAACTCGAGAAGATAGAAAAATAAGTCAAAAGATAATAGATGTAAGAATGATAAAGATAAAAATAAGAGTCAATGAAATAGGAAAAAGGGATGTGATATAAGATATATAGAGTAAGGTGACCAGATTTTAACATTGGTAAAGTGGGACACCATTGATGGGGGGGAGGGGGAGGTTCTTAATTAAAAATTTGGTCTATATGCTGCAACAAAAATTTTCATAGAACGGAAAAATAGTATTGTAATATATATATTTTTAATTTCAACGTAAGTACAATTTACAAATATAATACATTACAAAAAAATTATGTATAGGGCAGCGCCTGTGGCTCAAAGGAGTAGGGCACCAGCCCATATGCCAAAGATGGTGGGTTCAAACCCAGCCCTGGCAAAAAAAAAATTATGTATAGTATTATTTTATTCTTTGGCATATTTCTCATTTGAGTGAATTTTTTTTAGTAGATTGCTGTTGTTGTTTAAAAGGTCATGAAATTTTTCACAAAAATTTGTTAAATTATATTTTACACATAAAATGGCTTTCAAAGTCTCAGCACTTAATTGTGATTTTTCTGATGTCCACAATTTATTTACCATAGAAAAAACGCGTTCAGTCGCAGCATTAGTTCCTGGTAAGGACAGCGCGTATCCCACAGTATTTAGTGCATTATTGTATGGAACATGGTTTGTTTCAAAATGATGAAATATTTCTAACCATTTGTTC
>NW_003852403.1:9016785-9049583 GCF_000181295.1 Otolemur garnettii | reverse complement strand
CACCACACACATATAAAGACAAAAAGTGCTTTATTTTCCAAGCATATGCCTGGGCCACTCTTCCTTTCAGCATGGCTGGAGGAAGGGCAGCCCCCTAGTGAAGTGAGCTGACGTTTTTAAAGTGCATATAGGAATTTCATAAGGTGTTTTGTTGGGCTGGGCTGCTATTGGCTGAGCTGTTTATGGTTAGGGACCCTCTGGGGGTGGGGGGCTACTTGTTTGTTCCAGACAGTTTGGCTCCTTCCAAGCTAATTGTCCTTGCCTACAAGCAAGGGAGGGAGCTAGTCTCCTTCTGATACCTATTCCACCTGGGACCTTGCCCAGGAGGGGAGTAGGGAGTTTACATTAGCCTTTTCATTTCCAAATGAAGTTACATTAACCTTTTTATTCCCAAATGGAGTTACATTAACCTTTTCAGCAGCTGAAAACCATATATTCCCTTCCCATTGTCCAGCTGTTCCCTAGCTTGTTGTGCATTCTTTCCAAAATTCGGGACTTTTTAAAAATGCCATGGGATACAGGACAAATTTTTAAAAATTGGGATTGTCCCGCCAAAAGCAGGAGGTCTGGTCACCTTAGTATAGAGCCAGGGTGGCACCTGTGGCTCGAAAGGGTAGGGCACAGGCCCCATATGCCAAAGGTGGTGGGTTCAAACCCAGCCCTGGCCAAAAAAAAGAAAAGATGTATAGAGCCAAAACTTGGTGCTTTGTAATAAAACAATCAAAATTCTGATGAGAAGAACAAAAAAGGATACATAACTACATATACAGCAAATACAAATATATAAGACTGCTATACAGCAAATACAAACATATAAGACTGCTGTATAAGAGAAGAACAAAAAAGGATACATAACTACATATACAGCAAATACAAATATATAAGACTACATATACAGCAAATACAAATATATAAGACTGCTATATATAAGACAAGCATATTTCAATCTGAAAAACTGGATGAAGCAAAGAAACTATTTGAAAATATAATGTACCAAAATTGACTCAAAAACAAAGACAATACTCCTATAACCATTAACATATTCAATCACTGGCCAAAAGAAAACAAGATGTAAATGAAGATTACTATTAATGAATTTTCAAAACAGCTTCTTGAGAATAGAAGATGTCAATATAAAGTTGGAGTAAAACCACAGAAAGATAATACAAAAAAATAATATATAAACAACGTGTAGGCAATTTTCAAAAATCCTAAACCATATATTCTAATTTGAAGCTAGCCATTTATTTTTTTTTAAGGAACGTACACATTATAAAATAGAGGTTATGGAAAGGTGAAAATAAAATAGAGGGATGGGTTTAAAACCAAAGAACTTATAAATGTCATGCAAAATAATAAAGAAGATTAAATGTATAGTTATTAAAAGGAAAAATACTTAATTAACACATTAGTTCCAAAACAATGATTTGATAAACTTGAACAACTATGATAGAAAGGAAACAAAAACATAATGTAATAAACAAATAAAAATATCTTAGAAATAAAAGTGTCCTTTCTTAACTCACCAAAAGTATTTAACAGTAAACTATAGCAAATATCATGCTTAATAATGAAGTTAGAATTATCCTCTAAGAAGTCAAGGCAAGGAAAGAAGGAGTTCCAATATCACTTTTATTAAACATTGTAATACGGATTCTAGACAATGCAGTAGGAAAAGAGTAAGAAATAAAGCATGTAAGTATGGAAAGGAAGAAATATGTTAGACACAGGCGATATGATTAACTACACTGAAAACTCAAAAGAACCTAAACGTAAATTGTGAAAATTAATAAGAACTTCCCAAGGTTGCTAGATATAAAATCAGTACACAAAAATCAATTCCATCTCATTCTATTAATAATAAACCTTCAGAAGGTGTAACTTATATAAAAGGATACCCCTTATAATAACAATAAAAAATAAGTAGGAGGAATAATTTAACAAATAATTTAAAGTGTCTTGATAGAGAATAGTTAAAAACAGGCATTAAAGACTTTAAAGATACTTAAATAAATGGAGAGCATTCCTTGATAATGAATTGAAAGATTAGAAATCCTAATGACTTCATGTTCCTGAAATTGAATGCAGATTCAATGGAATTCTAATGAAATTTTCAGTTGTGTTTTTAATGAAACTTGATAAACTGATTCTAAAATATATAGAGAAAGAACAAATGACACCAACTAGCCAAGACATTCTTAAATGAATAGGATAAAGGTACATTTCCTGCCCCCTGCCAGGTTATCAGGACTTATTTTAAAGCCAAATAATTAAGGTAATGGCACTATTGTGCAGAAAAAGTTATGGAAAGATATGGAAGGATATATATATAAAATATTGATAAACTTGAGCTAGAAAATATCTTAAACTCAAACTACCAATAAAAACAGCTAAGTTAAAGCACATTAAAATAAGTATTTTTGTTACCAGAACAATATAAAGAGAATGAAAAATAAGCCATATAGTGTGAAAAGTATTTGTGTTGCATGTTACCAATAAAGAATTATCAGCTAAAAATTATAATAAAGTTCTCCAAATTAAAAAATAAATAAAGAAAAAAAATTTTAGGGAAACCCTAAAGATCACTTGTACACACACATAAACACACACACACCCCTTTTATGAAACTTTACTGAGTTGTTTGTACAGTGCTCTGGATGTAAGCATATGGTGGCAAGTTCTCTAACTTAATTGTCTACAGCAGTGGTTCTCAACCTTCCTAATGCCATGACCCTTTAATACAGTACCTCTTGTTGTGGTGACCCCCAACCATAAAATTATTTCTGTGGCTACTTCATAACTGTAATTTTGCTACTGTTATAAATTGTAATGTAAATATCTGATATGCAGGATGTATTTAGGTGACCCCTGTGAAAGGGTTATTTGACCCCCAAAAGGGTCGCAACCCATGGGTTGAGAACCACTGGTTTACAGTGACAGCTCTAATGATCAAATTGGGGCTATGCAAATTCTTGCCACAATAAGATGATTTCAAACCTAGTAAGGTGCAAAAATTAAGTATGATGGTATACAGTGATAGGATTGTGGAATATTGAGAACTATTACACATGACCACCACTAGAATGTGCGGGTTTCTCAGCAAATATATTTTTCAGGGATCTTTTCATATAAACAATCAGAGTCACACTAAGTCAGCTTGTTGGCACTATTCTAGCAGCCCCAAAGCACAAAATTCTGCAAAAGAAATAATGCCTTGGCCAGAAGCAGCAATGTGCTAGCCAGGCCAACCTCTGAAACAGGGACCCTACCCTTGGGCTCTAGAACAACCACATCTGTAGGAACACATTTTTCTACTGAATCATGTGTGTGGTGTGAGAGGATAAGGGAGTTAGGAAGGGATTAGAGGATCAGAGAGCACGCAAAAGAGGAGAAATAAGGCCTAGAATGTCCTGCCTACAAGATAACCCTGATCCCAGACTGTCTTAGGCACTGAAGGGAGACTTCAAACATTTTAGAGATGACCAGTCCAACGTGTATGTACAACTTCCTGAGGTCAGGCCTGGGCAGAGAATTCTTGCCTGGGTCTAAAGGCAGTACTGTGCTTATGTCTTGCTGGTGGAGGATATTATCAATATAACAATTTTGTAAAATAATTTGCCTTTTTCTTGTAGATTCAAATATGCATGTTACTTAATGCATTTCTACACTTAAGAATGTAGAAGTTAGAGAATCTCTTGCATATTGTCATAGGAGTCATTATAAGACTACTCATTCCGGCTTTGGTCACAATAGCTAAACATGGGAAATGACTAAATGTCCATCTACCATAGTACAGATAAATAAGTTGTAGGATGTTCATATTGTAGACCACTAACAGTTCTGTGATCTACAGTTATGCACAACAAAATAGATGAATCTTAAGACATGAGATGAATGAAAAATACAAGTCACCGAAGACTATCTATAGTATGATTTGATGACTATAAAATTATAAGAAAGCAAAATTAAATAATTCCACTAATATATACATATACACATACATAAATACATGTTGTACAAGTATATGTGTGTAAGTATATATATGTATGTGTGTGTATTAGGGCAACTGAGGGAAGCAGGGAAGAGTTTATGAGTAGACTCAAATTATTTGCAATATTCTCTTTTTTAAGTTGATGAGAGATCATGGATATTTATTTTACATTAAGCTTCAAAATTCATATGCCATGTATTCTTTCTCCATATCAAATACTTATTTTTAATATAATTTTTAAAGAGAAAACAAAGACTTTTTTTTTGAGACAGAGTCTCAAGCTGTCACCCTGGGTAGATCACCATGGTGTCACAGCTCACAGCAACCTCAAAGTCTTGGGCTGAAATGATTCTCTTGCCTCAGCCTCCCAAGTAGCTGGGACTACAGGCACCCGCCACAATGTCTGGCTATTTTTTTTGTTGCAGTTGTCATTGTTGTTTTAACTGGCCTGGGCCAGGTTCAAATGCATCAGTCTCGGTGTATGTGGCCAGCGCCCTACCCACAGAGCTACACAAACGCTGCTTATTTAATGGAAAAATTCCCAAACATGGTTGAGGACAAGACCTTTATAAACATGCAGATCTAGTGTCCTTGGAATGCCTTAAGTGCCTGATTTGGGAGTAAGCTGAGCTTTATTAATGTGGTTTGCCAAGATTGCAGGCCAGGATGATGTGTGGCTCTCTGTCTTTTCGTTTCAACAGCAATGCCACCAAGAAAGGGACCATATTCAACTTTTTTCCTCTCCAAACATGAAAGAGAAGACTATCTGAGACTAGGGCAAATAATATGGCAAGCCTGATTGTCCTCGAGGTTGATTCCTTTGCTTTACCTTCCAAATGAGTATACATTATTTTCTATTCAGAGAAATATTAGTTCCCTCTGAAACAGTAAGAACCATTGGTGGCTGTCTGCCTGCATTCAATCCATTATTTCCTTGACCATAGCCTGTCTTTTCTCTCAAAGCCTAACTGTGAGTGAGAAATTATGTGTAAATTCCCCACCATGCCTTCATGGTGAGCAGTGCGAGTATTTGATGACCTAGTGATGTCAACCTAGTGCTGGATAAAGAGCTGTTTGGACTCTTTGATCAAAAATGAAACTTAAGAAACTCCTTATGCATAATCACACTTTGCCCTCCTATGAGGGAAGGCGACCTCCAGGGAATGGGGCTCTCTTGGCTGAACAGACTAAGAGCATTGGCGGTATAACCAATGCTTACTCATTCCCAATTCAAGTCAACAAATATTTATTGAGATTTATTGAGTGCTGGTTACAATTCTTGGACTGGGTGGCCAAAGACAAAAAAGACAAATTTAAAATCATGTCCTATTCTCCAGGAAGTTGAAAGAGACAATGTTGACAAGGAAAGCAGTCCAGGTTCTCATGTCAGCTCTGTGGTGGGACTTGCTGGGTGGGCCTGTGCAAACCACTTATCTGTCTGGAGCTCTGTTTTGCTCTTTCATAAATTAAAGTGTTGGGAAATGGATAGGTTTAGAAGTGCCTTCCAAAGTTAAAAACTGATGTTGATGTGAATCTGTATGAGCAGATAAAACTCATTAGAGAATTTTATGCTCATAAACCATCCAGTGATCCAGTTCCCTAGGTCTGTAAACATGGAAACCCAGGCCCAGAAAAATGATGCAACTTGCTCAAGGTCACACAGGTATAATACAAGAGAGTAATAGAATTGGTGGGAAATGGGTGGGTAACTGGGTGTTTTAGATACAACAAAGCCTTCTGGTAGATTGGAATGTAGTACTGGCTTTTTTGTAAGATCAGTGGACAATAAGCAATTGACCTGACCCTTCTCCCTTAAGTATTTCTGCCATAGAAAGGGAGGGAAAATTGACTCCATAGGTGAAGGAGAGATGTGATGATTGTGTGCAAGGGACTATGTTGCCAGCGAGAGTGTTTGCTTTTAATACGATGAAAGATCCTAAGGAGAATTAAAACATGGAATAGATAGATACCAAAGCATTTACTCCCCCATTAGTCATAGCCAATGTTCCTGCCCCTCTTCTTGGCCTTAGGAACTCAGTAGCACTTATGTTCTATTCTCATCTCACTTTCATTCTGCTAATGTCTTCTCCTTTTATTAACCTGAGTTAATAGGAGGCTTTATGTCTCATGAATCCTGTCTACAGTAATGTAAGAACAGGAGTCTCTGGACATGGGGCAAAGTGTGTCAGGTGAGATCACCACAAGACACTGACCGAATAGTCCTAAAGGAAGGATTTACGGTGTTATTCCCAAGATTTATACGTAGGGGACCAACATTGTGAAAAGTTATCTAAGATGGGATTTGAGTTGCCATGTCTACATGGATAGAAGTATCAGATCCAAAGGAAATTTCCAGAGATTTTAGAGCAGGCCAGAAATCTCTCCTTAAGAATTGAGAGTTAGAAGAGTTAGCTATTGCTGTGTAACAAGTTATCACAAATTCAGCTTAAAACAATAATTATTTATTATTAGAGTTTGTATATGTGTGGGTCAGCTGGGTATTCCTGATTGAAACTAGGTTTGGCCCATCTCAGTTGAGCTTTTTCTTGTGTCTGGGTTGTGGGGGAGGTCCACTCTGAGATGGGCCTCGCTGGGGTATCTTTGTTGCAACAGGTCAAGATTCTCTCATGCTTTTTTTTGGCTCAGCAGACTAGCCCAGGAACTTCTTACTTATGGTGATGGAAGACGCTAAAGAGAACAGGCAGAAACACATAATGTCTCATGAGGCCTGCTCTTGAAGCTGACATACTAAATCTCTTCCTTGGGCAGTTGGTAAAAGTCACAAGGCTGATCCTGAATTCAAGGAGTTGGGATGTAGACTCTGCTCCTTTGGTAGCACAAACTATAAAATCACACGACGAAAGTGTAAATAGAAGGAAAGGTTTAAAAAAAAAAAAACTGAGCCATTAATGAAATCTACTATTGGAGCTTAGAAATCACAATGTTTCTTAAACATTTAAAAAATAACCAACACAAGTGCCCATCGACTCATGAATGGATTAACAAACTGTGGTATATGTATAAGAAAAGATGGGGACTTTATATCTTTTGGGTTTACCTGGATGGAGTTGAAACCCATTCTTCTTAGCAAAGTATCTCAAGAATGGAGGAAAAAAATATCCACAGTACTTAATATGAACACTACACGCCCACACAAAAGAAAAATCACAAGTATACTGTTGCAAGGGGAAGAGGATGGGAGAGAGTGGAAAGTGGGGAGGAGGGCGGGTGACCGGTAGAATCTCACCTAATGTGCACAATGCGAGGGTGTTTAGTGTGCCCCCTGGGTGAGGGCTCAACTACAACTTGAACTTTACCTTATAAATGAAAACAGTGTAACCTGCACGTTTGTACCGTCATTTTAATATGAAATAAATAAATAATCAACAGACCATTTTGAGCGTTCAATAAAAAAGGATATCAGCTTTCTCAAGACAAATCCATGACATGAAAATGGTTGCATTATGTCTCTTAATCCTGTGAAGTTTACCCATGGACCTCAAATTAAAAATCCTGGCCAAGCAGGTCAAGTTGTCTGACTAAGGGATGATGTTGTATCTCCATATAGAGAAATCTGCCTGCCAGGGATCCCAGGAAATCTTCCAGCGAGAAGGTGTTCTAACCTAATATTGAGATCAGGGATTTTTCTATGATAGGGTTAAAAGTACTGAGACAGAAAAGTGTAAGACCCAGTGCCAAAGTATGTGCAGAAGGAAGAGCTTTATGTGGGTGGGTATTTTAGAATGAACCACACTTAAATCCTTTCCTGGCAGTATTTTGATTAAATACAATACTTTATGAATTCTAACTTTATTGCTTCATTAGCATAGTGAAAGGAAGTTATATTTCACTTTTCAAAATAAGATTATTTGTCTCTCTTTAATGGCCTACTGCTTCCAAAGAGGACATAAGCAGTGGGAGGCAGTTGAGCCTGAAGAAAAGGTGGCAAAAAATGCTTCTTCACAAACGGGACTCCTAAAGGCAGAAGTCGCCCACTCCCCACACCACCCTACCCCAGCCAGTCAAGGGAAAGTGGGCAGGTCCAGTGACCTGCAGTCACGAGGCTACTGTGTGCGATTGAGAAAGAAAACTTGAGCAAGTACAGTGAACTTGTACAGATACCTGATGAATGAACAGATCTCCATAGACACTTTAGTTTGTGTAGGAAATTGGCCCGAGGTAATATCCATTTGATTTATTCATCACTTTTAGGTAATTAATTAAATCAAAGCCAATGGATTGTTTATGAAGCTATTTTTAAAAAAAAAAAAAAAAAAAAACAGAAAACCTCAATAAACTGATTTAGAAAAATAAAGTGGGGAAAGTTAAGTGATTTTCCCCTGATATGGGAATTGCCTTATCTTCAAAACCAGAACTCAAGGTAGGAAGGAACATTTGCTTCTGCAGTGCTCATTATGTTTGCAATTCTTGCTTTATGTCCATGGATTGTGGACCATGGAACACTGAAACTAAGGCAGATTTTATTTTCTGTCCTATTTCTAGCCTGGATCATGACACCATGGAACATTGAAGTGAAGGCAGATTTTATTTTATTTTCTGTTGTATTTCTAGCACCTAGCCCGTACACGGCACACAGTGGGTACACACTAAATTTGTCAGACAAACAAACAAAGAAATTCTTCCAAAGCATTTGAGACAATCCCCTTTCTGCATACCAGGAGACTTATTGTATATTAGACATTTCAAACACTAATGAACCAATATTTATAACTCAGATCACTTTCCTTAGGTTTTACTGTATTTTCGGGATTCCTTGGGGAAGAATAAGAATTTAAAAATGGTAGCATTATAATAGCATAATTGTGAGTTAAAAAATTTATAATGAAACTGAATCCAACCAAGGATTTTAAATGTGAAATTTGAAAGCTGTTTTCCCACAGAGGCTTCATACAGTAAAAATATTTTTAAGGAACTTTTTTCTTCTTTTGACTTAGTGTTTAAACCAGGAAATTTTAACATGTTCTCCTTTACGTAGAAATTTGAGCTTGTTATTAACAATAGGAATATTAATTGATAGTCACTATGAACTATAATACTGTCTAGCCTTCGGGATGTACAATTAATTATCGTCACTTTTTGTTTTTATTTTAATTAAGCACTTATGCAGCACTTTACATATTTGATGTATTTTATAGCCATTAATTATAGAATTAATGCACAAACATAAATTATACATGTTCAAAAAAAAGAATCATCTTTAAATTATGAATAAAGAAGCTGTTGAGTTTCTGTAGCTTTTTCTCTTTGGGTAGAAAGTTCTGCCCATATATAATAGGAGGTTCAAAAATATTTTTCTATCGAGAATGGCAGGACGAGTAAATACATTTTAACTCATAGTTCATATGAAGGACTAGTGGCAAATACTAAAAAATTGGGGTATATGATTTTTTGAAAATATGTACTGTTTTAAGGAGCATATGATTTCAAGAGCTAAGTGGTTCATAAGCAAACCCACGTCCCTGGTGCAGCTGAATTGCTAAAGGGGTAATATTTTTGCTTTTTGTCTCCTTCATGGAGGATTTAAGGAAGGAGAACAGAGACATTTTTTCAGATAAGATGCCCTATGTCTCTAGAAGCCCACGAATAATTGGGATTAGAAAAGGACTTTGGAAGGGTTTTGAGTATGCAATACAGAGAGGCAGGCTCAGAGTTGCTGAGCTGGGGAGTATGTTCCTAGGCGGCCTGCTCTGTGGCCTCTGGTCAGACAGGTGAGATCTCAGAAGGGATTGCACTGAAAAGGGAACCAGCCTTGGTTGGCTGACAACAGCCCTTATTTGCTCAGGAACTATCATTCCTGAATAAATAAAACCCATGTGATTCCAAAAGCCAATTGATCCATTTCCTCCACATTGTGACATTTCTGAGCACCCTGAGATATCACCTATCCCCAGTAAGATTAGCCCACATCGCAAAGTCCCAAAGCTGAAGATGCTGGCACAGAAGTGGAAAGAGTGGAACACTCTTATGCTATTGGTGGGAATGCAAACTAATACAGCCTCTTTGGAAAGAAGTATGGAGAATCCTCAACGTTCTCAAATTAGATCTTCCATTTGACCCCGCAATCCCACGACTAGGCATCTACTCAGAAGAAAAAATAATCACTTTATCATACGGACACTTGCACTATATTGCAGCTCAATTTACAATTACCAGGATGTGGAAACAACCTAAATGTCCATCAACTCAGGAATGGATTAACAAATTGTGGTATATGCACACCATGGAATACTATTCAGCCATACAAGATGGTTACCTCGCATCTTTTGTAATATCCTGGATGGAGTTGAGACACACTCTTCTTAGTAAAGTATCACAATAATGGAAAAGCAATTATCCAATATACTTGATACTAATATGAAGCCAGTAGATGATCTAATGCATGCCCACATAGGAGAAAAACTCAATTCAATTCAAGCTGGGGGACTAATGAGAGAGGTGGAGGGGAGAGCCGGGTGCTCCCACTGAATGGGCAGAGGGTGCGGGTATTTAGCACACCTTTTGTATGTGGGACTTAACTGCAAGAGGGACTCTACCTTAAAAAAAATCAAATATTTTGACCTGATTATTTGTACCCTCACATTAACTTGAAATAAATTTACTATAGCTGGGTTATAGCTTTTATATGAAAGGTATACACTGGTTTCATAATAGGGCTGAGTACATTGGATACTTTTTCTTCCATTCTTGAGATACTTTACTAAGAAGAATATAGCTCAATTATAGCCCTAAAATTTGGGGATAGGGGAGAGGGAGGGGAGGGGAGGGGGGAGGCTAGCTGGACAGAGGGTAATTGGTGGGACTACACCTACGGTGCATTGTACAAGGGTACATGTGAAATCTACTAAATGTAGGATATAAATGTCTTAACAATAAGAGGGTGTGGTGAAAGCTATGTTAACCAGTTTGATGAAAATATTTCAGATTGTATATAAAACTAGCACATTCTATCCCATGATTACATTAATGTACACAGCTAAGATTTAATAAAATATATATATATTAAATAAATAAATTTACTTTTCAAAAATAAATAAAAAATTAAAAAAGTAATAACTATGTGAATGGAAAAGTTATGGCCTCAAAATATGACTGCCTAGGTTCAGTTATCTTTTTTTTTTTTTGAGACAGAGCCTCAACTATCCCCCTGTGTAGAGTGCCTTGGCATTGCAGCTCACAGCAACCTCCAACTCCTGGGCTCAAGTGTTCTCTCCTGCCTCAGCCTCCCAAGTAGCTGGGACCACAGGTGCCCGCCACAATGCCTGGTTATTTTTTGGTTGCAGCTGCCATTGTTGTTTTGGCGGGCCCGGGCTGGATTTGAACCCTCCACCTCAGGTGTATGTGGCTGGCTCCTTAGCCACTTGAGCCACAGGTGCTGAGCCAAGTTATCTTAATGCCAGGACAAGTCCTTCAACTGCTCGGAACCTCGTTTTCCTCATCTGTGAATTGGGACCAACAAGTACATGGGCTTCATAGGGTTGATATGAAGATGAAGTGAGTTAGTTCATGGGAAGCACTTTAAATATTAGCTACTATATAGTAAATTCTCAACCAGTGATATTTTTATTTTGTTACAATTTGTGGCAAAACTAGGACATCAGTTGGAAACGATTGCTTCAGAGGCCCCTGTCATGAGGGTGCTTCCTTGAGGAGGGGTGGAGGGCCCTGCCCTACCTAGGAGGGAATCAGGGGGCAGGTACTGAGTGGGTCTGCTGGTCATTATCACAGCTGCTGAGAAGACCAAGTGTAGGCGGAAGAAGAGACTCAGAAAGGGGAAAGCAATGGAAATTGTCCTTAATGAAGAGCTTCAAAGGAACTGGGAACATTTTGATCAAAGGAAAACAGACGTCACAGGTTTATCTTGGCTGCCTCCAGACATTTGAAGGAAATGGAGTTGTCACATGAGCACAGGCAGCTGATGTGTCAGGCTGCTGGACATGGAATCACACAGTCCAGCCCTCAAGATGGAACGCCCACCAGATTTTTATAGAATGGAAAATATAAGCTTTTGAGTGAGAAAGAACTTTCTCACAGTCCGGACCACGGAAAGAGAGTGAATTCTGTCACTGAGGTGTGCCAAATAGAGTACAAGACAGAAGAGTGGATTTGGACAGTAAGATTTGGACTGTTAGGAATCAGGCAGACCTGGGTGAAAATATAGTCTCTTCCACTTAAAACCTATGTGACCTTGGCAGATTTTTCTACTTCTTCTTAGCTATACCTTCATTATCTATAAAATATTTATATTAGCAGTACCAATCTCACAAGGTGGTTGTAAAAATCAAGTGAGATCAGGCATAGACCCAAAGAATCAACAAATGACAGCTATAGGGCACTAAGAGTAGTTACTGTCATCATCAAGCTGAGTGAATACAGGTCAATGATGTCAGAGATGGGCTGTGGGCATTACACAGAAGAAGGGACTGAACAGCTCGCAGGTTTCCTTTCAGAGTTTAAGTTCTGTGCTTCTCTTCACAATAACCTCTTTGGAAGACACATTTTAGAGTATGGGTCTGTGTATTAAAGAGAGAGGGGGAATCTTTCTGTTAATACTGAGGAATACAGCCACCAGCCAGGAAAAAGAATGTCAATGGCAGATGTGCACCTGAAGAATCCTATCTGACACCTTTGTTTTACAGGCACTGTACTCTAACTACCAAGCTAACCGGCCACAGACATAGCCACAAGAGACTAGAGATAAAAAGATGTGAGCTAAGGGTAAGTTTCTCTGCCACCGTGAGTATACCTAGAAAGCTGTGAGTCACTCTGATTACTGTCATTCCCCATGATCTATTTCCAGCACAGGTTCAATTACAAACTCTGTCATTCTCTTATTGATTTGCTGCCTGAGATCTCCATGTTGCCAGGCTCCAAGCTGAAGCTTCTAATACTGGGAGGAATCCCCTCATAAGAGTTCCCACCTGTTCCAGGTGGCCCCAGGGGGCAGAGTGCATCCAGCATGTCAGGGTACAGTGAGGTTGTGTAGGAAAGAACTTTCTCAGAGTTACATTTGGGCCACCAGGTTGCATAACTCCAGAAAGTGCTATTGAAATTGTGGCTATGTGACACAGCATCCCTGTGCCCAGCAAAGATGCCTCCAAAGTAATGACATTCCTTGCTACCGGAGATGGCCCCATGGAGGCTGAGAGACCAGGTCTTATTAATCATCACAATTTATGGTGATTAAAGGGAATGCTGGCTCTCTTCAATCCTGAACTTTTTTGGATGCTATAATTAAGATATAGTTCTTGTCTTCTTTCTGGGAACTAAAGTTCTCTTTAGGGAGAGGACTAAGTTGAGATACAGCCTTGTTATAACTGAATGCCATCACAGCTGTGCAGGGAGTGCATTATATATTATATCTCATATGACCTAAAAGGTTATTTTCCTAATCTGGCCAAGTCAGAAAAAGGAGGCTGAGGTGGGAGAATTGTTTGAGGCTAGGATTTCAAAACCAGACTGGGTGACATAGCAAGAATCCATCACTAAAAAAAGGAAAAGAAAATTCTAGCATGTTGAGTGAATGGTACGAAGAAAGGCAAGCTGAATTTGTTCACTTTGGCATGTTTCAGCCAGGAGAGGCAGATAGGGGAGCAGAGCCCCAATATTCAATTGGAGAATTGTTTCTACCACAGTGAAGTTTATTTGGGGGACCCTTTGAGGATCTTGGCAAACTATGGATTCTTCTCCCCAGAATAAAAGGCCTGTATGTGAGTAGGTTTCCATGTAAGTAAATATCTCACGTAAACACATACTCATGTACATACAAGTACTATAATGTGTAGAGTCCTGTTCGCAGGCCCCAGGAATCCAGGGATTTCACATAAAGAACTCATGTGTAGATTATCCTTCATTGCTTGGAAATTATTCTCCTGCTGTGTCTTGGCTGAAGATTTTACATCTGCAACTTGTTTGGAAGAGCCCCAAGAATAGGAACCTCATTTTCCATTCTCGCACATGGGTACCTAATACAATGCCAAATGTGGGGTGTTTAATAACTTTAAGTCAAATGAGTACTTATTGAAAGGCTGATTCCCTAGTTAGACCCGGACGGAACTAACATTTTTTCCCAACCATCTCATGCCTAAAGCAAAACGATATTTTGATATGCTTTTCTCTTCTCATAGAAGGTACTCAGTGGATGGGCAAGATCCTTCACTAGTTCTGCTTGAAGAAGGAACAGAAATGTCTTCACTCTAAAAACAAACTAAACCTGGCTCCAAAAAGGAATTTTCAAACCGGGGAGAAATCGTCCCAAACATGCAAACAATATGACAAAACATCCAGATATATGATTTTAAGGGGTACACATGCCAAGAATGCTAAGGAACCATAGTCACTTTGGGAAGGACTTTAAAGAAGGTCTCCCACTGAGTTCCCACAGTGCCCTGGTCACAGGGCTGCTCTTGGGAGATGTGTCTGCCTTCTTGCTCTTGTCCAACCATCCCTTCAGCCAAAACTAATTGGGACACAAGGAATGTGTTCCAAGGGAGTGTGAATGTTATAACTGGCCCCTTTATGAGGCTGCCTGGAAGCCTGGTGATGTTCCAGCCCCATGGCTGGGACAAGCCTTTGACATGAACCTGTGGGCTCTTCTAGGCCATGGTTCAGGCCCAGGAAAGTGGAAAATGCCATTGAGACAGATGGGAGCAGTTTTGAGAAGACAGGGTGGGAATGGTGCTACGGGCCAGGCCCCTTCTGAGGAAGGACAAAATGGGGTCACAGATTTGGCATGAAATAAGAGAAAAGATGCCTACTGACTGGTTTAACTAAACAAAAAAAGGCCTCTTGCAGTGGAGGGAAATGTAGGGAATTCATCTTTCCAGCTGCCCAGATCTGCCCTTTTGAGTCTGGGCCGGGTAGCACTTTGCCCCCCGGGGCTGAGACGCTGACTTACTCATCTGCGTTTCTGCCAACACCAGGCTCTCAGTCAACCCCTTGTAAGGCATGTTTGTGATTATTGACTTCTCACAGTCTGAAAGACCTGGGCTTTGGGGCTCATGTGAGGTATGAGGACTTGAGCAAAGAATTTACTTTAGCAATACGATTTATTCCCCATCTGTGAATGCAATCATCGTTCATTGAAAAATGGCTTTGGGCAAAAATGAACAAAACTGAGTTCTTTCTTTTAAGGTATGTACAGTCTGGAGGGGGCATATGGATTAGACCTAAGCAATTACAAAGGTGGGGCATGGTGACGTTCTCGAAGTGGAAGAGAAGACAATGGGAGGACACCAAGGAAAGGGTGCAAATCTTAGTTATAAAAATCAAAAGGTTCATGGAGGAGGAGCAGTTAGAACTAAAATGAAATTTAAAAAATGATAGGAGAAAATGGGTAGCATGTGGTCCACCCAACCTTTCAAGGCTCTAAGAATGAATATGATTGTATAGTTTTCATGCTGAGACTTACTTAGAAGAAAAAGTTTGTGGAGTTAAGATACTGGTTTTTGATATTCATTGAATGTGATGGCAGCATAACGGGTCAATGTGTTTGTTTGACATAGCTCAACAGTCGTGTGTTGGCTACTTGCAAGTCGCCAACTGGGGCCTTTCCAAACACTGTTTCCTAGAAGGGAAGATATGGAGGTGAGTGCTAAAGGTGGTGACACCATCTTTTAGACAGAAAGCTTCCACAGTTTATGATGTGATGATTGTCTTCAATGTTCCCAGTGCCCAGTGTGTGGCAGGGGCTGACCTGAGTCTGAATCCCTGTCTGTCTGATGCTAACCCTGTGATCTGGGGCAGCCTCCTCAGGTTTTCTTAATCTGAATTTCCTCAAGTGGGAAATGGTAGCAGTTTTACTCACAACCCAGGGTTGTTGGGGAGAATAAAAGCAGTGATGCCCATAAAGCCCTATCAGGTTCTCAGGGCGGGCTGTGCGCCATCCCTCATGCCGCCCTGGAATGATGACCACTGAGAGGCCCAATCCAAGCTACTCTTCATCATCCCCAATCTAGAGAGTTAGTTTCTGACATCCTACTCGGACTCCCATTTGTATAAACCACACATTGTGGACTTGGCCAGGTTTCACAGAGGCCTTAGCTTTATAGCTAATTGAGCTACAAATGGCAATAGGGAGGTTGTGGCCACTGGGAGCACGAACCCACCCCTCCTCCTCTCCCTGGCCAATTTCCCACTGGGGTATCTCCCGGATAGTCTCCCCTCAAAGCCTCTCATTTAGTCAATATAAGATTTTCATCACCCCGAATCACCAGAATGTTGGGTTAACGAGAGCCGTGGGAGGCAAAGCTTTTGGTTTTTATAGGCCTAGATCAAACCGTGGGAAAGACCAGAATTGTTTGGGATTGTGAGAGGGAGTTGACCCCATCATTCCTGCATTTACTGCTTCCCCTTGTCAAAAAATTGCCTAGGGCAGATGCTGCTGCCAAGGGACATGGACCTGCTGGAGATGACCTGACAGGGGGCATCCTTGGTCCCTGAGGCGTGAGCCAGGAGCAACTTTTTATCAAGAATAAAGAATCCCTGGTACTATTTGTGAAAAAGCATATTTGGGGGGTTCAGTACAGGTCTAGTAGATAGGGCAGGCAGTTGGCATGGTCGCTATACTCTTCAAGTGACTCTGGCCACCTCTGTGCTCTGGTATTTCCCATCCACACAGGTAATAGGAGCCCCCCACCAGCCTCGAGTGGCAGCCATCAGCAGCGCTCATTTCTATGGACTGAAGTGATGTTTAGAAGAACTGAGGTTAGACTACAGGAGCAGGTGGGGTCATGGGTAAGGAGGAGACATGTTAGCAGTCCAGAATGTATGTCTGGGCTGGAAAGGCAAGACATACAGAGCAAAGGAAGCAACATGGGGTCATTGCCAGAGTTGTCTTGGGCCCCTTGGAGAGTCTCAGAGGTGGCAAGCCCAGCTGCTAGAGGAAAGGAAAGCAAGACAGCAGATGCCCAGTCAGAGAGAAGTAAGAACAGCCTTGGTACCTGATCACAAGATTCTCCAAGTCCAGCTTCGTCTGTCACTTTGCTCTGATGGTGGGACATTAAACACCCACCTCCCCCCATCACCAGGATGTGAGGAGCACAGCCTACATTAGACAGAGTGTCTTGCACATTTTGGATATTAATCTTGACAGAAAAATCTTTAGCATCGTATGGATTAGTCAATGTAAATTCATTAACTACTTGTCATGACTATAATATAATCTGCCCTGACCATAAGGACTCAACAGCACAGTGTTAATCAAATCTACGCAGAAAAGAACACATTTCTGTTTAGACTCAACGAAGGCTTCTCTTACTAGATCAGAGACTGGGCCTTTAATGGGGGGAAAAATTTGCTCCTTTGAGCATCCCTGGGAGGGGCCTTCCTGTCCACAGAAGAGCATCCCCAGTCTCCAGCAGCGACAATTTGAAGGTACCTTCTATTTCTGGCAAAGCACACACCCTCCGCATAATGGAAGCCCGTCAATCTCTAGTCCCCATCAGTGAGGAGTTCACAGATAATAAAGCAGAATGTATTCTGCAGGATGGAACATTTTCTCCCAGGATGAGTAATTACCAGGTTTTAATCATGCTCATTAGCCAGCCATTAGAGTCCTGTCCAGCCTCTCCCGCCAGAGATGAGACAGGAGAATGATTGTGGTCGGAGGCTGCACCCGACCTAGTGAAATACTCAACCATCTGTTCCAAGTTGTAACCCCCTGTATGAAGCACCTCGGTTTATGGCTACAGCAGCCTTAGATCCCCAGCACTGAATCTACTTATTTATCCAGGCTGAGCCAGGCCGGAACCCATCAGAACTTGGAAGTGTGAGAATTTAGCGTTCACTAAAATCAGAGGTAAGCCAGCAGCAACTTAGCAATCATGAGGTCTTCATTTCAGCAGAAACGTGCATTTTAATTTCCATAGCTTAGTGCGTTAGGGAGTCAGTAAAATGTGGCTTTGACACCAATGAGTAAAATGCAAATTACTATGAATTTGTTTCTTTTCTGTTTGCAAAGCAGTTGGATAAAGCAACACAAGCCTTACAAATGCAGAAAGAGTGAACGTTTAAGATTTTAGGGTATTACCATTTGTTTACCATTCTCTATCTCTTTCAAACTGTACTTTGATTATATCTGAGCTGTTTGGTGTTCTATTTTCTTACAAATTTCAGGTGTATTTGAGTATGCAGTGGGCTCCATGCACAGTACATATTTTATAATGTTTTGTTGAATGATGGACTATTTCGCATGTAATTTCTTAGCCTAGAATTATAAATATAAAGTGATTTCATTTATTTCCAACTTGTTCTTATTTTCTTTGCTTATTACTTTTTTTATTTCTTTGCTTGTTTTTGTCGTTGTTGAGGCAGAGTGCCACCCCATGCCCTGAGCAGAGTGCAATGGCGTCATAGCTCACTGCGACCTCAGAGTCAGGCTGTGGGCATTCCACTGCCTCAGCCTCTGGAAGCCACTGGGATTACAGGCGCATGCCGAGGTGCCTAGCTGGGTTTTTCCATGTTTTTACGAGTCAGGGTCTCACTATCGCTCAGGCAAGTCTCGAACTCCTGGGCTCAAGCAATTCTCCCTCCTGAGCCTCCCATAGTGCTGGGATTATTAGTGCCCCAAACGTTCTGTCTATAAGTAACCTTATACTTAAGATATACCTTATCTCGGCCTTTTCATTTACAACCTGCTCATTTAGAATTTTGTTGTGCTGTAGAAGAGCAAACGATGAGATAATTTTAAACATAAGGTTTTTGCTTTTCTTTTTTGTTGCAGTAGTTATAATATCTCTCTTCCCATTTTGGTCTCCTCCTTAGACCCAGATTCTGATTCACTCTAACCTCTATCACAACTTTTCCTACCACTCCTCACTCCTTAGTTGAAGAATCTTCTGTAGTGCTGAGCACAGTAAGATGGGACAGCTGGATAAGCCCTTGGCCTCTAACTCAATTCCTCTCCTCCCAGGATAGGAAGTCTAGGTGACCCAGAGCATTCCGAAGAGCATAGTGTCAGTACCAGGGGTACGTCCCCATAGGTGGCAGGTAGAGGGTATTAATGGGAGGTAAAAGTAGAGCCAAAGGAGTTGAAATAATGAACCAGGTAAGTGAACAAGCTGAATGGAGAGCAGCCACAAGAATCAGCACTCCACATACCAGGCTGGGGGGCCCAGCTAGGATACAGCCACCGATAGGGACTGAATTGTGTTGCTCAAAATTCACATGTCGAAGCCCACAGCCCCCAAAGTGACTGTATTTAGAACTAATTAAGGTTAAATGAGGTTATAAGTGTGGGACTTTCACGAACCAGCAAAGGGAAGGAGAAATAACCTGAGTGGGAATGGTGGGAAGTGAGAAAGATAGACTCAAGAGACAGAAGATGGGATCGGCAAACTGGTGCAGCTGAAGACTGCAGCCGGCATGGACTGTGGAGACAGCTTTATTAGTATAGTACCTTTAACAAGGTCAATCTTAGCACCTGGGGTAAAGATTAACTTTCAGGAGGAAAAGCTGTGTGCTGGCAGATAATAAGGGAAGTAGGCAGGGACTCTGATTTCTGGCAGAGGAGAGAAGAATGTTTGTTGTTAAAGGAGGAGAAGCAGCCGAATGTTTGCCCAGGATGTGGGGGCCCTGCCACCTCACAGCCCATTTTCCACATGGGACCCTAATCTAACAGAATTGATGGCCCTAAAAGAAGAGAAAAAGAGTGAGATCCCAGGCCAGGCGAGGTGGCTCACACCTGTAATCCCAGCACTCTGGGAGGCCGAGGTGGGTGGATTGCCTGAGCTCCCGGTTGGAGACCAGCCTGAGCCATTGCAAGACCCCATCTCTAAAAATAGCTGGGCATTGTGGCAGGCACCTGTAGTCCCAGCTACTTGGGAGGCTGAGGCAAGAGAAACACTTGAGCCCAAGCGTTGGAGGATGCCGTGAGCTGTGACGCCAGGGCACTCTACTGAGGGGGGCGAAGTGAGACTCTGTCTCAAAACAAAAAAGAGAAAGAGTGAGATCCCTTTCCCTTCAAGCATGCACCGAGGAAAGGCCAGATGAGGACACAGCAGGAAGATGGCCATCTGCAAGCTGGGAAGGGAGCCCTTCACCACGATTGACCGTGCTGGCGCTTGGACTTCTGGCCTCCAGAACGGTGAGAAAATAAATTTCTGTTGTTTAAGCTCCCTCTACGGGATTTTGTTATGGCAGCCCGAGTAGGCTAATACAGCTTTGCCACAGTTCCAAAAAAACATGGTTTTAAAACAAGACCCAGTCTCTGGAACTGGGCGTATGGCCTCAGGAGTGAGGTAACTGGAACCAAAAGCCACAGTGAGAGCCAGGGTGTTCTGTTAGCATCAAACGTGAGCTCCTTAGCTGCTCCCTGACCTAGGACAGGAGTGGGCTGAGAACTCAAATAGGTGGTGAACAAGTACCCCAGCAGTGGGTAGAACCTGGCTGTGAGGGCAAGACGGGTTGGGATGGCCCTTGCCAGTCCTCTCCCAATACTTGACGTACAAGGAATTCAACTGGGAAGGGTTGAGAGATTTACCAAGTGGGCCCTGTGAGTGTGGGGGCTGCGGGTCCTGCTCTGACAAATCCCCAGAGAGTCTTGTTAGTGTTGAGGTTAGAAACGACATTATAAATAGTACTGGATTATAAGAGAGGAGCAATAATACATTATAAATGAACATTTAACTCCTATCCGTCAAGTAAGTGCCAATTATGAAGGACTTTAAATGTGATTTACTGGAAAACAAATGTTGTGGGTCCCCTTTGCTTTATGCATTTCTCACTGAGTCCTTCGCTGCTAATAGAGAGACAGGAGAGAAGAAAGATGATAGGAACTGCTAGGAGCACCACCCTGCTCTACACATACTATATCAGTACAATAAATAGGAGTATTCTGCCCCTCTCTCCCCACCCCACCCCACCTTCTGACTGTCAGCCAGAACACCAAAGAAGGTGGCTTCCTCTATATGAGGCTGGAAAGGTTCCATCAAGAAGGCGCAGGGTGGGCTGGGTCCTTGGCATTTCTCACCCTGTCAGGCCTGCCAGCTGGGGCCTCCTGTTTGCCTCCACACCTGATCTTAATGTTCATTATAGACCACAGGAAAGGTCCCAGTAAAGACCTTCTATTGTGCCAGCCAGTGTGTCAGATATTTTATACCGTGCTCCCACATTTAATTTTTCCGTACCTCTCATGATGTATTAGGCCCATTTTAGAGATGAGGAAACTGAGGTTCAGAGATGTTACATAAGTTCTCTGATGTTTTATAACTGATAAGTGGACAGGCTGGTATTTGAACCTAGCCCTCTGGGGTTCCAGAATGAAATTCTTTTCTTTTAGAACAAGCTGTATTCTGGAAACAATACGCCAAGATATATAAATACATTTGAATTTTTATATAAATATATTTATATAAATGTATATAAATGTAAATTTATAAATATATAAAATTGTATGAATATAAATATATATAGATTTATAATAAATGTACATAAATATAAGTTTATATAAATATAAATACCACCCCCATATTGCCATGATTTCTATGAATTCAGCAGGGGCACTTATCATTGGCGTGGAAGTTCTCTCCTTCCTATTCTGGGTTAAGATTCACCCCTCTAGTAATTAAAACATATTCTTACAAAGAGCAAAGTTCTTCCATATCTACATTTTTCCTAATACCTAAGGACTGATCAGCACAAAGTTTTGCTTTGCTTTAAAGTTTTGCTTTGCTTTGTAAGATAGTTAATTTCCTGGAAAACTTTTGAGTTTTCCAGGAAAAAAGTTAATTTTTTAGTTAATTTCCTGGAAAACTTTTGAGTTCTCCAGAGAAAAAAGAGCAGAGAATAATTTTTGAATGAGAGGAGGGATAGGCTAGTCAGACCCCTCATCCCTACAACTGTTCCTCACCCCTTGACTCAGCATCCCAACAGGACTAAGAAAGGCAAGAGGTTGGGAAGGGCTGTCGAAGCCACCAAGGCATAGAGGCTGTGAGAGTTAGTTTTAGACGTCAGCTTGACTAGATTAAGGAATACCTAGGGAACAAGCAAAGCATTCTTTCTGGCTGTGTCTGTGAGGGTGTTTCCAGAGGAGAATTGTGTGTGATCAGTGAATTGAGTGGAGGAAGACATGCTGTCCCTGTGGATGGGCACCATCCAATTAACAGAGTGCAACAGGCAGATGAAAGGTCATTTTCCCCACGCTCTCTCTCCTGGAGGTGGGACACTCTCCTTCTGCCTTTGGATATCAGAACTTCAAGTCCAGCCTTTGGACTCCGGCACTTAGACACATGGACCACTGGATTCTTAGGCCTCTGGCCTTGAACTGAGAGTTGCATCACCTGCTTTCTCTGTTCTGAGGTCTTCAGACTTGGACTGAAGCATCCCAGCATCCCAGTATCTCCATTGAAGATGGTCTGTTATGAGCCAATTCCCCTAATAAATACTCTGTCCTCTATCAACTATCCAGCTAGCTTTTTAGTTAGGTAGCTATATCTTATCGATTCTGTCTCTTTGGAGAGACCTGACAAATACAATGGACAAAAATGTAATGAGAAATAGGGTGTTTGGGAAATTCAAGGTGGCACCTCTACTGAGTATGGTTTGGGAAGCTCTTGAGTCAGACTGTGATGGGTTGGGAATCTTGTCTCTTCACACACTAACAGGTGACCATGGAAAGTTCTTCCACTGTTTTAGATCTCAGTTTTCCTCTGTGTAAAATGGGGATAATCACAGAAGTGTTGTGAGGATTAATAAACTGATGACTATCATGCATTTAGCACAAAATCAACATAATCAGGTGTCAATCACTGTTAGTTATCATTATGATTATTATTACTGTGGTTCCTATATTAAAATCATTTACTTGATTGTTTAGTGGGAGGTGGGGACACTGCATGATGAAAAGGGATGAGCTCTTTGGGTATTTCTGAGAGTTTCAGCGGAATCTTAGAAGTTGTTGAGGGACATGGGGAAAAGCTGGGGAATCCTCAAATTTAGGTGTTGAATTCTATAAGCACGTGCTTGTGTTTATTTACTGATGTTTCATTCTCATTGATGACAGATTCGCAGCGTTATTGCATGTAAGCTCCTCTCTTTTGCTCATAAGGAAACCAAGGCAGAAAGAGGGAAAGTGCCCGCTGGGGATTATATAGAAAACGAGAGGCAGAACTGAGGCTAGAAAGTAGGTCTGCTCTGAGAGCCCTTTTCAAAACTGTTTTGTGTGATATGGAGGCCTCTGAGGGAGGCCCTGGGTGGTACCATCTCTAAAGGACCCATGTGAGCTCTTGGCCCCAAAAAATGTTAGATAAGAACTTGTTGATTGATCAGGTGTCTGACTGGGTCTTCTACAAGGATGCTTTCCCCACTTCTTCCCATTCCCAGCCCACTCAAGATGCCTCCCCACCCCAGCTATGTGACTTCCTTTAGAGCAAAACCCTCATTGCCATTGCAGACCTTCTCTCCCTTCTGGCGGTGACAGCTTTCCCATGAGCTTGTCATCTCTTCTTCACTTGTTTCTGGTGGGTGACAATACTAAGTGTTGGCTCAGTGCTTGGACTTCATAGCCAAGGCCTTCTGGATTCAGATCCTGTGCCCTAACCTGGAGACCTCAGGCAACTTAGCAAACTGCTCTCCGTCTTGGCTTCTTCACCAGTGAAATGGGGGTAATCACAAGTTTGTGTTCATGGAGTGGCAGGCATTGAATTAGATGAAGTGTTAAGTTCAACTAGATTAGCCAAAGTACGAAAAGTGCCTGAATCATAGTAAGTGCTCAAAATCCAGCAGTTGTTAATTGTAGCCCGCATATCCATGTGAGAGGCAGAGATGGTAGCTGACAGGATTCAGTGCCAAAGAGCAGTATTTCAAGATGTCTCACTCTTTTTCTAATCATATCTCCTGTATCTAGTATTCCACATTTTCAATTTTCACAAATGATTTTCAACTCAGAGATGAAACTTCAGTAATATCCTTTTTTAATTCACATGTATTGAGCACCTATAGTATATATCAAGCTGACAGAATATGGACACCTGCCACCAGCCCCAGGGCCTTTGCTAAGCTGGGTTTGCTGGAATGAGGGAATTTCACTGTTTCTATGACCTGAGAGTTCAAGGAGTGAGATATGACATTGGCCAGTTGCATGGGATGTATCACATATAAGGAGGACCTAGGTCTAAAGGCCTGTCGCTCCAAGTCACCTTAGGATGCCTTTGGCTATCTCTGGAGGGAACCTCAGTCCAAACAACATTTCTATACTTGCTTAGTTATAGAGACCCTGTGCTCATAGCAAGAGTGAGGGGGGGGACTTTTCTGTGGCCAAAAGACAAATGTCCTCTAGTTGCTGCCCCTGCATTGCCATGGCAACACCTGTGCCTCCAAACGTCACCACTTGAGAGTCACTTTGATTGAGTAGTTATGCTGTGGGGCTGGGGCTCCATTTGCTGAGAAGCCCAGGTGTCATGGCAGCACTGACTGAAACAGTTAAGGAGTATCAGTTGGAGGAAATGAACCCATTCCAAACAATAGCAACTGTGGTACGTGCTGTAATTTTGCATTTCCATTAGAACAATGTGAACTCCACAAGAACAGGGATCACCCTTGCCTTGCAATGCACTTAACCTTAACGTAGGCATTCAGCAAATAGCTATTCAGTGAGGGCCTCCCACTGTCTAGAGCAGTGATTCTGCACCTGGTGTGCCTCAGGAGGATCTTAGGTATGCCGCAACAATTTTTAAAGATCATCAATTAAATTCTTTTTGAAAGACGTTCAAAGCACAGTAAGTATATTCTTTCTCTCTCTCTTTTTTTTAATGGACATAATTTAAGTGGGCCGTGGAAGTTTAATTATGGGTTCAAGTGTGCCATGAAATAAAAAAGTTATAAAACTTGATCTAGAGCAGTGGTTCTCAACCTGTGGGTCTTGAGCCCTTTGGATTGTATTAAAGGTTTGCGGCATTAGAAAGGTTGAGCACCGCTGGTCTAGAGGGACTCTTCCAAAAATAAAGGACTTATTACTGCTAAGTACTGCTTCACACACCTTGGATAAATTTACCTCTCCATCCCTCAGCTTCCTCATCTGTAAAAGGGACGCAAGGTGAAGAAAAACACTGTCACCATTACAGGTTAAGTCACTTGTTCAAATTCACAAAGCTAACAAACGATGAAGCCATGGTTTGATCTCAGGCAGTCTGGATCTGGAGTTAGGGTCTCAGCTGATAAGGCTGCAGAGACATCTTAATGAGCAGAAGGTCTGGGCCAACTGCTCTCTTGGTGTGTGTGTCTCCCAACTGCCACGCAATGTGTTCAGATAAAATAACATGAAAATGCCTATTTCTGGTAATTTGATGGAGAAAAATGCACACTAAATTGCAAACTTGGGAGTGCTAGCCTCTGCCATGTGGCAGGCCTATGGAAAGCTCTGGATCTTTCCTGGGCTCTGTCCTTTTCTCCCACGCACACCTTCATTAGCCCCTTCACAGATAGAAAGTCGCCAGCTGGACTGTGAGCTCCATGAGGACAGGGAAAAGTTTGCCCCATTCATTCTGCGGCTTCCTCGCCTGACAATAGCAAATGCTAAAAACAAGAAACGCAGAATGAATGAATGAATAACGAGATTACTGTGTGATGGGTGGAGATATTTTTAAAAGAAAGAGCATTGAGTATAACTGCATAGGGTTCAGGGAGAAAAAGCCAACAGACATAGTTTTCTTTTTTTGGGACTCGATTTTTGAATTAAATCCCAGGGCACAGATTCCAGAACAGACGACAAGAATGATTATCTTTAAAATTCACGTTGTCTGGTGTGACTTTTCTTCGGAAATTTTCAGTGCATCATTTCGAAGATGCCAGTTGGGAGGGGAGAATTTTTTTTCCCCCCTAATAAAACACTACAGACCACTTCAATTATCCCTGGGAAAAGGGACATTTGTTCTTTCCTCCTCCAGGCGTTCCCTGAACTCCATTGCCTCATGAGGAACTGTGAGAAAGAACAAGATGTGTCTGCTTCTTTCCTTTCTCTAATAAAGTTTGTCATTTACTCAAAACTGGAAGGCAATCTCCTCCCCTGCGTTATTAAAGCCCAGCTGGCCTCTGCAAGCTTTGAACCACTGAGCCACCAGTGGAATGGAATGCCACTGCTCTCCTTCCAGGGCCCTCTGTGCATGGCCCATGTGCAACAAGATACACTCAATGTACAAGCAAGCAAGTGTATATGTGCACACAAGACCACACACGCACACACTGATCTCTCCCATGTTTGTGTTGGCCTGGACTAGTGTGCTTAGCTGAGGAGGAAGGAAGGGTCTTTACTCCTTTGCCTCTTACAGGGTGTTAGATGTGGTTTTCTTGTCTTTACCCACAAGCTTGCATGGAAATACAGGCTGCCTCGAGGGACACAAAGAGATGGCTGTTCAGTCTTCTTGCTGAAGCTGGGCAGCACCGAGGGCTCACTGTGAGCACATCGGCCCCACGAGGACAGGCATCCTTGCCTGTTTGCTCAGTGATATGCCCTAAGTCCCCACCAGTGTGCCTGGTACATAGTAGGGGCTCAATAAATACATTTTTGAAAGAATGAATAACCGGATAGTTTTTAGAAAAATATATCATCTTTCCATGTATCTATCTACTGCCTGCAGTATCCCTCCTTCTCTCACCCCTTCCCAAGGCAAAAGTCCCATTCATATTTTAGGAGCCAGCACATTGTCGCCTCTTTTTCTGGTGCTACTTTGAAAATTGATATATAATTTTTGTGCATGTTTTTGGTGTGCTTGTGATATTTTGAGACATACGTACACTGTGTAATGAGAAAATCGGAGTCACTGAGCTCTCCATCACCTCAGACGTTTATCTTTTCTTTGTGTTGGGAATGTTACAATTCTTCTCTTCCGGCCACTTTGAAATATACAGGGATAGGTGTTCATTCCCAGTCCTGAGCCCTCGCCGTGTTTTATGTGCTCTGGTTTTCTTAGAGAAATGGAAATTCTGAATTCCAATTACTTGGTTACATATTAATCTCTTTTTGTAGTAAAAGGCTTTTCTAAGGCATAAGCCCATGTATTCCTTTCTGTGTCTTTCACATCTACTAACCTGGCTAGAATGAAGCTACCACCAGTCTCTATAGCCCAGTGGCTTAAGGCTGCCTATTGAGCAGGATTGCCATGGTTTGCGTCCTGACTTTGGTATCCGCTAGCCATGAAGACATGTTGTTGATTTGTGTAACTTACATATCCTCAGTTTCCTCTTCTGGAAAAGAGCAGTATTAATAGTACCTAGCTTATAGGAGAAGGAAGCGGTGTAATATATTAATACATGTAAAGTACATAGAGTTTTGCTTTGTGCCAATTAAACACTCAGTAAATATTCACTTTTATAATGGATGCTCTTAGTTGACATTTGTTGCTGATTTCTTTTTAAAAATTTTTGTTTTATGTTTTTCTCCCCTTTGTTGTATAATATTCAATCGATCCTTTACTAATAGTAACCCCTAGTGGGGTGTGGAGGCTCACATCTGTAATTCTAACACTCTGGGAGGCCTGGGCAGGAGGATCTCTTGAGCTCAGAAGTTTGAGACCAGCCTGAGAAGAGCGAGACCCTGTCTCTAATAAAAATAGAAAAAATTATCCAAGTGTGTGGTGGATGCCTATAGTCCCAGCTACTTGGGTGGCTGAGGCAAGCAGATGGCTTGAACCCAGGAGTTGGAGATTGGTGTGAGCTAGGCAGACACCATGGCACTCTAGTTAGGCAACCAAGTGAGACCCTGTCACCAAAAAAAAAGAAAAAAAATAGCAACTTCTGATGTTTTTGTTTGGGAGCCCACTTCATTAAATCTCACTCTCTGTGGTTTCTCTAGAGCAGTGGTTTTCAACCTTCCTAATGCCACAATGTATTCTCATTGTTAAAAAGGGATGGTGACCCACAGGTTGAGAACCGCTACTCTAGAGCCACATAAGCCCTCAGCTCCCATTTCCAGAGGGCTTAAGAATTAGGTCTGGCCAACAAGCAGTGTGAGTTCCCCTGATCTGGTGACTGGGTCAGAGATGGATTCCTGACCTCATCACAGCCAGGAAAGTAGTATGAAGATTTCCTTGGGACTCTTGCGGTGGAGGAGCCAGCTCTTTCTTTCTTCACTGTCTTGAGTCTGTCTCACCTCCAGAGGGCTGGAGCTCATGTAAAGAAACAGTCACCAGAGTGTTTATCATAGCTCAATTCACAATAGCCAAGTCGAGGAAGCAGCCTAAATGCCCATTACCCATGGATGGGTAAACAAATGTGGTATATGTATACCATGGAATACTATGCAGCCATAAAAAGAGGGAGACTTTACATCTTTTATGTTTATCTGGATGGAGTTGGATGATATTCTTCTTAGTAAAGGTATGTCAAGAATAGGGGAAAAAACTACACAATGTACTCAATACTATTATGAAACCAATATATAAACACATTCATATAATTGATAAAATACAAAGATGGTCCAGAAAGAAAGAGGGGAGAGGAGGGGGAAGGGAAGGGAGGGGGGAAGACAAGTTGGGGGAGGGTATTTGGTAGGATCTTACCCGATGTACATAATGCAAGGGCACATTTCAAAACAAGTTTATTATGAATGTTATACCACAAAAATAAGTAAGTGAGGTGATGGTTATGTTAATTAGTTTGATTTAAGCATTCCACATTGTACATAAAATCATCACATTGTACCCCATAAATGTATATATTTATGATTTAATAACAAGTAAAAAAAAGAGAGAGAGAGAGTCAGCTAGGACAGCCACACCAGGAGACCAAGGGCAGGACTTGATCTCTGCTGGCATTGTCTGAGTCCCTGATCTATCTACACCAGGAGCCAGAAATACTTCCATAGTCTTCCTTTTGAAAGTTGTGTTTCAGTGATGATGGCTGCATAGCAATTACTCCTACACTTAGTGGCTTAAAGCAGCAGCAGGATCTGTGGGGACACCTTGCTCCTCCTTTACTAGGTGTCCACGTGGTTGGTGCTGGGGGCCAGCTGAAGCCTCCACTCTCTGTCTAAAAGGACCTCTCATAGTGAATTAGATGATGTAATTGTGGCCAGTCTGCCTCATGTAAGCTTGCAGGGTTTCTGATTTTTCTCCTTCAATCACATCATAACTTTTATGTGTATCATTTCTGTTCACTCTGTATTTGTTCAGGAAAAAAAGTCTCTCATTGAAGGGGAGCCTAAAAAATGGTGGCATGTCCTAGAGAGAATCATTCAACTAATTAGTCTTATCAATCAGGGCAGGCTATCTTATTCAAGCAGTAGGGGCAGGGTTTTTAACTTTGAATCCTGACTCCGTTTAAAGATGAACAGACTTGATTGATATCTAGAGGAGAAATGATGACTATTACCATTGACTAGACTGTAATGAGTTTAAATGAAGTTCCACATAAAATGCCTGTATGCTCATATACATTGAAAGTTGAAATAAGCTGAAATGAAACAAAGTTTGGTTGTGTGGGTGTGTGTTTGCGTGCACACACGTGTGTGTTTGAATTCTAGGACTTTCGAAGTTCTGAACATGTCATTTTCCAACATAGCCTGTAGAGCACAGATCATTCTCAGCTGTTCCTGACCCACCATTTTCTCCTAACAACTTCTTGTTCAGTTCTGAAGTTCCAAGGAATGAAGTTTGAGAAGTAATGACATTCCTGAGACAGACCTTGCAGGCAACTATAAACCTCTATTGCTTTTTTTCACACTTGCCTTTTTTAAAAGTTTTTTTGTTTGTTTATTATCTTCTCCAGCCCATTAAGTTAAGTTTCAGCGATTTCATGTAAACACTCCACAAATGGTATCCATATGAGTCTGACCACCTCGGATTCATTTGGGGAAATAGCTGGTATCTTCCTGGGTGGGATAATGTCTTTCATATGCAGACGCCATGATGTGTGATCACATTGACATGCCAGTGAATAAGATAAGTTCCTGCCACCAAGAGAAGCGTCTTTTCCTAATTCAGAGGGGCTCTAATTCTTTTTGACAGTCTCACGGGTGCTCTGTGTCTGGTATATATTTCCTAGCTCTGCAAATGGGATCCAATTCTCAGACCAGGACTGCCTTTTCCAGGCAATCTCATGGGCCAAAAACCAAACGGTGGATATTCACTTTTCTTGGGTAACAGTGTTTCTTTAGTAATATTCATTTGTTCTGTATCCTGACTTATGGTTTTCTTGGCTCTTGGCCTTATTGTGATTGGTTATTCCAAGCAGAAAGGGGAGGGAGGCAGAAATGCTGGCTTTCTCTCAGCTTCCTTTGTTTCCCAATTAAGTCGTCCTGGGACTTGCTTCCTTAAGCATTCTTGTCAAAAAGCTCCTCTACGGTTTCACATGAGATCTGGTACCTGTTGCTGCGGAATATTTATTACCTTCCAGCACTTAATATGTTACACAGAACAGACCCTCTCTGGGCTGAACATCTGCCTGCCAACTTATAATTCTTTTTGTTGTGGGGTTTTCTGATGCCGAGAATATGACAAACAGCAAGAGTAAACTCACCAGAGGGATGACACAGAGGGTCACACTCTTCCAATAGCTCAATTTAAAAAAATGTTATTCCAATAATGCAGAGGCCATTGTGGGAAAGAGACTGAAGTTCTTATTTATATTGAGGAGGGTATGGGGAGAGAAAAAGGCTAGGAGGTAAATAGTGAGCACAGAGAGGGTTGTTGTTTGAGGTATAGCAATGAAACAACATAAATTTTACAAGATATTTATAATTACTAGTTGGAGAAAAGAAAGGACATTTGTTTTGGCAAATGAATTTAGAAAATCTGTGGTTAAGAATGTTTTTTATCGTAGGACTAATCAGAGACTTTAATATGTGTTTTGTGCTGATACGATGGTTTTGCAGCATGCTTACCATAGAGAATCTCTGATGGAAAGACTTTCATGCCACTTTATATGACTATGTTGTTCTTGACTCTTTCTAAATGACATCAGTTTCTCCTATTTGCATTATATACTTACACATACAGTGAACAGTGTAATGGAAGGGCATGGGAACATGTCTGGTGGCTCCTTCTTGACCTTGTCACGCACACGTTAGAAAAGAAGAAAGATTAAAATCAAGAACCCAAAGCATCTGCCTTAGGAAATCATAAAAAGAAGAGTAAACTAAATCCAAGGTAAGCAAAGAAGAAAAAGAGCAGAAATCAATGAAATTCAAAACAGGACATCTGTAGGGAAAGTCAGTGAAACAAATGATGGTTCTTTGGGGAAAAAAAATAAGTAAAATTGATAATTCTCTAGCCAGGCATACTAAGGAGAAAAAGAGAGAGAGAGAGAGAGAGGGAGAGAAAGAGACAATCCAAATTACTAATATCAGAAATGAAAGAGAGGCCATAATTACTGATCTTATGGACATTAAGAGGTTTACAAAAGAATATTACTAACAACTCTATGCTTGCAAATTTGATAACTTAGATGAAAAGGACCAATACCTTGAATGACACAAATTTATGGAAACTCACACAAAGAGAAACAGATAACACAAATAGGCCTATCTCTATTAAAGAAATAAAATCAATAATGAATAACCTTCTTAAGCAGAGGTACCTGGCCCAGAGGGTTTTACTGATGAATTATACCAAACATGTAGGAGAAATTAAGTCAAATTCCCATAATCTTTTTCAGAAAACAGAAGTAGACAGAACAGTTTCTCCTATATTGGATGAAGCTATCATCACTCTAATACCAGACTCAAAACCAAACAAGGACATTACAAGGAAGGAAAACTATAAACCAATATCTCTTATGAGCATCAATGTAAAAATGCTCAATAAAAGATTAACAGACTAAATACAACAATGTGTAAAAAGAATTATACACCATGACCAAGTGAGATTTATCCCAGGTATCCAAGGATATTTTAGCCTTTGAAAATCAAGTAATGAAATCCATCACATTTAGCCAGGTGTTGTGTTGGGTGCCTGTAGTCCCAGCTACTTGGGAGGCTGAGGCAAGAGAATTGCTTAAGCCCAAGAGTTGGAGGTTGCTGTGAGCTGTGATGCCGTGGCACTCTATCCAGGGTGACAGCTTGAGACTCTGTCTCAAAAAAAAAAAAAAAAGAAAAAATGAAATCCATCACATCAACAGGCTAAAGAAAATTGTTGTGATCACATCAGTGGATGCAGGAAAAGCATTTGACAAAATCTAATACTTACTCATGATAGTTCAAAATATTTTAAAATTGCTATTGAGATTTCTCTTTCTCATGTGTTATTTAGAAATTCGTTATTTAATCTCTAAAGGTTTGGGGATTTTCCAGCCATCTTTTTGTTATTGTTAATTCCACTGGGGTCTGAGAACCAATATTGTATAATTTCTATTCTTTTAACCATGCTAAAGCATGTTTTATTGCCCTGAATTTAGTTTATCTTGGTGCATATTACATGCGAGCTTCAGAAGAATATATTATATATTCTATTATCATTGAATTAAGTGTCATATACATGTCAGCTAGATATGTATATGATACATCCACCATGTCAGTTGGTGGATGGTGCTGTTCTGTTTAACTATTAATATATATCCTTATAAACTTTACTCCTGGATCTACTGCTATAAGTATTGAAATCTCCAATTTGTCTATTTTTCCTTCATCAGTTTTTGTCTCACCTGTTTTGAGGCTCTGCTGTTAGCACATACACATTAAGCGTCGTTATGTGTTTTTCTTGGAGAGTTGCTTAGTTGCTCCAGCTTTGATGTGATGGGTCTTAGCATCTGGATGTCTTTCTACAAAGGATACCTTTCTATATCCTTTTACTTCTAGTGTATGTCTTTATATTTAAATTGGATTTATTGTAAACAAGTAGTTGGGTCTCATGTTTTTCAATAC
>NW_003852403.1:9014571-9016765 GCF_000181295.1 Otolemur garnettii | reverse complement strand
GAGACTCTGTCTCAAAAAAAAAAAAAAAGAAGAAAGAAAGAAATCCATCACATCAACAGGCTAAAGAAAATTGTTGTGATCACATCAGTGGATGCAGGAAAAGCATTTAACAAAATCTAACACTTACTCATGATAGTTCAAAATATTTTAAAATTGCTATCGAGATTTCTCCTTCAACTCGTGTTATTTAGAAATTCGTTATTTAATCTCTAAAGGTTTGGGGATTTTCCAGCCATCTTTTTGTTATTGTTAATTCCATTGGGGTCGAGAACCAATATTGTATAATTTCTATTCTTTTAACCATGCTAAAGCATGTTTTATTGCCCTGAATTTAGTTTATCTTGGTGCATATTACATGTGAGCTTCAGAAGAATATATTATATATTCTATTATCATTGAATTAAGTGTCATATACATGTCAGCTAGACATGTATATGATATATCCACCATGTCAGTTGGTGGATGGTGCTGTTCTGTTTAACTATTAATATATATCCTTATAAACTTTACTACTGGATCTACTGCTATAAGTATTGAAATCTCCAATTTGTCTATTTTTCCTTCATCAGTTTTTGTCTCACCTGTTTTGAGGCTCTGCTGTTATCACATACACATTAAGCGTCATTATGTGTTTTTCTTGGAGAGTTGCTCTGTCTGAAATGAGTGTAGTTGCTCCAGCTTTGATGTGATGGGTCTTAGCATCTAGATGTCTTTCTACAGAGGGTACCTTTCTATATCCTTTTACTTCTAGTGTATGTCTTTATATTTAAATTGGATTTATTGTAAACAAGTAGTTGGGTCTCATGTTTTTCAATACACTCCAGCAATCTCTGTTTTTGACTGGTGTATTCAGATCATTGGCTCTTAAAGTGTGATTGATATAATGGTCTAATATCTCCCTTATTTGTAACTAATTTCTATTCATGGCTCTTGTTTTGTTTTTTTTTTTCTTTTTCTGTCCCTCTTTTTGTGTTTTCTCTGTTTTTAAGTGAACGTTTTATATACTTCCACTTTCTTTCTTTTCTTAGCATACCAATTAAACTTCTTTAAAAAAAAATACTGGGTTCAGAATTTGCAGTATGCAGTTAAAACTAATCTAAGTACTCCAATTTCAAATAATACTATATATATAAAGTTGCTTTATAAAATAGTGTTCCCAATTCCTCCTTTCCAGTCCTACTAATATTGTTTTCATTTATTTCACTTATCCACAAATGATAATCACTGAATACATTGTTTCTATAATTATTTTGAACAAACTTCTAAGTGTTAGATCAATTAAGAAAAAGAAAATATTTACTTAATTTTGCTCTCATTTACTCTTTCTCTAATTCTCTTCTTTTCTTTATATAGACTTGAGCTTCTGAGCTTCTATTCCATATCATTTTACTTTTCTGTAAAGAACTTTTAAAAACATTTCTTTTGAGGCAGTTCTACTGAAGAGAGGTTCCCTCAGTTTTTGTTTATTTGAAGAAGACTTTATTTCTACTTTATTTTTGAAGGATAATTATTCAGCATAAAAAATCATGGATTGGTGGGATTATTTTTTCTTTTCATTACTTTACATATTTCAGTCTAGTCTTTTCTTGCCTGTGTGGTTTCTGAAGAAAAGTGCCATGTCATACTTTTTTTTTTCCCCTTGGGACAGTCTCACTATGTCACCCTCTGTAGAGTGCTGTAGTATCACAGCTCACAGGGCTATGATTCTCTTGCCTCAGCCTCCCAAGTAACTGGGACTATAGGTGCCTGCCACAATGCCCACTTATTTTTTTGTTATAGTTGTCAGTGTTGTTTAGCAGGCCCAAGCCAAGTTCAAACCCACCAGCCCCAATGTATGTAGCTGGCACCCTAACCACTGAGCCATGGGCATGAAGCCTGCCATGGATTCCTAACTTTGTTCCTCCCCAAACCCTAGCTTCTTTTAAGATGTTCCTTTTGTCTTTTATTTTATGTAGTTGGAACACAGTATGCCCAGCTATAAATTCATTGGTATTTATTTGTTTTTTCCTAAACTTTCTAGATCTAAGGATTGTTGTTGGTCATTAATTTTGGAAATTTCTCAGTCCTTCTTACTTAAAATATTTCTTTCTATTTCACTTATTATTCAAATACTCCCATTATGTGCATATTTACAACATTTGTAATTGTTCTTGGATATTCTTTTCCAGTTTATTCTAATTCCTCTTTTCTCTTT
>NW_003852403.1:9011164-9014373 GCF_000181295.1 Otolemur garnettii | reverse complement strand
GTGCAGAGTCCAGCATATGACATAGATCCAGGAACCAATAGCTAGAGTTCAGTGGAAGCGATTGAAAGATGACTTGGTGGAGCACAGCAGGACAGGAGTATGCAGGAGGGTGTGAGGCCCCAGTGAGAAGCTCAACACCAGGACGGAGAACACAGTGGCATTCAGGGGACCTGGTTCTTATTGTGTTTCTTCTATATGCTGGTGGTCATAGTAGTCACTAGCGTCATGTAACTATTTTACATTTACATTAGTTTAAATTAAATAAAATTACAAAATCAGTTCCTCAGTTGCACTAGCCACGTGTTAAGTGCTCAATAACCACGTGTGACTGTCAGCCACTGTATTATAGAGTAGAGTATAGCATAAAATATTTTCTTCACTGCAGACAGTTCTATTAGGTTGCACTGCTTTAAACTATCATTTCAATCATTTCAGTTATTTTCCCCCAGAAATATTCGTGTTCAGACATCACACTTTTCTTTGGCTGGCCAATTTAAAATAATGAGAAAAAGAGAATAGAGTTATTCTGCTAATGATAGATCCAATAAACAATCTCCAATGAAAGGCGTAAGCTCAAACTTGAAATCCAATTAAAAATGTTGATTATCTAGTCATTGCTACACCTTTCTCCCTGCGTGCTCTCTTTTTCTCTTCCTCTGAGCATGTCCTGTCAAATTGGAAAATACATTGTGCTTATTGGAAGCTGTTCAGGTTGGTTAACATGGACCAATTACGTATCTACTGAAAGAGGAGAACACGGTGGTCGTGAGGATGGTTCACTCCTGCTGTTGGGCTCCATGGCCCCCAGTTGGGCTTGTATAGGCCCCTGGCAGGGATTTGGGAAACTGTTCTCCCGTTGCTCTGTTAGCCACCTACTGGGCACCCTGGATGGTCCTGACAGCATCAAGAGAAGCCTAAAGTTTCAGGACTGCATTTCCTTGTAATTGGTAAAAAATATTTATAACTGCCACATCCCCAGATTGAAATAGATGTTTCCCGTGTTAAGGGAAATGTCATGCTACACAGAAGACATCCTTTGGGTTTTATAACGTAGCAAAGATGAATCGGCAGTGTGTTTGGGCATCAGTTGTCAGAGAAAAAGAGCAGAATGGGGTGACAAGCAATATTTATCAATCCCCTGCTGTGACCAGATTCCATGCCAGAGACATGACAAAAGAGACATTTTGACCATAGTTGTACAGGAGTTTTTTTTTTTTTTTTTAAAGACATTTCACGTATATGTTACAAAAACCCTATATGATATAGGGATTATACTCACCTTACTAATGGGAAACTGAGGCTTCGTGAGGCCAAGCAAGTTTCTAAACATTTGAAATGTTGCCAGTGAGTTAAATGGCAGAGGGGAGATATAACTCTAGCACTGTCTGACACTAAATCTGAGTTCTTTACACTTGGCACTGCTGCAGTATTTGCTGGACAGATATAGAAGCTTGGACCTCAGGTTGGGGCCACCTTCTCTGCTTCATGAGAAGTCCACAAGACTCCAGATGAGAAGCCTTCAGACTTTGGACAGGGTTCAAGTTGGCAGCTTTTCACCTTTCCTGGGATATACTGCATATGTGCAGGGAGCCTGGTCACTTTTTACATGGGTGTATTCATTCAATAATTCTTTCAGCAAATAACTACACACTCTATTGTGTATAGACTGTTGGGGATATAGAGGTGCATCAATAAAGCGTGGTCTCTGCTTTCAAATAGCTCACAGCATCCTAGAAGAGACAAATAGATCATGAACTATTAAAAACAGGATGGGAGAAATTAGAGAAGGAATCGTGGGGTTCCAAGCAGCGGCATGTCAGAAATGAACTAGTGGGAGGGGCGACCGGTGCAGCAATGGCAGGGGCATGCATTGTGGAAAAATTAAAAACAACAATAGAATGAACTAAAAGTTAAAATTATTATCACCACATGCTGGGAATTCTAAACAATGTCAGCGATTAAATTCTCCTTCCCCTCTACTCAAATCGTTGTTGGTCTAAGTTGTAAATAATTATTAGCCTCACTGTTGAAATTGAACGATATATAAATAAGCAAGAAATCAGTGAGTTGTTGTTACCTGTTCTGTAAGAACAGGTCTTTTTTCTTCAGGGAAGTTAATTCAGAGAACTCCCAGTTACGTGTATGCATGTATAGTCAGCCCCCCCCAGCAGGAAGTTCCCCCCACCACAAGGAAGATGACAGGACTACAGTTACTTCATGATATATGCGAACACTTGTTTGTGTTTACAATAATAAACAGGGAAACCGTGCCAACTCTAAGTTGTAACCATTTTGTTACCTGTTAAGGACAGATTTTTAATTCATGGATGACATATTCTGTATATTTGAATAATACTTTCCAGAGAATAGCTTTATTCTACTTTTAAAATTATAAATTTTCTATCTTCCAATGAGTGAAAAAATTAGGAAAATAATGATTAGTATTAATTATTATGTGATTTCGACTGAAAATCATTTCATCCTATTAGAGCTCCGCCTCCTCCCCATCCTCTGACATCTCCCATTGGTGGAAAAATTGTCTTCCATGAAACTTAGAACCAGGTCCCACAGCAAGAGGTGAGTGGCTTTGTTGCCTGACCTCTGCAACCCCCAGCCCAGAGGGAAATTGTCTTCTGTGAAACCATTCCCTTTTGCTAAAAAGGTTGGGGACCATTGCCATAGTGGACAGAGATGTTAAAAAACAATTTTCTCTGCACATCCAAGGCACTTGGCCCAATACTACTGTTATGGGCTAATAAAAAAGGGGTCCCTGACACCATGCGCTTAAGAGAAGCTGGTGACATTCACAGAATTCAGGAAGGTGATATTATAGGGTAGGGTTTAGGGGACAGCAAAAGCTGAGTCTCTTAAAATGGGCAGAGAGCTGGGACCATATAAGGAGAGCCAAGGACTTAGAAGATTTTGAACCATGAGAGAGTGATGATCATGAGTTAGGTTTGTACATTAGAAAGCACATTGACAGCTGGGCATGGTGGCTCACACCTGTACTCCTAGCACTGTGGGAGGCCAAGGTGAATGGATTGCCTGAGTGTGGGAATTTGAGACCAACATGAGCAAGAGTGAGACCCCATCTCTACTAAAAATAAAAATAATAATAATAAACTAACTGGCATCATAGTGGACACTTGTAGTCCCAGCCACTCTGGAGGCTGAGGCAGAATGATCACTTGAGCCAAAGAGTTTAAGGT
>NW_003852403.1:8993898-9011103 GCF_000181295.1 Otolemur garnettii | reverse complement strand
AAAAAAAAAAAAGCACATTGACAAGAAGCATGAACATAGCAGCAGTCTTATATAACTTTTTCTTAACTTTACAACTTTTAACAACTCACTACAGTCATGCTTCCCATAAGAACGTGTTCATCAACAATTGACAACAGATATGGCAGTGATCTCATAAGATTATAATGGAGCTGTTATATTGTATTTTTACTGTACCTTTTCTGTTTGGATATATTTAGATATATACTCACCACTGTGTTGCCATTGCTTATGGTATTGAGTACAGTCCATGCCATATTGGTTTCTGGCCTAGGAGTAATAGGCCATACGTATAACCCAGGTGTATAGTAGGCTGTACTTTCTAAGTTTGTGAAAGAACATTGATGTTCACACAACAATTAAATAACCTAAAGGCACATTTTTCAGAAAGTATCCCTGTAGTTAAGAAACATTTAAAAATTTTAAAAAATGTATTTTAAAAATAATTTTAGGTTGGCCGAGTGTGGTGGCTCACACCTGTAATCCTAGCACACTGGGAGGCTGAGGCAGGTGGATTGCTTAAGCTCATGAGCTGGACAGCAACCTGAGCAAGAGTGAGACCCTGTCTCTACTAAAAATGAAAAACTGAGGCAAGAGAATCACTTGAGCCCAAGAGTTTGAGGTTGCTGTGAGCTATGATGCCATGGCACTCTACCCAGGGTGACAGAGTGAAACTTTGTCTCAAAAATAATGATAATAATAACAATTTCAGGCTTACACAAAAGGTGCAAAATAAAAAAATGAACAAAGATTTTTCTATATCCTTTACTCAGAGTCCCCAACAGGTAATTCTTAGCTGGGCTGACCCAATACTATTGACAGGCAACTACTAACTCCAGAGATCCCCAAACTTTTTAAACAGGGGGCTAGTTCACTGTTCCTCAGACCGCTGGAGAGCCAGACTGCGGGCCCCGGGACTAGTCAGCTTCTAAGCAGGACAGGCAGCGGTGGCGAAAACACCCGATGGGCAGCATGTGGCCTGCGGGCCATAGTTTGAGGATGCCTAATCTAATCTCTAGACCTTATTCAAATTTCACAATTGTTCTACTAATGCTCCATTTCTGGTCCAGGATTCATGAGATGACATGATTCTGCATTAGTTATTGTGCATTTAGTCAGTATCTCCTTCAGTCTGGGGCAGTTCCTCAGTCTGTCTTTGTTTTTTACAGTGGTAGCACTTTAGAAGAGCACCAGACATTTATTTTGTAGACTGACCCTCAATTTAAGTTGGTCTAATATTTCTACATTATTGAATGTATTATTTACATTTGGGGGAAAATGCTGCAAAAATTGATGTTGTGTCCCTCTCAATGTATGCTGATGTATGCCATTATTGATGATATTGGCGTTACTTAATTAAGGCAATATATGCTATGTTGTCTTCATTGTAGTTGTTTTCCAGTTTTGAATAAGAAATATTATACGCAGAGATGTTTTGAAACCATGTAAATACGTTATTTCTCATCATACTTCTAACTATTAATTTTAGCATCCTCTGATGATTGTTGCCTAAAGTAATTGTTACTGTGATGTTTATTAAGTAGTGATTTTATATTTCTACTATTCTTTCTATATGCATTCATTGAATTATGCTGTAAGAAAAAGCTGTCTCATTTATTCACTCACTCATCCATTCATTTAGTTGATTATATCAGTATAGAGCCAAGGTTTCTTGTTCTAATCTATGGGCTATAATTTATTGTTATTTTTATTAACTTTGTTTCTCAAAAATTTACAGACCTAGTCAAATGGGAGCCCTTCATTTTGGCTTCTGTGCCTTCTTAGCAAGTTTTCTTTCTTTTTTTTTTTTTTTTCTTGCTCAGGGTAACTAGCTCCATGTATGATATATTTTGTTTCTTTTCAAAAACAGAATTTTGAAATATCAATTAAGTCTCAGAGCTCTAGGATGTTGATGTTCTGTCCTAGGCATCCCCCTCCCCAACCTGCTGCCACTTATTTTTCTCCCTGTACTTTAGTTGTGTAGTTACATTTGGTCTATCTTCCAATTCACTACATTTTTCCCTCAACTGTGTTGATTCCACTGATGAGCCCATCAATTTTTACCGGGTAGTTTTATTTCTAGTATTTCCATATGGATCTTTTCTATAGTTTCATTCTTCAAAAAATTCACCATTTGTTCATTGTTTATGGATATTGCCCACTGTTTCCACTGGAGCTTTCAACATATTAATCGTAGTTATTTTTAATGCCCTGTCTGATGATTTGAACATCTGGATCATCTCTGAATCTGGTTCTGCCAGTGGCTTTGTCTCTTGACAGTGGATAGTATTTTCTTGCTTTTCAGTATCTTGTCATTTTAGACTGAATGCCAGACATTCTCTGTAAACCAATAGCATCTGGGGTAAATAGTATTTATGCCTTCAAATAGGCCCACATCTTCTGTTGTGTCATTAGTGTGGGTCATTATTCAATCTAGATAGGTTGTGAGCTGGGATTGGGTTTTATTCTTTCTACAGTTACCCAGAATGTACTCTACATTCCTTAGCATTACCTTGTGTTTAGACTGGGCCTCTGATGTGAGAAAAGGCTTCTCAATGCTGCTGTTGCACTCTCAACTATCAGCCTTCCCTGTGTATCTGTGCCACAGAGTGCTGTGTCTCCATGCTTTCTTTATTTTAATCTTTGTTATTTTATTTCTGTGCTTTCTTTCAGTGTACTTTCTTGTATCTTGTTTAGATTTTTGTTGAGCTGGAAAGTTAATTTCCTTACTTGTGTTCTTTCATTTTTATTTGTAGGAGTATTTATGGATATTCTAGGTTCTCCGATCATTGATTTAAATGTATTCATAGATTGTGGTATGCAGTGTTTTTTTATAATCATTAATTTTTACAAATCCTATAGTTAAAATTCATATTTTCTCTATATATGAAGTTGTTTACTAATTTCAATGAAAAGACTTAAAAACATTTCTTGATTATATTTAAATATTTCTGTTTGGATAGTGATCAGAGATTTTTGTTTATAATGATCCTAATACAGGATCAATTTTGTGAAGGTCAACATGAGTGATTTAGAGGAAGATAACCTTTGTTATCAGTGTATATCATGCTTTGTGTTGTGTATGTGTACAAATATTACTTGGTGAGTAAAACTGAATATGTTTTCCAAACTGACATGTGTGGTCTTCTTATCATCATAGTATTTTATAATATTGTGTATGATATTATATAACCCATGTTAATTTTCTTATCTGATGCATATTCTTTTATTAATCATTTTATTTATTTATTTATTTGAGACAGTCTTACTCTATTGCTCAGGCTAGAGGTCCATGGCATCAGCCTAGCTCACAGCAACCTCAAACTCCTGGGTGCAACTGGTCCTTTGGCTTCAGCTTCCCAAGCAGCTAAGATTATAGATGAATGCCACCATGCCTGGCTAGGTTTTCTATTTTAAGTAGAGAAGGGGTCTCACTCTTTCTCAGGCTGGGCTTAAACATCTGAGCTCAAGCGATCTTCCCACCTCAGCCTCCCAGAGTACTAGGATTACAGGTATGAGCTCCCATCCCAGCCTGATTTCATTTTTATTTTTTAAATATGTTTTGGTATTTAGAGACATTTATAGTTTTCATCTGTGGTTATTTTTCCACCGATACATTTTAATGCTCTTGATCCCTAGTTTTCTTAATATTTTAGCTACCCTGTTTATCAATTTTTAATATTATATATGAAGTATCTCTTAGCATTCACCTCCAGTCTATGCAAAATTTGAATTTTATTCTACTTTCTTTTTACCCTCTCATTTTTCATCCCTTTTTAAATTGTATTAGTTTTACTTTTTCACAATAGATAATATTTATACATTTATTTTCTATCCTTATCCCTCTGCCTCCTCTTCCTCCTCCTCCTCCTTCCTCTCTCTCTCTCTCTTTCTCTCTCTCTCCATTAGTCCTTTATGGTAACTTTCCTAATTCTTGTCCTGGTCAAATGAAGATTTCTCTCTACTAGATTCCTAATAGATCAAAAATTATGGCATGTTTAAAATTGTTTTCCTAGAGTTACTTACTTAAAGAATACCTTAATTAGAAATAAAATGTTTGATTCATACTTTCTTTTGTTGATTTTTTAAATGCTTATTTATTGTCACATTGCTTCATATGTTATTTTGAAAATTCTGATGCCAGTCAATAGTTTGGCCTTTGTAAAGTATTTTGTCGGTTTTTTTATTTTTTAATTTTTACTTGGAATCCTCAAAGATTTTTCTTTTTTTTTTATTAAGTTATTTGTACATAGACTATGAATACATTTATGCCATTATGGGATTCGATGTGTTGATTATTTGTACAAATTGGAGTACTTACATCTGACTAATCAACATAGCCTTCAGCTCAAAGTCTAATAGTCTGCAAGATATTTTTCTGTGTTGATCATCTCAAGAGGCTGATGGTTCCTCTCAATATAGTAATTCAGGTTTTCTTTAATTTCTTGAAAAATAAAATTATACATTCTTGAAATTATTTTACTTTTTTTGGTCAGGGCCTCCAATTATATGTATGCTCTTTCTTCTTTGCCTGTCTTCCAATACCAACAAGTTTTCTGTAACTTTTTTTCTTCTCCCTTTATCTCATTTTCATTCTCTTTGTATTTCCTGCCTTTATTCAATGTCCTTTATTAAATTTTTGTAGAGTACACTTTCTCCTGAACATCTTATATTTTAGTCTTCTTGTCTGAAATATGATTTTTAGTTTCTTTTCCCTTTTATTTCAGTCAGCTCCCTTTTTCGGTCTGCTTTTTGTCTATTTTTGTTTTTGCTTTATGAATTTGTGATTTTTTATATTCCCAAATGTTGTAATTAATGCTGTAATGTTGTCTTCAGTTTTTTCTGTTTCATGATGATTTTTTGAGATGGAATTTTCATCATCTAAAGTGTTAGACTCTTATTTTCTGTTTTTTTTATAATAACTTCAAATATACTTTTTAATTGTCTTCACTCATTTTTTAGAGATTTGCTGGTATGTGGAATATTTTTGATTCAATGCTGCCCTCTTCTGCCAGTGTAGCAAAGTCCAGTTTCTTAGGTCGATTCAGTGTGTGTGTGTACATGCTCACACATGCATGTGCATGATGTGGAAGAGATGTTCTGTGTCCACAATTTTGTGAGTTTTTATTTGTTATCTTGCAGGATCATAAACATTTCTTTTTATTATCTTCTCCCCTTTTACAAACCAATTGTCAAAAGGCCCATTTCCTCTTTCTCTTCCTGAAGCCATGCCTTTCAAAGATTGACACTGCAAATCATGTACAATTTTAAGAACCTTTCTTGCCATCAGTTATAAGATCTATCAATTGATATTTTTATTAGTTTGTCAGTAAAGGTAGACTTTCTCTTTCTTGTTGGATCCAGGGGTGTCCAACCTGAGACCCATGGGCCACATGCTGATTTTGTGAGGACATTTTTTGCTTATCTGTAGAATATCATGAAGAATAGGCATTTTTTGCTTATTTGTAGAATATCATGAAGAATAGGCTTTTTTTTTTTTTTTTTGCTAATCAGTTTTCCTTAGTGTTTGGGTATTTTATGTGCAACCCAAAATAACTCTTATTCTTCCAAACTGTAGCTGGGAGGGGAGGAAGGATTGGATGCCTCTGTTAGACAAATCAGGAGCTCCTATCCTCTCTTTTTCTTACAGTTCTCCCCAAATTGCCCTTATTCATTCTAAGATGCTTTCATGAGACCATAAGTGACAGCTCACTGGTATTTGGCAATTTTTCTTTCTACTGGCAGTTGTTTTGATAATTCTCTGTCTTCTAGTTGTATTAAGAGTGTGGGTTGCCTGCAATTTTATTTTTCTTGTTGGCCTCCATTGTTTTTAGAGCATTTTGGGGAAGATATAAATGTATTTGCTGCCATTATTTTTAGCAGAAGTCCACCATGTATTATTGTAAAACAACTCTCTCCCATTTTAAAATTAACAGAAACTTTGAGACTAGATGAACAGTATACTCTAAATCAGGCATTAATCAGTGACTGATGCTAAAGAATAGTATGACTAAGATCTCAGACTGTAGTATAAGATAAATCTGTTTTCAAATATTTTTTTCTAACTATGTGATCATGAATGACTTACGTCACTACTCTAAGTCCTCATTATCTTCATATAACGGTAGGGATTATATACTTATCTTATGGTTCTTTTGTGAAAATTAAATGATATAAATGAAAAAAGCCTGTAGTAAACTCTTTAACATAATATGTCTCAATAAATGGGAGCCTATCTTCCCCAAAAAATGTCTCCTTAAAACTTTTTTCTATAGTTTCTTCCACAGTATCCTGCTGCCTATATAGTTAAGAGATTTAACAATCTCAAATTTGGCTTTACTATAAGGAAGAGTACATGTCATCTTAGCATGTTAATATTATACATGGCCCTAACTTTTTCAAAACGTCAAAAATCTCAAGGTCAGAAGAAAACCTGAGAGTCTAATAGCCCATTGGATACTTAAACCTTTCTATAAGTTTTCCAGCAATTGGTCCTTCATTTTATTTAGCAAGTCTCTCATGAAAACAAAAAGAAAATCACGATTTCCCAGGAAGCCTACTTTTTTCTTTGGTGTCTGTGGCTATACAGGTATCCTTCCTTGACCTGGCATCCCTTCTACCTCCATCCCCATTTCTAGTCCTGCCAACTACAAGTCACTGCAGTAACTCTAAGTCCTGGTGCTCTGATGGCCTCACTGGAGTTATTTAAAACCAAATGCTCTGTTAAGACTTTCTTTGCAGACCGCGGGGCCTTCATTATTTTGAAGGTTGTTTCTGCTCTATTTGTAGAAATAACTAGGATTTTGCCTGATTATCCATAAGATAAAGGTTAGAATCTCTTTCCCTGATTGCTAAGTCTACCAGGCCCTTCTCAGTAATGCCCCATTTGAGATCTGCTCTAGAATTAGCCCTTCTAAACAGTGGAGCATCTGTGACAGTGGTTCCTTTCTCTGGATGTTAAAGTACATGTGCCTAGTGTGGCTCAGGACCAATAATAAAAGTTATTATTTCTGATTTTCTGTTGTGTTTTGTCTTTTTTTTTTTTTTTTAGATAGGGTCTCTGCCTCTCTGGGTATAGTACCATGGCATCATAGCTCACAGCAACCTCAAACTCTTGGGTTTGAGCAATCTTCTTGCCTCGGCCTCTCAAATAGCTAGGACCACAGGGGAGTGCCACTACACCTAGTTTTTTTTTATTTTAATAGAGATGGGGGGTCTCACTCTTGCTAGGGCTGGTCTTAACTCCTGAGTTCAAGCAATCCATTTGCCTCAGGTTTCCAGAGTGCTAGCATTACAGGCATGAGCTACCATGCCCTGCCTCATGTTTTGTCTTATTCAGACATTTTTGGAATAGGTTCTCTCACTCTTACTATCCCTCCCCCATTCCTGCCAGCATTTTGTTGTATTTGACTGAGTAGGTCAGTAATATAAACTGATGAGCTGCATAAAAATATGATGTAGATATGAAGACATTCGTCAAACAAGTCTAGAATGGCCCCAAGTTTAAAAAATAATTATAAATAGACTTGTGGTAGAACTCCACTCTGCAGCAAACATCACAAAAAAATAGAACATTGTCTAACAGACTTAGGTTGCCTGTACAGCTACCATGTCCATTGTGTCTGCTATAATGTCTCAGATTATAAATATAATATTTTTCTGCACTTTACACTATATGTCATAGTTTTTCATTTATTCAACACAGTTGCCAAAGTATTAAAGCAATGACATTCCTATTTCTCCAAACCAATGATTATTATTCACATAATTGTGGTACTGTTAATAGCAGTAGTAATAATTACAATAGACAATTTTTGTTGGGTACTAATATGTCTACCCTGGCTAAATGCTTTATTTACATTATTCAATTTCATTGTCACAACAAGCCCGTAAGTCTTCCATGGGCCATGGTTTTGCCTACTTTTATTATATACTATCTCTTTCTCTTCACCAAACTCTTGAAACAGTCTCTATTTTATATCCTTCTTTTGTAGCCCATTGGAATTTGGCTCCTACAGCAACAATTTGATAGTCATCACCAATAACCATCTTACTGACTAATGCAAAAGCTTCTCTTTATTTCTCATCTTGTGAGATCTTTTCTCCTACCTTTGCTATGGTTGGCTATTCCTTTCTTCACGAACTTTTCTAATAATAATAATTATTATGATCCCCATTTTATAGAGGAAGAAGTTGAAGCTTCCAGTGATTGAATAATTTGCTCAAAGTTATACAGCTTGTAAGCGAAAGTCTCAGGTTTGACAAATCTAGTGTTCAACCTCTTTACCCCACTGAGCAATACCATATCTCAAGACTTCATAGTTCCTCAAGCAGCTCTACTCCAAAAATATTCACTTCTGTATGACCTGGGCAAGCCATCCCTGTGGCTGTGCTTTGTGGACTTAATATCCCAAGATTATAAACTAAAAGTGTGACTTGCTAATCATTATATTCCACTATAATAATTTATGCTTTTTATTACTTATTTTTTTTTACTATATATGTATAATATTTAAGATGTACAACATGACATTTTGATATACATGTGAAATGATTGCTACACTCCAGCAAATGAACTTATCCATTATCTCAAATACTTAGCATTTTTAGATGCTAAAAGCATATGAAAATCTACTTTCTTAGCAAATTTCCAGTATATAATACAATATTGTTCACAATACTCCTCATACTGTTCATTAGATCTCTAGACTTACTCATCCCACTAATGAATTAACTACAAATTTGTCCCCTTAAACCTACATCTCCCTGTCCTGCCTATGGCAACCATTATTTTACTCTCTGTTCCTATGTATTCATCTCTTTTTAGATTCTATATATAAGTGAGATCATGCATTATTTTTTCTCTGTGTGTCTGTCTTATTTCACTTAGCATAATATTCTCCAAGTTGATCCATGTTGTCATAAATGGCAGGATTTCCTTCTTGTTTAAGGATGAATGATATTGCATTGTGTGTCTATGTGTGTGTGTGTATACCACAATTTCTTTACTTATTCATCTTTTGAAAAACACCTATGTTGTTTCCTATCTTGTCTATTTTAAAGAATACTGCAACAAACATGGGAGGACAGATATCTCTATGGGTTGCTGATTTCATTTCCTTTCAATATGTGCCCAGAAGAGAGATTGCTGGATTACATGGTGGTTCCATTTTTAATTTTTTAAGCAACCTCCATACTGTTTTCCATAATAGCTATACCAATTTACCTTCCTACTATGCCTCATTTTAAAAGGATTTTAGTACCACTTTGTCTCATTCTTTTAATTCTCTTCTTGTGGGTCAAGATGCACCATTTGCCCTGTCAGCCCCAGCACCAGGTTTACGCAATTACTCTTTCTCAATCTTGTTGCCAACATCCTTAGTTGTTTTCCTGTCCGTTCCCTTTGCCCCTTTCCCTAAGTCTAACATTCCAGCTCCTTCATTCTTAAAAAGTCGTGGACTCTTTCCTCTAATATAATAGAGGCCAAGGAAGCTTGAAACCACCATATTTTCCTTTCTTCTTTTTCTGAACTTGCTTTCACTCCTTATCTTCCCACATCTATATCTCAAACTTGGCCACACATTAGAATCCCATCAGGAAATGGTAAGATTCCCAACAGCCAGGCAGAATCCCAAGTCAATTATATTAGCATCTCTTAGGGGTGGAATATAGGCACTGATTTTTTTTTTTTAAGTTCTTCTGTTGATTTCAATGGGCAGTCAAGTTTGTAGACCACTGTTCTAATCTCAAAGATTCCAAAAGCATTCTTTTAAACCAGCCTAAATAGAAGAATTACCTTGGATGCTTATTACACATTCAGATCCCCAGTCTGTTCTGATGAAAACAGTAATTTAGAAGGTCTGGTTTGGGACCCAGGAAGATAGTTAACAAGTACCTACAGGTAATTCTTGTTTACAGGCTAATTTGGGAAATAATTTCTTAGACTTTTCTGTACCTTGTTGACACTGTCTTCACAATCTAGTGAATTTTTTTCTAACTTCAAATATCTCTAAATATTTCTCATTTTCTAAATCACCTTCCTTGTGTAAATTGTCCTAAAGTTACCACAGTAGCTCTCTTTTATTTTTGTCTTCAAGAGTCTTGACAATGACAATTCCATTTTAACCCAAAATGATTGGAGTTTTATCCATACTATTCTAACCCAGAATTGCCACCACTAGCCTAAGGACTTACTGTTGCAATATATTTTCTGAATTCATTTCCCTGTAGCATGTGACCCTAACCATCTTCTGTCTCCCTTGACTTTCTCCCATCTCTCTGACCAGTCCCTCTTAGTAAGTCAGTTCTCTGTCACCTTCCCTCCAGGTATATTTCACAGGATTTTAGCTTTCTCCTATCATCTTCACATTCTCACAACTATAGATAAGCTACATCATTACATTCAGGAAGTCAGCTATTAGCATGTAGTCTCTTCCACGTCATCAACCCCAACAGTAAGCTCATTGCTCTGCCTCCATCATCTTCTGTCTGAGCTATTAAGGTTATTAAGTATGAAATGTCCAATTTCTTTAAGTACTAAGTTTGACAGATGACATTTCTGATACTTCACTTTGACACTTCTTGTTTTATTTTTATTGTGAAGAACATCTTTATTCTTTCAAATGCACAATTCAGCTCCTGGTTACCTTTCAAATTAATTTCAGTGCAATTTTTGTGAAACCGTGGATAAGTCACAAATTCATGTCCTGGGACCAATGCAGCATCGACAGCTTGTAATATCAATGAAGTGTTAGGAAAGGATTTGTCACAGTACATCGATGGTTTAAGAAATTCTCCTTTTGGGGATTTGAATCTTGCAAATGAGCCATGTAGGGGATCTGGACCAAGGTGGATAATGATGAGCTAAAAGTGAATCCATCTCAACCCACATGTGAATTAGCAGCAAGGTTTGATGTTACTATTCCAACAGTATTGGACTATTTGAAACAAATTGCAAGGTATGGAGGCTGGATAGATGGGTTCTGCATGAATTAAGTGAGTGTTATAAGAGAAATCATCTGGAAGCTTGCCTTTCTTTGCTGGGGCAAAAGACATAAAGGCAAACCATTTCTACCCCATGTTGTTACATGTGATGAAAATTGGATTCTTTTTGATAATCACAAGCATTTGTCACAATGCTTAGATGAAGATGAAATGCCAAGACACAGTCCAAAACAAAATACTCATTAAGAAAAGCTAACGCTGTCTCTTTGGTGGTATAGCACTGGTATTATCCACTACAGCTTCATGAAATCTGGTCAATCAATTACAGCAGATGTCTATTGCAACCAACTGGGTGACATGATGAGGATGCTTGTGATTGTGTAGCCAAGATTTGTCAGTAGAGACAAACCAGTCCTCTTGTAAGACAATGCTCAACCACATGTCACACAAATAATATTACACTATACAGGTTGGCCTTGGAAACTCTCTGTCATCCACTATATTCACCAGACCTTTCATCAAGTACACTTCTTCCAGGCTTTGTACCACTTCTTACAAGGAAAAATACTCAGTTCAACACCATTTGTGCTTTCATTGCCATTCATTCTCTATGCTTCTTTGTAGCTGCCATAAATAAGCTACAGTTAAGATGCCAAAACTGTTATGACAGTTTAGGCACATATTTTGATTAATTGTACTGCTTCTTATCTGAGATATAATAAACTAAACTTTTGATTTGAAATTGTGTGTTTCATATTTAATGACCTACTTTTGTTAACATCACCCTGTTTTGAATTGCCCAGCTAGAGTTCTTGGAATAATAATTCCTGATGCTATTGCTCATATCTGAGTTATATGAGCACATATATCATCAACTCTTTCCATTCTGATGAGGAACCATCTCCTGCTCAACCTCTGTTCAGAGTAATTTGCTCCAACTGTCTTTCTAGCTCTGTATTCTGACCTCCACCAAATCGCATGAGCTTCTCCCCTCAGTGGTCTATGACCTCACTTTTACCCAGTGGTTCTCAACCTTCCTCATGCTGCGACCCTTTAATACAGTTCCTCGTGCTGTGGTTTTACCTTTGGACCATCTTCTACGCTTGGCCCTGAGATACTGTTTCCATGTTGATATTCTCAGCTATCCTCTCAGACTGCATTTCTCTCTTCTCTGTGTTGCGTCAGTTATCCCTGAGCAAATTCTTCTCAAGGTCTTACAGTCTCCCAAGACCAGTTTTCTTGGGACAGAAGCCGTGGAGACCCTCCAGTCATACTTACCTATCCCTAAGAGCCTACACTTATAAAACACTTCTTAGGACTTTGTCTTTCTCTGTATGCCCTGACCAACCTAAGGCAGGATTTTATTCCTTTTTGCCTGGAACTCTTAGAGTAGTCTCTGCCTACCTTTTCCTTGTCTCCACACAGCCATCTGATTATAGCATCCCCCTGCTTAAAGCCATTAATGGCTCTTTATTGCCAGCAGACTAATAAATCTGAATTCTTTGGGTTGTCACACAAATCCCCTCAGCTTGCCCTAATGTACCTTTCTAGCCTTTTCTCCCAATACTTCGTTCTCCAAAGTTTTCATCCCTATTTTTTGTGTCTCTCATTTCACCTGTCTTGCCTGTTTTTCTCCCTCTGCCTCTCTTCCCTCCCCCCTCATCTCTGTCTCTCTCATCCACACACTAAACCACGGCCACACTGACTCTAGCACTCTACCCACCTTATATACCTAGACATTCTTAATGTAAGGCCCCAAAGTCCTCTTGTTTCTGCCACTTTTTCCAACCTCTTTGGCCCTAGGAAGGATTTATTATTTTCATTTGTGTTCTTTTAATGAGTTGTGGTATTCAATAGTCATGCACCCAAAAAGCTCTTCCCTATCACTGTGCAAGTTCTTCAAAGGCTGCGACTATGTCCGTTGTCTGTTCCATCTTTTTTTTTTTTTTTAATAAAATCTAGTCATATGCCTGACAAATAGAAAACACTCCATACCTGTTAGACGGTTGAATGGAACCACTATGTTCTTTTTGGCCAGGGGTCTGCAAACGACAGCTAACAGGCCAAATCTGTCCTATCCCCTGTTTTTATAAATGTAACTTTTGGGGGAATACAACCACTTGCATCATTTGCATTTTGTCTATGGCCTTTTTCATGCTACACTGGAAGAGTTAAGTAGTTGCGACAGAGATGATACAATTCTCAAAGCCTAAATTACTTATTTTCTGGGCTTTTACAGAAACTTTTTGGTCACTGGAGTATTCTCAGTAAATGATAAATATAATTTTACATGTCAAAGCAAAACTTTCACCTTGATATCATTGTTCCAAGTTTGTTCTAATAGAAAAAGACAGGCTAGAGAGTGTGCATTTAATTGCATCAAGGGTAGAAAGTTCCAGCAAATGAGAAAAAAAAATCATAATTTCTATCCAAGAATCTCTCAAACTGCTCATTTTCTTCTCCAGGAGTTCTGTTCTTCTGCCATGAGGTACCTCTTTTTTTTTTTCTTTTTTTTGGAAACCATTGGATGATTTGGAAATTGCTATGGAACCATGGGCTTCAAAGATTTTTTTTAAAGGCAAAATATGTCCCCAGGGAAATATATTTGAATTCCATGTATTTGTGATGTTCATCAGCCCAGATTTATAAGTCTAAAATGATCAGCATGTGCCACTGGGAAGAGGGGGCTTCCAGGCTGATCCAGGAGGAGGCATATTCAGAGAATGCCTTGTATTCTTACACCGTGCTTTGGCAGGGTGTTAATGGGATTACCCACGCTTCATTTGGAGAAGGCTTGGCCCAGAATATATATCTGGATCATACCTGAATACCCAAGGAGAGCTTCCTACATCATAAACACCCCTGAGCCCTTGCATAGATGTTAAAACCTCGGGTGCCTTTGTTGTGGACCTTAATTCCGTTAATCGCCCTAGGTAAAGATTAGCTGCTCTTGTCAATTTAATTCAGCTTCAAACAAAGCAACAAGGTCACTATTTTTCCATACTCTCTCCCCCTCTCTCCCTTTCTCTCTCTCTCTTTTTGCCAGCAAGCAGGATTGAGTTGTCATGTCGCTCTAATAGGCAGCGCGGGGAATCGTTAGTCCACCTCAACGCCCTGACTGATGGGCACTTCACTTCAATCATCTGCCTGAGCAGTGGTGGCCCAGTACTATTGACACTGTGTCAGCTGCGAGAGAAGATGCCTTAATCGGCCCCGACACCCTCTGCATTGATTTGACAAGTTGCTGTAATGACCTTCTTGTTTTTCTGAAGGATTACTGTTTACTCGGGAGGTGCTGCGGACTAAATGTACCGCATTGTCATGGAAACGCTGCCTCCCCACCAGGCCAGGGTGGAGGGTGACATGGGGAGACTCTGAATATTTCAATAAACTGGTCTGTCCCAGGAGTACTAATTCCAGCCCATTAATCAGACCTACTCTGAAGAGCCAAGCAGAATTAGAGACCAGCCTTGTCATGCCCCCTGTAAAAGACAGTTCACTACAAAGCTTATTATTTTCCCCAAATCTATGTTTGGGTTTTCCTTGTAGTAAGAAAGTGCTATTCGTGTTGTCACCTCCTGTATGTACCTGGAACCTAGGGCTGAATATCTATTATTGAAAGAGGTGACTTTTCCTGCATAGACACCCCTGGCATTAGAAGAAGGAGTAGTTATGGGAAGGACACAGCATCTGCCGTGTCACTGGCAGTGAGTTAGACACTATTACAAATATGAAGAAGAATATCTAACCCCCCTGGGTGAAGGGCTCACAGATGCAAACATGTAGCCTAATGTTGTGTACCCTTATATTAATCTGAAATCAAAATAATAATAATAATGATCAATAAATGTTAACAATTACTATTAGCATATCTCATTGAATCTAAGATAAATGACTTTCCTATCCTAACACGTCTGAGATTGGGTCCGTCTTATGAATCAATCCCAGTTTGCATTTGTTGTCAGCCAGGTGGCAGTTGTGACATAGCTGAGAGAAAACCTTCCATCGACACCTTCTGGTAAGAACGACTAAACAACAGCACCAACCACTTTCAATCCTCAGAAAACCTTATGCAGTTACACATGGCAATTTTTCTCAAATAACTAGAAGTCCAGGAGCAAGAGGTTGCTGGCAATTTCAACAGCTGAGGGGTGTCAGAGCCAAAGTCTCAACAATGTTCTTTGTCTTTTCCTCATGGAACCAAGAGAACTGCTTCAGCTGAAGACATTACATCCTAATTATAGGCAGAGAAATAAAGGCCAAAAAGTATGACTTTGAGCAACATCAGGCCCCTTTAAAAAGGACTTTTGGCTCTTAACAATTTCACTTATGTTTCATTAGCCACCCCTATCTGCAAGGAAGGCTGAGGCTTTTTAAAATCATGGCATATTACTAAGTAGAGCAAAATGGATATTGAGTTGGCATTTCCAGTCTCTGCATTACCCCTAGAGCAAGTTATTACTACATACCCATTGTGCAGATCATAGAATTGAAGCTTAAAGAGGTTAGTGATTGATGCTTATAATTGTCCTACCAAATAAATATTCTCATCTTCCTGCTACAGATAAAAGCTAAGCCAAGCTTACGGAGACTTGATGACTTGATGGTATTCCAGTACTCGGTACTATGCCACAAGTCATTTTAGGAAAGGCTTATACTCAGTGGCTATATATGAGATAAATAGGGGCTGGAAGCAGAAACTGGACTATTCCTAGCCACTATTGGGCTATATTTCTCTTTTTCCCTCAGGGATCCAGCCAGTGGTCATGAAGAGAACCCATCTTTGTGGATGTCTGTTATTTGTTTGATGTTTACTAAGCATGCACAGAATGTCAGGATGCTTTTTCCAAACTCTTTGGTAGAGACCATATGCTCATCTTTTACCACTAATTTTGAGGCTTATTGGTCATCCAAGTATTTTATCTCTTCAGCTCTTGACTCATGACCTCCCCAGGAAAGTCCTAAGCCACTTTAGCTATGATTCAGAAGGTGCTTAGAAAAAACAGTAGTTGAGACATGGGTGGCCAGTAAAGATGGAAGGGCCTCAAGTGATGAGCATCTGAGTCAAGGTACCTGGATAGGCAAGGGGGTAAAGTGGTTTCTATTTCTAGTCCTTTTCCATGGGTCTTTTCTCCCCACCCAGCTCCTCAACACACAAGCTATTCCATGTGCTCTTAATCATGGAACCCCATTTAATCCTCTGACCTTAAACTTGGCTCAGGTCACCTGGGCAGACCCAGTGTAAAGAGGTCCAGTGATGAGTCTGTGGTGGATGGGTGTGGCTGGCCCAAGTAGGGCCAGTCAGAAACATTCCTTGAACATGTACACTAAAAGAAGGAATGTTCTCTTCCTTCTAAATCATGAATCATAAGGATGAAGGTATGGAGATACTAACGCCATCCTCCCCACCCTCAGAGAGACTTTATCATAGAGAGGAAAGGGGGATCCCCAGATAGCAAGACAGTCAGAGTCCTGACAGCATCCTTTGAGTACTGGATCCAGCAGTGCCTGAAGCTGTATAGCCAATCATCCTTTCCAAACTAGGTTAAGTAAACCAACAGCCACCAAACAAAGATCTGCTGTCTGATAAACCGGAAAGTCTCTATCACTCTCCATAAAAATGATTTGAATACTCTAGGATTGAATCATTGTTGCTAAATAAAGCCAAGGCATGGCCAACTGAAAAGTATAAAGGAACATGAAGAGAGCTGTTAACTAAGATTGTTTGAAGGACAAGTATGAAGTGTATTGTGCAGAATGGTTCAAAACTAAGGTTAAGACAGGCGGCGCCTGTGGCTCAAGGGAGTAGGGTCCCAGCCCCAAATGCCAAAGGTGGCAGGTTCAAACCCAGCCCCAGCCAAAAACTGGAAAAACAAACAAACAAACAAACAAACGAAAAAAAAAACCAACACCAAAGTTAAGAACATGGAGAATGAAATGTACTTTTCCTTCACATAATATATACAAACATGTACCCAAATTGATGATCCTGGATACACACGCACACACACACACACAGAGAATGTTTATCTCCCATGGTTATATGTAGATTATATACTTATTATTCAAATCTATGAGGTTCTCTTGTGATTAAATTAGTAGTTGTCTTTAGACGCGATTGAATTTTGTCAAGGGTACTTCTTGTCATCATCCCCATCAACAAATTGAAAACAATTGATTCTCATCCCACAATGAAAAAATGTTTTGTGGGTTTTTTGCCATGGTCTATAGGCCCACCGAACA
>NW_003852403.1:8983852-8993745 GCF_000181295.1 Otolemur garnettii | reverse complement strand
ATCACTTATTTATCAATAGTTTCATGGGAGGAGGCATGCACGTCTCATCTGCTGTGCTAGCTGTGCACACAGATGTCAGGCAGCAAAATGCAAGCACGCAGGCAATGTTGAACTAGACCGTATGAGACTCAGAGTCTGTCATCTTGGTATTTATTTAACTAACAGTGATTCACTGTAAAACTGCTAATAGACTGTACGTTGCCTGTTATCCCCATATTCTGTTGCGACTGAGTCAAATTAAGGGATGAGAAAAGTTAGATTTGTGTGTCACTTTAAATGGAAACATGCGTCAATGTGCTACTTGAGCATAATGGAAGAATACCTATATGCCGTCCTATGTTGGCAGGGTGATGTATGAAGCCAGGACAAATGGGGCAGTCAGCTGAAGCAGGGACTAATGATGACCAGTAATCAGCATTTAACAAGCTGGGGGCCTGAAATATAGCAGATTTTGAGAAAAGGGGAAAAAACATGAACAGTCCTCTATCAGCATCTCATGAGGGTAAAATCAAGAGCACTGGGTCTTGCTAACCCAAACCTTAAAAGAAGAGGCCCTTGTTTGCGCTGGCAGTGGTTGCGTAGTCAGGAACTCTTTATCCCTATCTGTCCTCCTGCCCTGCTCTCACTATGTCACATCAGGTTCATTATCCGCAACCTTAAAGTTCTCGAGAAAGCACATCTTTTGGCAAAAGAAAAGTCAAACTATAATTCATGTTTTAGAGCTTAAAAATAATATTTTATTAACGCTTAGTAGATGTGTTTTATTTATTTGTTTATTTATTTTAGTTTCTATCTTGAGAAAAGACTTGTGCTATGGCGCCATTCCAGCACAGAACACTGGCTGATTTAGAGAGCCAGTTAGGAATATCCCACCTCTATTGAGTCCTTGACTAAGTTTGCCGAGCCATAGAATCCAGCCCTCTCCTTCCCCAACAGAATCCTACTCCAGGAGCCTGGTGAGAGGGAGTCTTCCGTTTGGTGCCCCATTCCTGCCCCATCTATTCTGTTCTGTAGCCCTCTCTTTCCCATTTCACTTTGAGATGACTCCATCCCTCTCTTTTTCCTCCTTCTGTAATTTTACTTACTCCTATTGACTGCTCATTTATGGACCACTTTCACATCCCACCCCCAAGATGTCATTCCTAAAAATTTGTTGCCCATTTGTAATCGGGAACATAAAACAATTCTAGAGAGAATGCTTATCTGCGTGAACCCCCAGGCAATTACCACATAGATTGAAATGAACTGGAAGATGGATTTCAAATTGGATGTGTACATAGGTGATTCTGGACACAGGTGTGTATGCACATCTGCAGAGTTCACGTGAGATAGACCCTCTACCTCTCCAATCCCAGCCTGGGCCATGGATAGCAACTAGATTATCTGATCAAATCCTGAAACTGCATTCATGAGAATTGAGGAAGTAATAAATTACTTATCCTGTGTACACATTTGCATGTTAATGGGAGTCCTGTGGTGATCCAATAGTTTAATGCAAATGAATGTTATCAATGGTGGAAACTGGAATCTCTTGGGCAGACAATGAAGCCTTCCACTTCCTTTCAAAACCCTCTGCAGAGATAGCCACCTATGTGGTCTCCATAAAGAGCTACACCATTGACTTGTACATGTTTCTTGGATCTATGAAGCAGCAGGAAGATGAGATCAGTGTAGCTTAGAGCTGATTCTCTTAGAGAAGATGGAGGAAGGACAGATAAATGATTAGAAATCTGAATTGACTTTCATACCAAAGATGACCTTGTGTCATACCTCAATGAGATTTTGAAAGGGAAGTGACCCTCTGTGGGGTGAGGTTAGAGCTCTGTTAAACATATTTGCCTCTCAGCTACCTCTGTGGCAGCCATCTCCTTTCACTCACTAGCTTTCAGCTTGGTTTCCTAGCCACTCTGACGTCCAGCCTTACTTCTATTTCCCAAAGTCCCCATCTGCCTGCACCTCCTAGCCTGGAGACATTCTCTCCACCTGCCTCCTTACCTAGAAACCTATCAATCATATTCTAGGCTCACATTCTATTCTTTCTGTTGAGAACAGATATTGCTAACCCAGTGATTCTCAAAGCATCATCCCCAGACAAGCAACATTGACACTACACGGCAGCTGGTTAGAAATGCAAATCCTTCTACCCTTGTCTTGCTCACCCTTTCCAGAGCATGGAGATAAATAAGCATGCAATTATCATTGACTGGGAGGGCTCAGCCAGCAGGACAGCTGTCTTTCTGAGCAGGCAATATACCTATTCTTGCTTATATCCTTTGTGCCCAGGTGCTATTACTGGAGAAAAGTCCAATCTTGACTGACACATAATAGGAGGTGAAAATATATGTATTGGATGAATGAATGATTCCAAAGGGCAGTGAATGAGAGGCAGAATCCTACGGTGGCCAAACATCCAGGCTCTGAGACCAGACTACCTGGGATCAAATCCCGGCTCCTCCATTCCTGGTTGTGTGGTCCTGGACAGTTATTCAACCTCTGTGCTTCCTGGTAAAACAGACATGACAATGGCCCCAGTGACATGGGCTTGGTGTGCGGTATTTGATGCATTAATACTGGTAAAGTACTTTGAACAAAACACATGATCTAGTAAGCACCCAGTATTAGTAGTATAGAAAAAGGACTTTAATTCTGATGTAAAATCAGAGGGATTTCATTGGCTTTCCATCAGTGATACTTGGAATCTGAATCTGGAATATATATTTGTAACATATAAGAATTCTATTTTTGACACTTGTCAACACAGTGTCTAAAGAAAATCTTCTGTTGGTGATGTTGTTTTCCACCAAATTAACAGTATTTGTAAATCGGAAGACTCATTGCTGAGAGCAGGGCTTTGTGATTAGTCTCTTCCTCCTCTGCTTCTTCCATTTCCTTTCTCCCAGCCCCCTCCTTTTCCCTCTCTCTTTCCTCCTATTTTCTGTTTTCCTATTTCCCCCCTTTGTTTTCCCTCTCATCTTCCTATCCATCTCTCCTCTCTCTATCTGCCATTATTCTCCCTGCCCCCCTATCCTAATGACCTCTTCCTTTCTTTTCCCTTCTCTCTCCCAAGTATCTCTGGAGCCATTACAATTGGTTTCTGCCAAAACTTTTGAATGCCACAAAGAGCTGGAGTGATCCAAGAGTCATAAATCACTCTCAGCAGTCCTTGGTTTTGTAGCCCAAATGAACATGCTTGGAAAATGTCAAGGAAAATGGAAAATGAGTGCAAATAAAGTCCTCAAAGGTATTTTGTTCACCAAACCTAAAACTGAGTTTCCTTGCTGGCATTTCAGCTGAGGTGTCTTATAACAGGGCTGTCCACAGAGTAAAGGCAGGGGAGGCCACTCTGGAGTTCTAGCTGTCCCTGACACCCGGGCCCCCTGGCAGATGCCCACTCCCTGGGCATGCAGAGAAGGCAGACTGCAGTCACCCAGGCTCCTGATTCTGACTTACATGCTTCCACCACCCAGGGCGCATGGAGCAGTCTCTACGGGAAAGAGCTATCTCTGAAGGTGACGATCGCCGTGGGCACAGAGGCTGCTCAGCCTCCTCACACGTGCAGAAGAGATGATTCTGAGGTTTGGTGCAAGGTTGGACAACCTCAAACATTCCTTCAAAGCGGACTTACTATAATTATGCTACTACTTGATCCAAACTCTTTTTGGAGGGACTGTCCTGTGCTTTAGGTGACCAACTCCCTTCCTGTCCCCCAGCCCCTGGGTCCACGGAGGCCTTTCTTAATGGGCAGCACCCTCTCAGCCATCAGACAAACCAAAAAGCCTCCTTTTCCTTCTACCTTAGCCTTGGACTCTTTCGAAAGTATAAACAAAAAGCAAATACCTCTCTTTGAAGTGGCCAAAGAGGTGGGGGGCATTGTCCTCCCAGCCAGCTGATACTAAATCATAGTCCTGGATGGGGCAGGGGTGCTCTACAGAGAAATTACGGTGATGGTGATGGTGATGAATTGATGAATCGTGCCCTTCTTTATCCATCTATTCAACAAAAGACCCCACTCTGCCACTCCTGGGAAAGTACCCTCCTCCCTTAAAAGCCAACCTAAACTTATCCCCTCATCCCCTTGTGGGCCAAACAGGTGACTCCTGCCAGAGCAAGAAGAGAAAAAGGGCGTTAGCTGCTGCTACCTCTGGCTCCCCTTCATTTCACTGAGCTCACGCTTTCCCTCTTCATGTCACTGAAAATGTTATTTATCGATCCTGCTGACAGCAGCAGTAAATAGAGCCCGGGCTGTTTTACATCGCTGATGAGAAGGCAGGCTCCATAACTCATCAAGCCCAATCTGACTCCACATCAGTCCCCTTCCTCTTTTTCTCTCCTGTATCTCATTACAGAAAGAGGAATTAATACACATGGACAGAAGAGAAATGAGTTCAGCTGCTCCTGGGCCTTTTGTGAGAAGGCAAACATCCTCCGTGGTTCCTTAAGGATGTCTGCTGGCATGTCCTCACCCAGGCCTGTTACTGCACCCTGAGGATAATAGACTGGGGTGGAGAGTCATCACGCACTTGGGGCTGGAATCAAGATTTGGGGATCACCACAGAGAAAAAGCTCCCCTCTCATCCTTCTTCCTAATCTGGGTCTGCACAGCTGGGGATCTTGGACTATAGGATGAACATAGTATTTTTTTTGGAATGTCTGTTTTGCTTCCAGATTTAAGGGCAAATGTGTCCCAAAATAAACACATATATACCCTGAAGTTGGATGTAAATGCGCGTGAACATTGATAGGAAACTACAAAGAAATTTCACTCTTGGGATGAGTCTCTTGGGACTAGCTGTGCTTCGCCCCCTCACTGACAGGCAATCCCTAGACTCCTGGTTTTGAACCTTCTCAGATGAAATACTCAGCAATTAGCCAATCTACACTTCCAAAACCACCACGCTCGAATAGTGACACTGCTTTGTGGAGTTCCACTGGAAACAATGGGTGATGAGCCTACGAGGAGACAAAGGACGCTGAATGGAAATCATGCCAAGCAGGGGATGGGTACCCTGAGGTTGTTTTCTAGCACCAGCCCTTTGCCGCTAGACTTCAGGCCTGTCCCTCCATTTACTCACTCTCCTCTTCTATTAAATGAGGGTGGTGGTACCTGCCTGGGTCTTGGTGAGTATCAGCTAAAACAAAATGGGATTTTTTTTTTTTTTTTTGTAATATTGAAGCATAGGTCAGCACTGGTTTCTGATAGGTCAGTCATCACATCAGTAGGGGCCTGTGAAAAGACTGCACATTATAAATGGTTCCACCGTATAAAGTACAATTTCTACCATTGTTGAGCACCCACTAGTTGAGTTAGGGACTGGTACCAAGGAATGATGACTCTGCACTGGGCCCTAACTGGAATGATGAATCATTAAAAGATGACTCTGATCTAAGGAACCCGAGATCTACAGAGACGTTCACCAAACAGCGCCTTCGTGCAACAACTAGAAAGCAATAGTGAGAATACCCAGGTGGGCTGTGTGTTCAGAGTTTATCATTTAGAAAACAAGATAACACACTTTTATGGAGGTCTGGCATGTGGCAGGCGCTGTTCTAAGACAACCTGTAGTCATTTCCTCTAAACCTCACTACAAATGTACGTGGTTTAACTTCATTTTGTAATTTGGAGAAGTAAAAATACTAAGAAATTACCTTACCTTGTAATTGAGAATTGAGGCTTCATGAGATGAAGATGAAGACGTTTGCTCCCATCCTGTAGTGACTGTTGGACCCGGATTTGTTTGACAGCAAAGTCTCTGGCTAGGAGGTTTTTTCCAGGGACCTGTGGCCAGGCAGGGTGGGATGGTGTGGGCAGAGAGAGAGAGGTGATCACAAAAGTTTCCCTATTCTTTCACCTCTCCTTCATGGACACACTAGCAATCCTTTGCTGTGTTTCAGTTTCTTCTTTTGCAAAATAAAGGACTTGATTTACACAGTCTCAATCTGGGATCGTAGGTACACTTGTGAAAAGGGGAACGGGGCAGAGTTCAACCTCAAGTCTACAAAAGATGCTGATAGGTTGTAAAGTCTATTCTAGCTGGGATGAAGAAGGGTGCCATGCAACTCTAGGCCAAATTTATCTCTGAGGAGATGATGCCTTTTAGTTAAAAAATAATCGGGGCAGGGAGAAAAACTTCACAACTCATCTGGTGCTTGGAAATAAGTTTTGAGAATATAGATGTCATGTATGCAGTACATACAGTGTATCCATTCAGGACGTACATGAGCATATGTACAGCATACCAGAACGTATCATTATTCTCCTTACAATTATTATTAACCTGTTGGAGTTTTAGGCTGACTCTTCATCTTCTCTACTCACAGATGAAAAATCCCAGTTCTTCTTCCTCTCTTCTCCATCTTTAGAAGTTCCTGCTGCATCTTTCCTAGTTATTTCATAGTTCCTAACTTGGCTTAAAAGCATTTCTAATTCCTCACATTGAAAAGTGGATTGCAAATGAAGTTGAGTATGGAAGTTTTGTACCAAGAAAGCTAATGCCCCCTTTTTCCCCCCTAATGAATGCCAAAATCATCACAGACTCAAGGCTCATGAATAATGTATATCGTCCAATTAAGTGCAAATGCTGTTCAGTTCTTGCAACTGGAAGGTAATGCCAGTTCTGGCCTTAGAATGGGCACTGAGGCTGGGGGTAGGAGGAGGGAGTGGGGAGGGTTGTGTGATTGTGTGTATGCGTGTGTGACAGCTAAGCCCTGGCAACCTGTAGCATGCTTGTTACATCCTGGGAGTTAAACTGCCCAAGCCTGGGACCACAGAAAAATATAAGAGTTTTTCCAACCATCTTAAATGTCTAAATCTCTAAACCTGCTCCTTAGCAGCCTCAGAGCTCTTTCTTGTCACGCTGCCTTCCGCTTGCCAAACCGTCAGTCTAATTGGTCAGCAGGCGCCTCCCTCTCCCCGAAGCTGGATTGCTTCAGAAGTGCAGCCTCCAGAGGCGTCCTCTCGAAAGAAGCTACAGTGGCGACTCCCTGGGTAGCTCATGTGGCTCTTTGGGTTTCAGACAAGACGCCCTTCTACCCCAACAGATCTTGGCAAGCCTTTTAAGGCTGCTGAATTGGGTGTTTTTGATCTTCCACTACAAAACCACAGAGCCAGGAAGAAGTGGTATCAGTCACCCAGAGAGAGAATGATCATTTCAGATATCCGAGCTTCAGCGTCCTCATCAGAAAGGCAAGAAGATAAACAGCTGTGGGACCCTGAGTGGCTGCAGAGACTCAAGGCAGCCTCTTTTGTACATGGTGAAGCCCTGTGCGAAGGTTCAGCATCTCCCTCTTTGCTCTGAGTGTATAGACATCCTCACTTACCAGCTTCCTGACTGGTATGACGAATCTCCAGGGCTTGGGCTGGTCTGAGCCTGATTAATGTTGTTCATAAAAATATCCATCCATCAGGTTTTCCATTTGTAGCATTTAGTTATGCCAAATAACAGAGCCAGCCAGTGGTTTCTTAGAATTATGCCGTCTAATAATGAATGCTGGAGACAGAAATTTTTTTTTTTTCTTTTTAGCCTGAAATCTCTTCTTATAACTCAGAGCTGATGAGTGCTGCCCTACATTTCTCGATGGATCCAATTTAACACCAGACGAAGCAGTGACTCAGACTAACTTAAATATCTCAAGACGAGTTTCACCTTTTCCTCAGAGGCCGTATCAGTTCAATTGTATAAGTGCAAATTTATTGAAAGTGGTTTGGTGCTTAGCTTTTCTCTATTGGCAGTAATGGAGTTTAAATTTATAGCAGGCTGATGAATTTCAGATAAGAGAACCATTACCTTACAACAACATTAAGGAAAAATATATAACTCCGATTGCTGAACCTCGAATGTGTATTGTTTGAATGAGGGGAGATGGATGAGGGAGGCTGACATTTGCAAATGCAATTCCTCTCCATCCTCCTAGTGCAAGCCCGGGAGTCTGAAAGCATGGCATATTCTAGAAGGGGCTCGGGGTAGCTATGCATTACAAGTGCATTATAACAAAATAGCAGGAGTGGGCTGTGATCTAAAGAAGAGGATTTTTCTTTCTTGTTAGTGATATCATTGGAGGTGTCTTTTGGCAATGTACCAAGGCCGTTATAGGACTCTGGTCATCCATTTGGCACTTGTCACGTGCTTTTTGCCTAAGGTTATTGTCCTTTTACTCCAAGGGTTTGTCTGCCCACGAGGTGAGACTCTGGCAAGAATTATGCAAGGCCCAAGAGACGTGGAAAGAGGCCTGGGCTGCTTTATTCTCTCGAGGCTCCTGGCATAGGGGTAAAAAAGAGAGGAGAAATACTAACATGGAATTATAAAAATTGTGTTCTGTTTTTAAGTGGTTGTGTTGAAGTAAAAAAAAAAAAAAAGGCAGAATCGTTGTGCTGTGCACAAGATAATCGCAAAATTGCTGAATTCCTGATTATAGACAGTCTTTTTCCATAAAGAAACCCAAGTTTCTGGTTGTGGGATGAACTTTATTTTTCCCCCAGTTCTATCATGCATCTCAGCAATGGTGTGAATAACCTCATTTGGAGATAAAGTTAAAGTCCAAACGTGAAGTCCTTTGTGGGTATGTGTGTCAAATACCGTTTCTGTTTTCCCATTTTCACCTCATTCCCCTGTAGGCCATGGCCATCTCGGTAAGGTTTATTTTAAGTTTAAAAACAATAAGTATGTATCATTAGCGTATGTTAAGTGTAAGTTGGCGTATGTTAATTACCTTGATTTTATGATTCCATCATGTATCCATCTATCAAAAATCACGCCATAGCCCATCCATACCTGCAATTATTTGTTAGTAAGAATAGAATTTTTTTTTTTAAAGAGTAAGAATTCAAACAGTTTTGTCTGGGGCGAGTTGCTTCTTTTTCCTAGACGTTGTGCTCTTCGTCTGTAAGGTACCCCACGTGTCCCCAGAGCTGTGGTGGTTCAAGGTGAGACCCCAGACCCGAAGGCCAGAATCTGTTTCCTTGACACAAGAGGCATCATTTTTGCTGCTTTCAAAGTGGACAGCGGCTGTACCAGCCTCTGGGAGCCAGTGCTGGGGTGGTCTCTCTGGGGTCTTCTCTCAGTCCTAGGCCCCATCTCTCGCAGTCTGTGCTGCTCAGGGTGAAATGGCCACAACTTGCCCTGATGGCTAGTGGGAGGAGAGGACATGTCATTTCTGTTCATCTCCCCAAGCTTCCTGAGAAGGGAGTGGCAGAAGGGATGAAGCTCTGAAGTCGCCTCTGTGCTTTCAGACGCCAGAACCCTGACATTTCTTGGGGCATAGCACACAGGGCTTCGAAGGATAAAATTTACCGAGTCCTCTGGGTGTTGATGCTACACATGTGGGGGAGTCTCTGCAGGGCTTATACCCTCTGTTCTGGAGCCCCAGAGGAAGCCCAGCACTTACAATGCACTTGGCTTTAAGAGAGAAACCTCAGTTTTCTGTAAACAATTAAGAGAGGTTGTTGTGTTGAATGAAAACAATTGTGTTGAATGAGACATTCATTTTGTGGTTATACACAAAGCAAACGTGAAAGGGAAGTGGCTAAACTCGGCTGGCTAGTTATTTATTTTGAAGAGAACTGGCTATTAACTAAACGCAGCAAAGTGTGAGTCAATTTAAATAGGCAAACAACTTGATGTCTTGCCAGCAGTTTTCTTTGCCAACAAATGGCGCTTGGTGTGGCCCAGCCTTGGAGTGGTTGATCCTGTCATTCTGGGCAAAAGCAGTTGACTACGGTTCTTTTTTGTCACATACAATAGAAGAGACGCAGACAGAAGTGGCCTTTAGTGGACAATAACATTTCAAAGGCAAGTTGCAGAACAGTGTCCGATCCTGGTCTAAGGATGTCAATGACAATTTTTATTTGGAGTCTTTGAGGCTCTAACCATAAGCTTTTTGTTTGTTTGTTTGGTTTC
>NW_003852403.1:8973951-8983135 GCF_000181295.1 Otolemur garnettii | reverse complement strand
ACATTTCCTAACCCTTTCCATAACACAGAGTGATAGAAGAACTTTACGTGACTGATACTACAACTCAAATCCTATGGAAAAAAAAAATTGTGAATGGTTATCTAATTACTTCAAACCTTCAAAATAGGTAGAGTTTCTTTCTTTCTTTTCTGCTACAATGCATAAGCTGAGTTTTCCAGCCCTTCTTATGTTTAAAAGGGCTTGCTTTGTATATATTTAGGTAACTTTTCATTCCCAGCTAGACTTTTTAATTAATTTAAAGTTACATCTACATCTAACAGGACAGTTATTGTATGTTAATGAAATATCAATGGAAAGTGCACTGATCAATATTTAATCTAATTAAGGTGTTTACAAGGCAATATTACTATGTAATTAACTCAAACTAGCATAAGTAATCTGGGCATGTTTAAAATTTTATTAATATATTTGTTAAGAATTTTTAGGTCATGCTGTTTTACGGGCTTACTTAAGAGATATAAAATTAAAATGTTTGTCAAGATGCTACTGGAATAACTATTAAATGTGGCTCTGAATCATCCTAACAGCCCTTAAGGTTCCTGCACGGTTGTAATAGGCTTAGTAAGGATGAAAGATGATTTTGCCACAAACGAGAGTCCACATGCAAAACCCTTCTAGAATGGTCTTTTAATTTGTTTTACGTTCTTATATGGCTTTGCAAACATAATGTAGGATACACGCAAGAACATTTTAAATATTTTCATTATTTTTAAGAGTATTCTTTAGAGAGCCACATGTTTCCATAGAAAAAAGTTATTTTCATTTTTCTGGAGTAAATATCATTGAATTCCTTTAACACATATCTCTAGGATTTTAATACCATACCTTTACAAATTCTCTTGAAATTACGATTTGGGGAGTAAACTTGAGTGGGACAGCTCTTATCTTAAACAAGAATGAGAATCAATTGTCATGATTTTGGGAAGCCCAACTAACCAAACTTATCATATGGGAAACTTTTCAGGGAGGGTCCTAAATGCAAACTCAAGAACAGGCCATCATGCAAGGATGGTAACTCAGATGGTGCCACACAACGTGCATCTGTGCTGTGCATGTTGACGTGAATGATTGGCCCAGGTTACAACGTCGAAGCGCTATTTTAGAGTTATTGATCAGAAAGTTTGCAGAGTCTCCCATTTCCCTAAATCCCTCAAGCAAATTCAGCTCCTGAACCAGAGAACCATTACTTGAATCTGTCCATTTTGTGTGCAAGGTGATGTGTGTGGAAAGTCTTTCAATGTTTGCTGTAGTTGTCGAAATACCCAATACACGAGGGGACTTTGTTATACAAGTAAATATGAAGATTGACTTTCTTGGTGATTTCATTCCAAACACTTCTGTTGCTTCTCTTAATTCTATCATTTTATGGTAGAAAGAATATAGGACTCACTGGGACAATTTATTGTCCTCTGCCATTCCTAGTATGTATATCTTGCCTAAGTGTTTGGGACGGCATTTCTGTGTTTTCATCTCTGTGAATGAGGAGAAGAGGGATAACTCATACCTGTGAGCCCCACCATGCCTGGAGTGATGATAACAGGGTCAGCCATTGTATACGAGGTACACAACACAACGTCTTTTTCTCCCTCTCTTTTGAGAAGGGCTGCAAATGCTGAAGATGAGAGTTAGGGAAGATTTTTTTAAAACACAGAGATGACGTAGGATAAAGATGCTCCAAATTGGTGTAAAGTTTTAGATACTTTCTGTGTGACTGTGTTAGAAACCATTGATCATGTGCATGACAAGCTAACAGGAACAAGTGAAAATGATCACTTTAGCCTCTGGGTTTTCGTCCTAGGACTACAATAGTAGGTGATATTTTGAATCCACAATTCCTGTTGTGTCACAAACCTTTCATAGCTAGACAGCTTTTAGGCCTGGGCAGCTGCTAAGGCAAGTAAGGGAAAGGTTCACAGAGGCTTTTGTTCCACAGGCTCAACTCTAAACTTGGGGTGGAGGGTTCTACAATGAGACCTGGAGCCCGCAGGTAGCAGGCAGCTGTGTGAGGGAGGCGAGAAGGATGTGACAGGTGGACCACAAAATCCCTCTTCCTGTCTCCTCATAGACGTGGGGAAAAGAAAATCCTGGGATTTGTGTACTCATTTCATAGCAAAACTCAAATTTTAAAAGTCCTTGGCCAACAAAGGAAAAATTAATGTTTAACTTCAAGAAAAAGGAAACAAAAGAAACCAGGAAAAAAAAAAATGAGAAAAACCTTTGGTCTGGAATAAATAACACAGCTAGACTATTCCGGAGAGTCTCCTACTTGAGTCACTTTTGATTGCAATGTAATAAACTTATTCTGATTGGTCTGTTATATGACCCTCAATTTTTTCTTCCAAAAGAAAAATGGCTTGTTTTCCCTCAAATTTCCAAACCTTTCTTTTTCATTATCTGCTATACGGAGGAGTTAATTTTACATACAAAAAAGAAGTTTTCAATGTACAATTGTATGAATTTGGCAAATATATATGTGTGTGTGTGTATACATACATATATTCCTATGAAAACAAAAATCTAGATTTAGTACAATTCAATTACTTCCAAAAGTCTACTCTGGCTCTTTGGCAATCAAACTCCTTTCCCCCAATCCCAGCCATGAGCAGCTACTGAATTATTTGCTGTTATCATGGTTCTGCCTTTTCTGGAATTTATTCCAATGGCAGCATATACTATGTAATCTTTTATACTTGGCATGATGCTTTCAAGATTCATCACGTCATTGATTATTTCAATAGTTTGTACTTTCATGCTATTGAATGATATCTCTTGAACTAATAGGCTACAATATGTTTATTAATTATCAATTGATATATCTTTGGTTTTTCTAGTTTTCAGCTATTGTACTAACATATATGTGAACATGTAGGCACAAGTCTTTTGACAGACACATTTTTCTTTCTCTTGAATAAATACTCAAGAGGGAATAGTAGGTCAATGATAAAAGTATACTTAATTTATTAGAAACTGTAATGTGTTTCTTTTTTTAAAACTGGTTAAGATGGTAAATTTTATGTCATTAAGTTTTTACAATAATAAGAAGAACAAAAAGAAGTTATGTGTTTCTTTACTTGTATAACTTTGATTTATAACTTTGCATTCATACCAACAATGTATAGAGATCTGGCTACTTCACAACCTCACCAATACTTAGATTGTTGACCTTTTTCTCAGATTTCCTATGGGATATATAATAGTATTCTATGCTGGGTTTAATTTCTATTTCCATTTCATAGAAATGTTTTAGCATTTTTTCATGTTCTTAAATAGCTGTGTACACTCTTTGGTAAGTTATCTGTTTGAATTATTTGCCTTTTTTTTTTAAAAAAAAAAAGCATTTTTACTCAATATTCATTGTAAGAGTCTTTTACTTATTCTAAACACTAATCTTTTATCTTATATGCTTTGTAAATTTACTCCCAGTACATTATTTACCTTTCCATTTTCAAAATACTACTGCATTTCTGTTTTCTTTCTTTTTTTTTTTTTTTGAGTCAGAGTCTCACTCTGTCACCCTGGCTAGAGTGCTGTGGTGTCATAGCTCACAGCAACCTCAGACTCTTGGGCTCAATTGATCCTATTGCCTCAGCCTTCCAAGTATCTGGGACTACAGGCATCTTCCACAATGCCTGGCCTGGGTAGTTTTTCTATTTTTGGTGGACATGAGATCTTGCCGTTGCTCAGGTTGGTCTCCAACTCCTGAGCTCAAACAATCCACCCACCTTAGCCTCCCAGAGTGCTAGGATTACACACCTGAGCCACTGAGCCCAGCAAAACACTGCATTTCCTAATTTTGATGATATCCACTTAACAGTTTTTTTAATTTTATGATTCATACTGTTTTGTGTGCTATCATGAAGGCTTTACCTAATTCAAAGTCACAGATCAAAAATGTTTTCTCCATTAAGTTTTTCTTTTTCTTTCTTTTTTTTTTTTTTACTGTTTGTCAACATTTTATTATGGAAATTTTCAAACATTCAGAAAATTAAAAGAAGTCTACAGTGAATCCCTATATTCCCACTACCTTGATTGTGTAATTGTTAACATGCTGTTTCCTTTATCACATATCAACCCATCTTAATTTAGTTTGCCTTTCAAACTAAATTGAAGTAAAACTTACCCCTAAATACTTTGGTATATTTATCTTTAACTAGAGTCTAGTATTTTTTATGTGATAAAATTCACATACAGTGAAACACATATATTTCATTATTTAACTATTTAATGAGCTTTAAACAAATGCACACATTCATGCAACTCAAGCCCCTATCAAGATGGATACTTATCACTTCCAAAGGTATTTTGTAGTGTGTTTTTTTAGTTCAAACCATATTGTGATCATTATCTGTTGCAAATATAGATCTCATTTATCCTTTTTTCCAATATAAACACAAAACATATCTATGCTGAAAATTCAAATGGTCCGTTAAGTTTTGCTGGAAATTATATTCTTTTAGCTCTTAATTTTATTTCTATGACCCAGGATCATTAATTTATTATATGTGGTGTAAGATATGGGTTGAGGGTCATTTTCCATATGGGGGTCCAGTTGTTTTAGGACTCTTAGTTGAAAAGAATTTTTTCCCCTAATGAATTACCTTGTCACGTTTGTTGAAAATCAATTAACCAAACAGGTGTGAGATAATTTCTGGATGTCCATTCTGTTCCCTTAAACAATATGTTTATCACATTGTTTTAATTACTATAGCTTTATAATAAGTCTTGCTAACAGCTTATGTACTCAAATGATTATCATTTTCAAAATAGTCATGACCATTCTGACCTTTGCATTTCTATAAAATTTAGAGTCAATTTGTCAATTTCTTTAATCATCCTGCTGAGACTTTGAGATTAAGATTGCATTGGATCCATAGATGAATGTTGGAAAACTTGACATTATAACATTATACAGTCTTCAGAGGCATGAATACTATACAAATCTATCATATTTTGTAGTTTTCAAGGTACAACTCTTATACAGACTGTCTTATACTTACCTACAAATATTTCATATTGTGATATTGCAAATGGTATCATTTTAAATTGTAATATCCAACTGTTCATTGTTAGTGTATAGAAATGTTCTCTTTAAATTCAGGTATGTTTTTTCTTGCTTTATGGTACTAGTTAAGACCTCTTATGCAATACTAAATGAAAATAGTTATAGCAAACATTTGTGTTTGTTTCTGACCCTAAGGATAAAGCAGTCTTTCACCCTTTTTTTTAAAATCATATTCATAAATTTTTCTTCCTAAAGCTGAGAGACATTTAAAGAGAAGTAAATGAAGCAGTGTACTATATTCATGGATCTGAAGCCTTAGTATTATTTAGATATCAGTTGTCCCCAGATTGAACTATAGATTCAATGCAGTTGCAATCAAGTTTCCGAGGTTTCTTGGTAGAAATTGAAAAGCTGTTTCTAAAATTCTTATGACAATGCAAAGAGCCTAGAATTGCTAAAGCAACTTTGAAAGAGCAGAGTTGGAGAAGGACTACTACCTGATTTCCAGATTTATTATAAAGCTACAAAAACAAAAAATGTTTGATGTTAGAGTCAATATAGATGAACAAGAAACAAAATAGATAATATAGAAATGGACTTCCACATATATAATTAGTAGACTTTCAAAAAAGTAGAAAAACTTTTTAGTGGAAAATAAGTAGGCATTTCAACAAACTAGGAAATAGTTGATATCAATATGCAAAAAATAAATTTTGATTTCTATCATTAAATATTTACAAAAATTAACTCAAAGTAAATTATAGACCTAAATAGAACAATTCAACTATATAATATCTAGAAGAAAATGTAGGAGAAAGGCCATCTTAGATATAATAATAAAGGGAGAAACCACTTAAGTTTTTCATATTAGACTTCATCACAACTGAGAACTTTTGCTTTTTTTTAAATTAAATCATAGCTGTGTACATTAATACTATCATGGGATACAGTGTGTTGTTTCTATATACAGTTTGAAATACTTTCATCCAACTGGTTAACATAGCATTCATGTCATTTTCTTAGTCACTGTGTTAAGACATTTCTATTCTACATTTAGAAAGACTCACATGTACCTCCATAGGATAAACCATAGACGTGATCCCACCAATTGCCCTCCCTCCACCCATCCTCTGCCCCCTCCTCCCTCTCCCTTTTCCCCATATTCTTGGGCTAAAATTGGGTTATAGCTTTTTGAATAATGCTCTTGAATAAAGAGATAAGCCACAGACTAGGAGAATGTCTTTGCAAATAACATACATAGTAAATCACTCGTGCCACAAACTATATACATACATATATATACACATATATCCATACATACTTACACATCTACATGTAAAAAGAAATAATGCAAAATATTCCACAATAAAAAAATAAATTCTAAATAGATGCCAACTACGTAGGGTAGAATGGAAGTATCAACATGTATGTAACAGAATTTTTAAAGGAAGAAATAAAGGGAATGAAAAAGAGCCATATTCAAAAAATAACTAGGAAGTCGTAAGTACTGAAGACAGACAAGTACAAGGGATGGCAGAGCAGGGCTAAAATGCACATAGCAATGACACCACTAGTCCTATATTGACATAGATACACCTTAGAGTATTAGCAATAAAGAGAAAGTTGTAGTCCCCATCAAGAGGGAGATCTTTGCCAACGGTAGCGATTGCTATCAATTCTCTGTTTTGCTTTGTAGTTTTAAATGCAATGATTAGAAAACAAGAATTGATGTCTACCTAGAAGCAACCTTAAACCTACAGATGACGGATGGCGGGCGTATAAACACTTCAGGTTCCTCACCTTCAGAGTGGGACCTGTTGAGGGAACTAAGCCCCATGTGCCCACAGTGCTGACAAACTTGATCCTTCACACTTCTTTGGGCTTCCTTCCCTTCTCTTTCTCGTTTCCTTACCCGTGTTTCCTGAGATCATCTCCCCAATCAACTATCTAGTCTTACATCTTTGCCTCAGAAACTGTTCCAAGAATTTAGATATACTGGGTTAGTCATCAGAAATATTGGACATAGGAGGTGATGAGTAATGTCTTAAAAGTGCTGAAGACAATACTTTGATTCCAGAATTCTATACCCACACATCTTGGCATTTAAGGGAGATTTGGTCTAAGAAGTTCTAAAAATTATAGACTGCATCTGAAAACAAGTAGTTTTCAGAGGAAAAACTACATCAAGAAAGAAAATGAACCCAGAAATAGGCAGTAATATGTGTGAAGAAGTAATTAGCGAAGAGTGAGAACCACTTGTTGTTTGGTCTAAATAAGTATTTATTCTGAAGAAAAAAGAATTTTCACAATGATATGAACTAAAATCCCAGGCAGTGGTCCCGTGGGCATTGGGGGAGGCTAGGGGCAAAGCTGAGAAAAACGAGTGTGCTGTGAGTTTTACTTTGCTCTGGAGGAAACATAGTTACTAATTAACCGATTCCAAACTTTCAAAGAAATCAAAACTAGAACTAATTACAGAATTACCTCACACAGGGATTGCCTAGTTAATGATGTTTTGCCATAATGGCTCTTGCAAAAATACAGCAGGTTCTGCCCACCAGCTTCTTTTCTTTTGGGGTATAATGACTTTTTCACTTAAAAACGCACTAAGTAAATGCACTCTAAAATGTGGCATTTCAATATTGCAGTTTCAAGCAAAGACACATTTGCCAATTTGCTAGACACACTTTCTAGTCAGTGAGTATCACGGGGAACAAGCTTAAACTACAAGTTATAATTCAATGAGCCTAAACATTTTATTTGTGAGTTTACACCAAGTGAGAGGGACAAACAGAAGTTGCAACTTCATGTCTTAGCCTGTTGAGTACGTACACTTTTTTGATGTGTTTCAATGGGCTTTTGGAGTTAGCCTTATTAAATAAATGTTTTTCTGTTATTTCATTTTATTTATAAGACTTTAAGTGAAAAATATAGCCTGTACTCAAAATGTTTATAAAGAAAGAGGAGCAGAATGGTGAATGATCCTCTCAAGAGTCACTCCCTTCCATCTCTCTTCCACCAACTCTACTCTTCTTCCTTGGGCAAATACAATAAACCTATATTATGTCATGTATTTGTTGGTTCTTAAATTATTGCTTACATCTTACATTAATTTGTTTCATTGTTTAGTTTATATACCTTCCTATTTGTGCAAAGTATTTGGGTTTCTAGGGTTGAAATGGAGCACATATAAATTTTCCCATTAAAATTGTCAGAGCTATTTAGCTCTGACAAGGTAAGAAACTTGAAAATCATTATTCCTGTTATTACACCAAAAAACGTGGCCAAATGGAAGTCAAAACTGAGGTCACAGGGTAAACTGCCACTCTGATATCTGAGAGACAGATGCATTCGGAGAGATACCACATCAGGGATTTGCTCACCTAGAAAAGAAGCAAATGGAAAACATAGTTGTAGAATCACTTATTGTTCTAATAATTTTGAGAAATTGCTAACTAGTTTGATTGTGACTAATTCCTAGGGGCTGCAACCAAAGGAGAATCCCCACATTTTCTTGAGATTTCCATAAGGAACCCACCAGGTTCTCACTGTGAGGACACCAGGAAAATCTCTTGTGTCTCTTACAAGGGGAAGTAGAGAACCCAAGAAGCATAAGTCTCCCGTTTCCTTCTCTGCAAAAGGCTTATTCTCCAAGGAGAAATTCGCCATAAAGTAATATGTAAACCTTACTGTAAACAAGGAAGTGAATTTTCTTCCTTCTACCATCTCTTTTAGCTTTGTGTGTTACCAAAGGGAACAAACAACAAAACAAAATTAACAGGAGACAGAGCTTTATGGAAATACATTGAGAACTTGGTAGTCAGGGAAGGTGGCTCCCATACTCCTGAAGGAAGGAGAAAAACATTTGTAAAGGTGGAGGTCCACCAAAAGACTGGCACTCCCTTCCTTTCCTGTACTCACTGCCAGGCCAACAATCCTTCAATATAATAACAGGATTTCAGCTGCAAATCTGTGAGATGCAAACTCTATTTTCTGTTTCTATGTCTTTGACTCCTGTAGGTAATTCCTATAAGTGGAATCATCATATAGTATTTGTACTTTTGGGACTGGCTTGTTTCACTTAGCATAATATCTTCAGGTTTCATCCATGTTGTAGCATCTGTCAGAATTTCCTTCCTTTTTCTTATTTTTTATATATAT
>NW_003852403.1:8943179-8973925 GCF_000181295.1 Otolemur garnettii | reverse complement strand
TTTTTTTTTTTTTTTTTTTGAGACAGAGCCTAACCCTATAGCCCTGGGTAGAGTGCCATGGCATCATAGCTCACAGCAACCTCAAACTCCTGGGCTCAAGCTATCCTCTTGCCTTAGCTTCCCAAGTATTTGGAACTTTAGGTACCTGCCACAGTGCCTGGCTAGTTTTTCTATTTTAGTAGAGACGGGGTCTCATTCTTGCTCTCAAACTCCTAAGTTCAAGTGACTTATCTGCCTCAGCCTCCCAGAGTGCTAGGATTATAGTCATTAGGCATGGTGCCTGGACTTTCCTTTTTAAAGCTAGATAATATTCTGCTAACTGCATATATGTGTAACACATTTTGTTTATCTATTCATCCGTTGATGGGTTGGGTTGTTTCTACTTTTTGGCTACTATGAATAATACTTCCACAAACAAGTTTTTGTTAAGGCCCCTGCTTTTTAATTATTTCAGCTTACCCCCTTTTTGAAACGAAGCTAAACTTAGTATACTGTACAATCCAGCAATTGGTCTCCTAGATATTTTGCCAACTGATCTGAAAATTTATGTCCACACAAAAATAAGCAAATATTTACAGCAACTTTATTTATAATTACTGAAAGCTAGAAGCAACCAAGATGCCCTTCAAAAAGTAAATTTATAAACAAAATATATCTATTTAATGGCATGTTATTCTATGATAAAATAGAACCACTGTCAACCTAAGCAACTACATGGGTGAATATTAAATACATATCACATATTGCTTTCACCAATAACAGACTCAAATACCATATACTTTACGATTCCATTTACATTGTATTGTGTAAAAGATAAAAATATAGAGACAGAAAACAGATCTGTGGTTGCTAGAGTCCTGCAAGGGAGAGGAAAAAGGATGGAATATGTGAAGCACAAGTTTTATTTTAGGGGTGAAACGATTCTCTGATACTATAGTGATGGATACATTGCACTATGAATTTGTCAAGACTCATAAACCATTACAGTACAAAAAATAACATGAATGTACGCATAATATTTGTACATTAAAAAATCAATTTGGAAGTCTAGGGATACAGGATTGAATACAGACTGTGTCAGATGAATCTCTGTGTTACAAATATATGACATAATCTTACCTAAGGGAGAGGGGGAAAGAAGTACCGACCCAAGTAACTGTGAAAATGAATGGAGATTGCATGGCCAAAAGCAAGAGAGACTGCTTTTGAGCACTGTACTCTAGTTGTTAAAGTCATTTCTCACTGAGTACAGGTTAACAGTTAAAAACACTAAGCATATATGATGAAATTGAACAAATAAGTAAGTGGATGACAGATCATGGGAGGTTTCTCACAGTTGGACTTGAAGTTACAGATTAGCAAGGGGAGAAGGCCTGGCTGAGTCATTAGATACTGAATTGGAATTGAAAATATCAATGCAAACTTATGTTTAGCTTAATATAGACACAGATGTATAAATGTCACAATGATTAGAGATATGTGTGTACTGCAGGTTAGTAGACACTCGCATATTTCCAACCTCATCTTGCTGAAAGTGCCTAGAATCAATGAGCAAAGAGCACACCCAGCACCCAAATCTTGGTTTCAAATACCATTCTCTAAAAAAAAGAAACCAGGGCTCCTGGGAGAAAGGGCAGATTATAAGGTTGGGGTGAGGAATATATGAGATGATCTTGGAGAAGTAAGGAAGAACGTAAGGAAGTGCCAAAAACAAAACAAAGTGATGGGGTTATGTCAGGGCACACTGGAGCCAACTGAAAGAGTTCCCAGTGGTTAAAGTCGGAATATTTTGAGCAACAAAATAAATAACATGCATTGGAATACAACCCAAAGTATAAAATAAGTTATCTATGAGTCCATACTAATATAAATAAGTGATTGATTAAATAAATAAATGGGAATAGACAATCCTGCCACACAGAATTTCAACAGTTTACACACTTATTTCCCCTTTAAGAAAGTGGAATGTATCTTGCCAATTGTGAATTGAGCTGCTATAAACATTCTAATGCAAATGTCCTTATGGTAAATGATTTTTTTTTCTTCTGGGTAGATTCTATGAAACTGGTAGATGAACAACTACATGTCCACACAGAAGAAAAATACAATTAAATTCAAGAAAGGAGGAGGGGAAGGAGGGAGGGAGTTTGGTAATCTCCCAAGAGATTCTTCCAATCTCCCACAGAAGAAAAGCACAACTAAATTCAAGAAAGGAGGAGGGGTACAGTGTATAGGTATACAGCATACCTCCTGGGTGGAAGGCTCAACTGCAACTTGAGCTTTACCTAACAAATACAAACAATGTAACCTAATTGTATGTACCCTTATATTAAACTGAAATTAAAAAAAGAAGGTGGAGTATCACTTCCCACTCCCTTAAATGTGGGTTGCCCATAATGACTTCCTCCCAAATAATATAGTATAGAAATTGGACAGGGGAATGGAGAGAGGAAGGACAATGTTATAGGGGAAACCTGACAAACGTTACCTCAGCCATGTAACGAAGTTGAACACCATCAGTGATAATTCATGTTGATAGCATGTGTACTTAATATATTGGGATACAAATGGCAATTTACGAACTCTGCAGTCTTCTAAGAATGCCCGGTTACATTCTCATCACAAGAAAAAATACCAAACTAATCTAAATTAAGAAAACTATTACCCATTACTCTTCTAATGTGTCAAGGCCGTCAAAATAAGGGATATCTGAGTAATTGTCACAGTCAAGAGGGCTCCTAGGAACCGTGATAACCAAATGTAATGTTCTATTCTAGATGGACTCCTAGAACAGAAATAGGACATTTGGCAAAAACTGAGTAAATTTGAATAAAGTATGGACTTTAGTTATCAATAATGAGTTAATATCAACTAACTGGTCTGGGCAAATATATATACCATACCAATTTTAGATGACCCTGTTTGTTCTAGAACTAAATTATTTATTAAGGTCTATAAAATCTTATTAACATTAAGCCTTTATTTTTAATCAAAAATATGACTTCTTGCTTCCTGCAGAGTCCCACCTTTCATTTCATTCATTTCCTTGTGATTTAATCCTTACAGCCAGGAACATTCAAGAATATCCCAAACCCATGGCCATTAGCTTTGTAACCCAATTAAACAGAAGTAAAGGTTCTCGGACAAGTTGCAGATCTTTGTGAGAGTTTGAGCAACAGGTTTTGAATATGGCTGTGATCCTTCACTGTATTATTTCAGTAGTAACATGGTATGGCCATGGACAATTTATTTGACCTCTCCAGGGTTTGGTCTCCACATCTTGTCCAGGAATCTTGCTCAGGGAAGGAGATTCAGTGTCCCTGTCAAATGTCAGAGAGGGAAAATGACTCTAAGAAAAATATCCCTGAGGTTTCCTCAGGGAAAACTCCTTAAAGAAGGGAAAGAAATCTCATTCCCAAGAGAAAATTTGTATCAAATAAAGGAATCATAGATGATTGGAATTTAAAAAATCCATGAGCAAGATTCTTGGATAAGATGTGGAAACCAAACCCGGGAGAGATTAAATGACTTGCTCATGGTCATAGTGTGTTAGTATCAGAGACAAAATAATACATCTTTCTAAAATAGCATGCTTCTCACATTTTTAGTCTTTTACCTCCTTAGCAAATTTAACCTTTTCCATACAGCTGTGGAGATAACCTCCCGATCGTACAAGCTAAATCAACACCAGGGACATATCTCAGAAAATGCCCCCAAACTGCCTCCCTTTTCTTTATTGAAAACCACGAGATGAAAGTCTTTAATAACTCACTGCACAAGAGGACCATTACTGTCAGCATATACCACTCAGCCATATATTATAGCTTTTTACTTCTCCACACAAAATTGCTTTGAAATTTACATTTGCTATAAAGGATTCAAGTCCATCACTATTAATTTTCTTCTACAAATTATGTTTAATTATCACCTCTTTGCACCTAGGAAAAAAAGCCCTCTTATATGCCTGTCTCCATCTAGCTCTCAAGAAGAGTTTCCTCAGCGTGAATCTGGGATGGTGATTTCTTATCCCTTCCCTGCCCTTCCTCATCAATCTCCCTCCGCCCACTGAGAGACGTGGAAATGAAGGGTTTGCTTGGTTCCATATTCCCTATATACATACGAAATCTGGCCTCCCGAAGCAAGAGAAAAAGGCAACATTTTCCAGATTTCACCTATAGACAATTAGGCTAGAAACATTCCAATTATAGATTCAAAGCAGCTTTGAAAGTCAACCCATGATTGATTATTTAACAGCTCATGCTACATCTACAAGAAACTTCTTGGAGATTAAACTATCTGATGTTTCAAGAATCACCTTTGTTCTCTCTCTCAGTTTTGGAACCTGAGAAGAAACTAATTTAAAAGAAATAGAGACAGGGTGGCCCCTGTGGCTCAAAGGAGTAGGGCATTGGCCCCGTATACCAGAGGTGGTAGGTTCAAACCCGGCCCTGGCCAAAAAAAAAGAAAAGAAATAGAGACAGAAATCCAAAAATTATGTATTATTATTTTTGAGTCTACTTTCTATTAATATGTTTCCTGACTGCATGGTATAATACGTATGTATAAATAGAGAGGTCTTTGGAGTCAGACACATCAGGGGACGAAAATTTATGCAACTTCAAGCCAAGTCACTTCTCTCTGAGCCCTAGATCTCTCAACCTTAAACATAAAGCTATTTTAAGTTTAATCGAGACTGGCATGTATTATGGTTGGCAACTTTAAGGATTTCAAATGTTAATTGTCTTCCCCTTCCAAATTCAATGAGGCAATATTTTTGTCTTTAATCTCTGGTTTGCAACTGAACAAAACTCAACTCAAACTAGCTGAAGCAAAGAACTTGTTGATTCATGTAACTATCAAGTCCAGGCATGTCTCTGCCTTTAGGCGTGGCCAGATTAAAGTTTTCAGGCAATGTTATTGTGGCTCTTGATTCTGTTTATCTCAAGCACTGACCAAATGTCTGGAAAACCAGTCAAGATAAGCTATAGGTTTTTAGCCTCACTACATACTTCGCGTATATATTTAACAGCTTCACCATCCACTAAATTCAATCAAGCTACAAAACTAGAAGCTATTCTGGATTTCTCTATTTTCTTTATATTCCACTTCATCCGTACCATATTAAGTCCCCTTACTTCTATCTTCAAACTATATCCTGAAAGACTCCTCTTGATCTTTCAGTTCCCTCCCTTGAGCAGGCCACCATCAATTCTTGCCTGGACTGATGCAATAGTTACTATTATCCCTACTTCTGTGCCTACTCATAACACTCCACAATCCCCTTAATAGCCAAGAAAGATCCTTTTAAAAACTAATCAGCTTATATTGTTCCCCTACCTAAAACCCTCCGATGGTTTGTCATTTTGCTTGAATGAAATGCAGCCCCTTGTAGTTGGACAGCAGTTACTAGGTCAATTGGCCCCTGCCCATCTCTCAATCTCAACCAGATTCACCCAACCCTTTATAACACTCCAGATATGAAAGGCTTCTTTGGTTCCAAGAACACATTATGCTTATTCTTCCTTCAGGTTTTCCCCTCCCCTCCCTCTCTCTACCTGGAACTTTCAGCCTCTATCCCACGTGGCTGGCTGGTTTTGCCTCATAATTAAGGAATCAAGTCAAAGGTCCCTTTTTCATTGGACCACTCACCACTAGCACACAATGTCTCTCTCACACATCACCCTGCCTTACTTCCTTTATTGACCCTATTGTTCCCCCCCATTTCTTTTTCCTGTATGTGTCTTGTTCTCCACTATATCCCTGGTACCTAGAAGAGTAAGAAAGAATATATAAATACTTGCCGAATAAATAATTGCAAAACATATTTCCCAGAATTTTATAGAATGTATGATATTGTATTAAAAATGACATTCTATTTTCTATCTGACTACCACATGCTTTATGAGATTTATATTAGGTGTAGATACAAAGGGATTGACATCCATGACTTTATTATTTATGATTATCATTTTACTTATTAATAGCCTGGTTTCACAACACGATCCAGGTAGTGACTAGAGTGATATGAACAAAATTACGTATGCTAGGAGAATGACTCTTTTAATGAGATGCAGCAATACAATATTCATATCTTTCTTATTTTCACAGACTTTGACTAATTGTTTCAGAATTAGCTCCAGCTCATCTACTTCCTTTAATTCCTGAAGATTTCCTTGATCTTGAGCTTTTATTGTTCGTTGGTTGGAATGAACAATTGTTGGCTAAAGTAGATCTGACATTGGTAAGTGTTAGGAGAAAAAGAAACCCAATACACTCTGTTGAACTAACCCACCGAAGCTGTACATTTTGACCCTGGTGCTGTTTACTTCAGGTAACCCAGAAAAAAAATATCGTCATCATCATCGTTAAAACATCAAGTTCATGAGCTGTCAAAAGATTGTGAGGAAGGAAACATTTTGTGGTTTTCTGTTGCAGGACATGCTAAGTTTTAACTGACCCTGAATATGACCTTGATACATTGAGGTGTTAACACTATTTAACATAAGCTTTTAACTCGCCATGACTAATCTTTGCTCATTCAGAGTTATTCTGAAAATGCATAAGTAAAAATGTTCGTGCAGGCTGAAACTAATATATTAATCCACACCTTCTAATACAATGCTTTGCCCAGGTACTACTCACCTTATTAAGTGAGCAAGAAAGTATCCCTACTTTATACCTGTCCACAGAGATATTTTGAAAACTTGATCAAATGCTATAGAAAAATCTAGCTACAATATCTACATATTCTTAGTCTACAAACAATACCAAAATGTTAAATGAGATTTGTCTGTCATGATTTTGTCTTAATGACCCTATCCATCTTGGGTCCTGGTGGGAGCTTCTTTTTCCCCCCAGTACTCACAAAACAGCTCACATCATTCCACACTGTTACACTGATCCAAAACCAAACCAAAGCAAACAAACAACAACTCAGACATCTAGCTTGTCTTGCCTTTCTATTTTGGAAAAAACAAATGGTTATCTTTCTCTATTATCATGTGATACTTCCCCTAATTTTAGGGATTTTATTTGGCAGCTCTGTAGGGATATGAGTCTAGCCATTGAGGATTTATACAGCCAGATAGAACCACAGTTCACTCTCTCACAATCTTGCCAAACATCTAGGGTCTTAAGTGTTGCCGCACACTGAGTGCCATGGATTTTAACACCCCCCAAAGAAAATTACCTTTGACAGAAAAAGACCAAAGGAAATGAGCTTATTTTGTAGATTATATGCATTGTTATGATAAAGAAGAGTCAGAGAAAGAGTTCCAGGTATTCAGAAAAATTCTTGCCTTGTCACTCTTGGAATTTGTAGCATTTTTCCTCACTGTGGAGTCTCACCAGGTGGTTGTTAGTCTTGACATGAGCTGAGATCAACATGTCTGCCTCTCGCTGATTGACTGTAGTCCTGGCTTTAATCAGATGCTTCTCTAGAGCTTGAGACATCTGTGTGTGCTTCTTAGAAACTTGTGACTTACTTGGGCAGAGGAGAGGAGCAACCCTCAATAGCTATTAAAAATGGTTTCCATAAAGGGATCAAAACCAAAATTGATAAATCCTTAACACCATCCTAATTTTTTCACCTCCTCTTTACTTCTCGCTTGACTGAGAACTAAGGGCAGATATATCGATGTAATTTTACCCCTTCTTCCTGGAAATGTTGCACATTAAAATAAGGCTATAAACTAATAACTTCATTGGCAGCTTCAGAAAATTTCTGAAAATTAATTTATATGAATAATTAATTTGTTCATCTGGATGAACAGATCCTTTGTCAAAACAATAGATTGATCATGTACGCAAATAGCTTACATATCCAACTACTTTTACTCACCAAGAATTGCTTAAAGGTCCCTTTATCACTATCTTATTCATTATCATCACCTATTTTAAACTATTACATCACAAGCTTTGGTCATTCCCAGTAAAATCCTCATACAGAAATGCCTGCTCTAAACTTATTGAGCCCAGATCTCCAAACCTTAAAGATTTCTATCAAGACATGATTAAGACTGATAAACCGGTACTCTCCATTGCTGCCATAGGTGGGGGTTTGTGGTTTTGTTTTGTTTGTTTGTTTAGGGAGAGAGCTTGCTCTGTTGCCCAGGCTGGAGTGCCATGGTTTGATCATAGCTCACTGCAACCTCAAACTCTTGGGCTTAGTTTAATTTCCCACCTCAGCGTCTCAAGTAGCTGGAATTACCGGTGAGCACCACCACTCTCTGCTAACTTATCTATTTTTATTTGTACAGATGGGCTCTCACTCTTTCTCTAGCTGGTCTTAAACTTCTGGCCTCAAGCAATCCTTTCACCCTGGCTTCTCAAATACTAGGATTACAGACCTGAGCCACCATGCCTGGCTGGCCCTTCAGTAAGTTTAATGAGTTTAGCTTTGCTTAAGTGATAGTTTATTCTAGTGGCCTATGTGGAAGTCACCTGTCAAAGACATCCAGTCAACATGTTTCCACTTCCTTTCCCACACCTTACTAGACCCTGGGCAGTGATGACTAAAAGCTGATATAGTCCCTGTAATCCTATGGGGGAGAGATGTATTCATGAAATAATTACAAATATACAAATTCTTATTGTGATTATTGTTACAAGGAAAATTTAGAAGGTGTTAGAGAGCAAAGATACAGATAATGAGACTCTTTTGGAGAAAATAGAAAAACTACCTTGAGTGACTAATGTTTGATCTGAGATTTATTTTGTTTTTATTAGATCATAACTGTGTGCATTACTGCATTTATGGGGTACAAGGCGATTTTATATACAATTTGGATTGTTTACATCAAACTGGATAATATAGCATTCACCTCACTTAAGTGTTGTGTTTAGACATTTATACTCTACTATTAATGATCTGAGATTTCAAAGGTGAATAAGCCTTAATTAGGTGGCGTGGAGGTGACAACAGGGAGGAGACAAAAGAGAAAGAAGAGGAAGAACAGAGAGGAGAAAAGATGTAAACAAGCAAGAAGGGAAGGAAAATGGAAAAGGAGAAAGAGAGGCGAAGGGAGGTAAAAGAAGAAGGCAAGGAAAAGGAGGAAGATGAAGTCAGAGACAGGGAAGTCAGGGGAGCGTGAGAGTTTTCAGAAAATACGAAACATCTATGTGACACCAACAGAAAAAATATGTTTCTACCCCGGAACGGAGAGCAAAGGAGAAAGCAATTTGAGATAAGACTACAGAAATCAGTAAGAGCAACATGACGTATGGGCCAGAAAAGTTGTGCAATTTAACCTTCATCTGGAAGCGTAGGGGAGCGTCTGTTTTATCACATCATTGCTAACACTAAGGATTATCATATTTTCATCGTTGCTAATTTGAGATAAAACCTGGCGTCCCGATTACCTTAATTTTTAATCCTTTGTTTACCTGTGAACGTACAAAGAAAAGGTAATTTCACATTTTTATTCCCTCTATTATAACTTATCTCTTCTTCTCCTTGGCTTCAATTTATCCATTGAAGCTCCCGTTTTCCTTATCTATTTGAACAAGGTTTTATATATTAAGTTACATTAACCCTTCAGCATGACTGTTGCAAATCCTCCTTCGAGGTTGTTGTGGGCTTTGAATCTTTGTACTGTTTTGTAGATACCCAGAATTTTTATGCATTAAATTAATGAGTACTTTTATTTGTTAATTTCTTTGTTTGGTTTTTCTGCTGAGAGAATCTTTCCTAACTCAAAGGCTTAAATAATCACCTAAATGTGATGAAGACTTTTATGACTTGGGTGTCTACACTGACCTTGAAATATCTGGTATTCTTTTGGAACATTTTGCCATCTGTTAAGAATCTAAGTATCTGAGTTTCTGCCTTAATAGCGCTCCAATGTTTCTACAGCTGTTTGTTGATTAACCTTTTCCATCTTCTCTCCACAAGTTTTTGATGCCTCCTTTATCAATTTTGTCTATTTCAAAGGCTATAGTTTGTTCCCAAACCACCTATTCTACTTCATTTGCCTGCTTGTTTACCCCTGGGGCCACATTGACTTAATTATCGAAGCTTTACACTAAGTTTTAATATCTAGTTGCAGCCTGTCCCAGCTCTCACCTGGTTGTTCCCCTAAAACCCTTTAGAAGAATTCTATCAAGTTCTGAAGAAACAAATCCTTTTTGAAGTGGTAATTTGCAATGTAACAGATTCACCTTTTCTTATTAGAATGCCACTCCAGACAATTCATAGAGCACATATATTAACTGGCTTGCTAATTCAGTCTTCCAGAGCTGGAATTGGAAATACTAGAATCTGAAGACCTGCGTTTGAGGGCAGGTTTCATCCTTTTCAGGATCTATCTGAGGTGGTCACTTAATTTCTACTTTCTCACATATGAAATGCCAGTCCCTGTCCCTCTCATTGAACAGTAGTGAAGGTAAGATACTTTGTGGGCTAGGAAGTACCAGTCGAATGCAGGAAGTCGGAATTTGTTGGGAGTGTACAGCTGGGCTGCTGGCCATAAATGAGCCCCAGTCACATTAGCACCTCCAATGTCACCTTCCTTGCTCTCTACACCTTACCCGGCCTCTTCAGCCCACAACCACATGATTCTCAGCATCAAGTTTTGTAATTACTATTATCAAAGCAGAAATTTTTATCCTGAAAAAACACAACAGTTTAATCCTGCTATAAAATGAAGAATCTTTATATCCTTCCTCAACTCGGAAGAGGTTGGATTTGAGGACATTGAACATTCTTCAAGAGCAGAGAGGGAAAAGGAGGAGGATGTGTGTTCACCCTATGTGGGGAAAGGAACAGGTCTGGCAAACAGCTCAGAGAAAAAAGAAAAGAGGAAAAGAGGAGTGGACCCTTTCGAATTCGCTGGCCCCGTCACTTGGAGGGGGGTGTTCAATGTGGAAAAAAATCCTCTCATCTTCCACGATGAGATCTCTATTCCTGCAGCCAGGGGCTGTTTGCCCTGGTCCAGTCTTACAGCAAAGGCAGATCCCAGGGAGACCTCCATGAAGCCACAGCTGCCCTCCTCTCCTCTCCTCTGAGGCTGGCCCCAAGTTGTCACACACCCCAGCAAACCCGAACAAGTTAATTTGTAATCTTAGGGGGAAAATGATGGTCGCGCTGTGTCTGTCACTGAGTGCTCTCCTTGCCAGTTTAAACAGCTGATTAGTTAGCGCCACTGGAATCGATCCGCATCAGTTCCACCTGCGTGCACCCACCAGGAACCACTTTATTGTAAATCAATCATTCTGAAAACATCTCACAAAGGGGCCAGGCTTTACTAACAAGCCGTCAATTCCTGCTGCCTCTTGGCAGCGCCCAGCAAATGAGGAGTGCAACAACATGTATTCAAAAATTATCTCTTTGGGTTCTTTTGAGCCTAGGCCGGTGATGGAGATGAGATGCAGGATGAACTGCAGCTGCCTATGGCATGCACGTGCATACATGCACAGTCCCACCATTCCCTGGAGATAGAACCCAGGCTTCACCAGGCCCTCATTTAAAAAAAAAGTATGGGAGTTGGCAAAAGATCTGAATAGACAGTTCACAAAAGAAGATTTATGGATGGCCATAATCCCATGAAAAAGTGTCCAACATTCAGTATCTGGCAAATATAAATGAACACCTCAGTCAGGTACCCCACCCCAAAACCACAATTCTAAAATTAAAGACTGCCGATAGCCAACCTCAATGACTGTCCAGCAAACAAATTTCAAACATTGTTGCTGAGAGTGTAAAGTGTTATTACTACTTTGACAAATGGGACTAGCAATTTCTTATAAACAAAACCTACACTGACCCTATCTCCAATAATTTTGCTCTGGTGTGTAGATATTGACTCAGGGGAAATGAAAACATGTACACACAAAGACTTGTACACAAATATCCATGGCAGCCTTCTTTGCAAATACCCCAAATCTGGAAGGAGCCCAGGCGTTCATCAATAAGTGGTAGGTAAACAAATTGTGGTATATCCATACAAGGAGATACTACTCAGTAGTAAAAAGGATAAGTTACCAGTACTAACAAAGACACAGAAAAATCACAACAGCATTATACTGAGGGAAGAAACCTGCCACAAGAGCTCCTCCTCTAAGATTCCATATATGATCATCTAGAATAAACATGATAATCTGTGGATGGGAAATGGAATAGTGTCTGGTTCTGGGAGGTGTGGGAGACCTGTGTTCCCCAACCCCAAGGCTCCAGACTGGTACCAGTCCATAGCCTGGTAGGATCTGGGCTGCACAGCAGGAGGTGGGCAACGGCTGAGCCAGTGAAGTGGCATCCGTATTTACAGTCACTCCCCATTGCTGGCGTCACTGCCTGAGCTCTGACTTCTGTCTGATCAGCAGTGGCATTGGATTCTCAGAGAATCTCAAACCCTACCGTTAACTGCACTTGCAAGAGATCCAGGTTGAGCCCCCCTTGTGAGAATTTAATGCCGATGATCTGAGGTGGAGCTGAGTTAGTGATGCCAGCACTGGGACTGGGACCATGTAGTTGCAAGCTCAGGGTTCCCACTGATTCTGCATGATGGTGGAGTTGTATAATTATTTCATTTTATATTACAATGTAATAGGAATAGAAGCAAAGTGCACAATAAATGCGATGAGCTTGAATAATCCCCAAATCATCTCTCCTACATGCCCCCCATCCATGGAAAAATCATCTTCCATGAAACTGGTCCTGGTATCAAGAAGCTTGGGGACTGGCTGGGGAAGAGGATTGATTGGAATATAGCACGAACGAACTTTTCTTGGTTGATGTTCATGTTCTGTATCTTGAGAGGGGTTTGAATTATGCAGATGTATGCATATGTCAAAACCCAGTGACATTATATTCTATGTATGCAAATTTCATCTCAAACTAAAAAAGCGCAAGAGAGGTACAAGCAAATTTAAGTTTAATTAATAATCTGTGTTTGGAGAGAAATGTATCAAATTCTGCAACTTATCTTAAAATGCATTCATAATTGGATAGAGGGATGGACAGATGGACAAGTATGACATAAAACAAGTATAACCAATTTAAGTGGGATGGGAGTAGAATATGGATATTCACTATAAAATCCTTTTGATTTTTTTGCATGTTGGATTTTTTTCATAACAAAATGTAAGGGGGAAATTTTTCTTAATGCAATGGGATGGATCATTTTCCTTTCCTACTCAGCATTAATAGGACACAGGGGCTTTATGTTCTAAGTGCCCCATGGGTCTCTATGGTAATTGTTTCCCTCTTCCACTGACCGCATAAAATGAATAATTTTGGCTCTCCAGAAGACCAACTTGCCAGATAACACTAGGAAGACACTCTTCAGTGAAAATATGAGCGCAGAATATTACAATTGGTTTCCAAGAGCCGTCAACAAACATGTTCAACTCATTTTAGTTAAAGAGGTAGGACAAAGGCATTTCCATCTTGAGAAATTTTGCCCCTTTCTTTGTGGCTTCTGTCTGATTCTCAGTATGTGTTCAGGAAAGCCAGAGAAAACTGTGCTCCCATTCCAGGTAATGGAGAGCTCTGTTGTTCTCCTTTGGTTAGGAGGCATAACAACAACCCGATTCTGCCAACTGTGGTCCAGACAGTCCCATGCAAGAGCCACTAAGGTCATTTACTCACAGATGATTGCATTGTCAGCATGGCGTGGTTGAGGGTAATTGTGTGATTATCACTCCCTTGCAAATCTGCATGAGAAGGCAAAACTCTGGGAATGGTTTGAGCAGTGGGGAGAAGTAAAAATTGGACTGCAAGTAAGGGCAGCTGAGTGCCGTTGGCCCATCAACTTCAGTGGGGGGTTGTGGAGGCACAGATGGGAGGAACAGCTTAAAGCCACTTGGGAGGCAGTTATGGTAATGAAATATCACAAGGTAATGATGGTTACAACATAACGTGGCTAGAAGAAACCCTGGATTTATTGGGACTTGGCAACTAAGGAGAAACAGAATTTAGGAGGCAATGGATGTGTTGAAGCTACTGATACCCGTGTAAGAGTTAAGCCCTCAGCTATTAATCTACGTTTGCCTGGGTTTAAGACCTGACTGGCTGCTTACTATGACCATGGGCAAATTACTCCAACTCTTCCTGGCCTCTGTTTTACCTTGTCTATAAAATGATTTAAATAATTATAGACCTTCTATGGGTGCTGTGAGGATTGGTTAAGCAAAGTAAAAAGCTGAAAATAATGCTGGGCATATGATCGGCATTACGAAAATGTTCATTATTACTTTAGGCAAACTACCCTTCCTCTGGAGCTTGGATGGTCTCAAGCTACAGTACGGCAGCGGCAGGCTTCAAGTAGTACTCTCCACTGCCTGGCTACTGTCTGCCCACCATTCCTGTTGGATGTTCTTGTTCCGAGCATGGGCCATAACTCATCAGGACAAACTCAGGATAGAAGTCTCTTTTAAGCTGAGCAAGTACTTCTTCAGGAATCTTTCAAAAATTAAGGCATATGGTACCTCCATTTCTGGGTGATTATCTAATACCATTCTTCTGGGAATGGTAATAATAATGCCAGTTTCACAGGGTATTGTAAGGATAAAAATAACTTCGTAAAACACAGGTCATCAGGCCTGGCACATAGCAGTGGCTCAGTAAATGAATATGCTATCATATACAGGATGGCCAGAAAATTCGTGTGCAATTTTAAATGCACACAGACTTTATGGCCACCATATATATGTGTGTGTGTATATATATATATATATATAGTGTGTGTGTTGTATGTGTGTGCATACATATACACATATGTATAGTACACACATACACAAATAGTTGTAGTAATAATGCCCACATATACAGTTATCACATATATAGAAATAACATTATAATTCCAAAAGTGATAACCAGGTAAATAAGGGTGGTCAGTAAATATTTATTTCAACATATAGATATTCTTTTTTAAAAGCCTGTGCAACTTAGAAAGTAAGAATTCAGCACATGACCCATTCACCAGTGTTTTCTAGCTGATTCTACAGTCAGTCACTGCAGGAGAACATTTTGGTCAACAAGGGTCTGCATAGACAATAGTGGTCCCCCAGGATGATGGTGAAGCTGAAAATCCCTACTACCTGGTGTTGTAGCCATTATAATGTCATAGTGCAACACATTACTCGCATGGTGGCGGTGATGCAGGTGCTACCAGTCTTATAAAAGCACAGCGCATACAGTGATATATAGTACATAGTAAATGTTAATGATAATATACAACTATATTCTGTTAACGTATTTACTCTGCTAAACTTTTTATCATTGTTTTAGAATATACTTCTACTTGTTAAAAAAAAAAAAAGTTAACTCTAAAACAGCCTCAGGCAGGTCCTCTAGAAGAAGGTATTCTAGAAGAAGGCATTGTTATCATAGGACATGACAGTTCTACACCTGTTATCACCCATGACAGTTCTATGCCTGATGACCTTCCAGTGGGACAAGATGTGGGGGTAGAGGACAGTGATGTTGATGATCACGATCCTGTGTAGGATAATGTGTGTGTTCACATCTTAGTTTTTAATACATATGTTTTAAAAGTAAAAAGCAAACCAAAGCTTTGTGATTTAGAGAACAATTTCGTGCAGGATTAACTAATAATGCAATGATGATGTTGTCTTTCATTGAAATTGGCGTTTCAGGATTGCTCACTAGTTGGAATGCTGATAAAAATGGAAGTCTGAATGTTATGAGTTAGCAAATAAAGTCTTGATGGTATTCAGAGCATTCTGAAGAGCTTACCATGCACACAGACTTCCTCTGAATTAGTACTTTTAAAGTCAAAATACAGAAACAATTCACAGTAGAACTAGATGTAAGGCTAAATCTCTATATAATTAATGGCAACTTCTATAATTTAGTTTCACAAAAACAATATTTTCCGTCACATTGAATAAACACTGCAATTTTCAATGTTAATTTCAAGTTATTTTGAAATAATTTTAATTTTCAATCTTAATTTTCAAATTATTTTGCTTTATAGCTGAGTAATTTTCAAATTGTTTTTATAGTCAAACACCTCCTAAGACTGCATAAAGATTACATTTCTACTTTGTGTTCATACATTTGTAGAAATTTTTATTGAACATTTATGGAACCTCTGATATGTGCCAGTGACCTGTTTTAAATGCTTTGTAAATTTTTACTCATTTAATTTTCCTAACAATATTATAGAAATAAGTATTGTTATTATCCCCATTTTATAGATGAAGAGACTGAGGCAAAGAGAAGTTTAATGACTTGATCAAAGTCATATAACAGTAAGTGGCAGATCTGAGATTCAAACCTAGGCAGTGTGGCTCCTCAGTCTATGCTCTTAAATAAAATCAATAATTTAAACTAACATGGAGAAGATCAGTGAAATGCTTTTCCTTTGAGTATATTACTCAGGGTTGAGAAACACTGTCATGGTCCATTTGATTCTGGAGCAGAGCTTAGAGAAGATTCTGTCTAACATTTTTCTTTTGATCCAAGAGAAAAATGTAGCTAAAGAGGAAGAAGTTAGTGGTTTGGGAATTATCCATTTATTGCTTTGTAATGTTCCAGTTATATCAACCATGTTTGATCTTCCTGTCTGGATTGTAGAGAGATACAGTGAGTACTTTTTCTATTTTCCAAGTACCCTAAGAAAGCACAGTATGCAAAGCAAAGACTTAGAAAATTCACTGAGGCTTAAATGAGATTTAGAGCAGTTAGAGGCCTAATTGTCTGGGGATGACTGGGACACATTTCTTTCCTCCCAAGTATCTCCAGAGATCCTTGCTATAAGACAGCAGTTGCCTGCACAGGCCACTGAGTTAACCTTACATATCTACCCTTTTTATATCCTCAATTTTCCCCTAGAAAACACCTCCTAAGACTGCAAGACCCAGCACAAATACTATCTCCCTCTTGATACCGTCTATGACCCTGTCAGGCTGACTCCTTGATGAGTTCACTTCTGTCCCTTCAAGATATTCAGTGTCTGTCTCTATAACTATATTTTTTATACTGTGGCATAATTAACTTCATTTCTGTTTCAACAACTGGATCCTTGAGGAGCAGGAATAGGCCCTATTTAATTTGTAGCTCTAGCACCTAATGTTTTAGGTTAAATTGTATCCACCTCAAATTCATATGTTGAAGTCCCAACTCCTAATACCTTGAAATGTAACCATATTTGGAAATAAGACCTTCAAAGAGGTGAGTCAATTGCAATAAGACCATGATTATAAGCAGAGATTTCTAGGATGCGGAGAAGGGCCACAGAGAAAAGGCCACATGGGGACACAGGGAGAAGAAGACCAGTCGCAAGCCAAGGAGAGAAACCTCAGAAGAAATCAAACCCAAGGATACCTTGATCTCGTACTTCCAGCTGCTGATGCCACTGAGTCTGTGATATTTTGTCATGGAACTCCAAGCAAACTAATACACCATGGTACCCTTGGTATGAACCTCTCAACATAGAGTTGGTGCTAATGTTATAGAAACAAATTTGTATATTTGTGTCCATACACACACATTTTTTAAAATTAAGTGATATACACATAGATCATGAATACATTTGTGCATATGTGGGGTACAATGTGTTGTTTTTTTATACAATCTGATGTGCTTACGTCAAACCAATCAACATAGCTTTCGCCTCATTTACTTGATTATTGTGTTAAGACCTTCATAGTCTGTACTTAACAGATTTGACTTGTACCCTTGCAATATGCTCCATAGGTGTGGTCCTGCCTTTTACCCTCCCTCTATCAAACCTGCCCCCTCTCCTCCCTGCCCTTCACACTCCATTTCTCGCCTTCATCCTGGGCTGTAGTTGTGTTCTGTCTTTCATAAGAAAGTGTGAGTAAATATAAGTAGGTTTCATAGAAGTACTGAGTACATTGGATGCTTTTTCTTCCATTCTTGAAATACTTAGGATAATATGTTCCAGGTCCCTCCATGTGAACATAAAAGAGGTAAAGTCATTTTTTAAGGCTGCATAGTATTCCATGGTGTACATATACCACAATTTATTAATCCATTCATGGGTTGATGGGCATTTGGGCTTCTTCTGTGACTTGGCTATTACAAATTGAGCTACAATGAATAATATGGTGCAAATATCTTTTTTGCAAAGTGATTTTTGGTTTGGACATAAACACTCATGGCAGTGGATTCCCAGTGGGAAATTCAGAGCCCTTTCCAAGGTAAAGTGGGGCTCACTAGTAGAGGAATTGCAGGATCCAACAGCAGGTCAATTTTTAGATCCCTAAGTGTTCTCCAAATGCATATTTAAATAGAAGTGACTAGGCCATAGAAAAAAACTGGTGAAAGACAGTGATTGGACAAATGGCCCTCTGCTTATTAAGACTGCAATGCTGCTCTGCACCCCAGATTTCTGCTATTCAATCTTCAGCTTATAGAAAAACCCTCCAAAAAGTACAATGTGTTACTCTTGGAGAAAAAGTCAATGTTTTGATTATATTAGAATAAACTGAAGTGAAGAATACAACAAATACACGTGTGTGTGTGTGTGGTTGTGCATACACACAATCAGGTGGATCTTTTTGGAATCACAATCTCATTCAGATTTTGAGTATTTCCCCCAAACACGGGCCTGCACTTTAAGTAGCAGCTGTAGAAAAGAGGTGGAGCCTACAGGGACAGAGTGAGAGAGAGAAAAGAGCACCACAGACAGACATCCAGGTGCTGGAGAGGAGGGCTAGAACAACCAAATGCCTGGGAGGACGGCACTCGAGGTAGGCACGGAGAGACTGCACCAAGGGACGGTGGGGCCAGCCAAGCTCCGTTAGGTGTCTTCCCCTCTAACCCCCCGGGCAGAATTTCCATACTGCTCTTTCTCAGACTTCAAATGCTTTCTAATTCCTACTCTGCAAACAGTCAAGCCTCCATAAGTATATGCTGAATGGATGAATGAATCAAAGGAGCTGATTTAACTGGGAACATACTTCAGTGTTGACCATAGAAAAGGGAGGTGGGTTCCCATACGAGCTCTCAGCAGAGAAAGCAATTCAATTACCAACTCTAACAGACAATAAACTCAGGCTAAAACATGGCAAGTTTATGAGACACTTGGCTGTGGCAACCTTGCCTTTCTTTTCTTGGTCTCTGCTTCCCCTTCCCACCCCCTATTGACTATTTGTAAGCATCACAGCGTGGTATCCGGGCTTTTTATTTTTTCTTGTATCTCCTGGTCACCATGTGGGCGATGGGAAGCCTAAGTTGGCTGCTTAGTCATTTGTATTTCTTTTTTCTTCCCATACAGTTGAATAACGCATATGGTCTAAAGGCTGAGGAATTTGGCATGTGCAAACACCGCAGACACAATGAATGGGAACCTTATTTGTTTCGAACTGGGAAATAGAGTTGAGAGAGGTTTACAGCACTGAAAGAAAGGGCCAGAATTTTGTTCTGACTCCCTGGTGGTTGAGTAGGTCAGGGAATAAATGTAACCTTGAAACGTCTGGGTCCCTGCAAACAGGGCAAGGTATTCAGACCAGGGGATTAGCTAGTCTGTTAGTTAACACACGAAAACGCTCTCACAATTTTCCTGGCAGGAGGTTGCAGAAGGAGGTAGGAAAGAAGGATTAGCAGGGAGGGAAAGGAACCAGGAGGAAAGATGGATGATGATTTTTGGAAGCAAAGAGAGAGGACAAAGTCAAATGCACATTGGAACCTGTTTCTTGCATGACTGAGTGGAGGATGGGGCTTTGATCTATATTTAGTCCCCAAAGCTCAGAGCCCGCACAGCAACCTTTGTTGATGCCGGTGAGACTCATGTTGGACACCAGAACAAGGGCAAGAGAGGACGGTGGGAGAGGAGGATGACAGAAGAGGAATGAGGGTACATAGGAGAGGTGCAGCGGGGGAGGGGGAGTGCGCTCTTCCCCTCCTTTGTGAATCTCCAGACAAGTCCATCAACCCCGTGGCAGGCTGCAGTGATGAGAAAGATACATAATATGATAAAGCTTGGTAGCAGGCATGTGTGATTGAACAGACCAATGAAGAGATAACATTTGAAAGCTTTACTGCTTGGAAAGCTGTTAGCAAGCTGGTGTCCCCTTCATCATGTTTAATTTTACTTTTACTACCCTTCATTTGCTTTGACGGGTTGATGTTGCCATGGTGCGGTTGGAATTCTCATAAAAGTGCTGTTACCCTTTCAAGATGGCCATTTTTTTCTAGGGTTTATACCACATTTTATAGTTATGTCAGAAGGTTTACTTGGTTTATGAATTCTCCAAGCTCTAAGATTGCTCTCAAAAAACTCCGGGTTGCCTTCGGTTCTTGCCATTTAATTTGTGATCTTTAACAGCAGTCACAGCACTGGGCGCTGTCCTGACATAATTAGAAATGCGTTTTTTGGTTCATGCAAGTAAACAAAGGGCACACAGAGAAAGCAAGCTGACTTTTCCTGGGCTGGACTCCCTTACAGATTTGTGACTGTCTATGGGCTTCTGAAGGTTGTACCTTATGCATATAATGATAACAAATAAAATAACTATGACCACATATGAAATCTAATAATTAATATGTAACCATGTAATCGGAGGACTTTGTTGTTTCCTCTCTAGCAATTCAAGGCTGATAAACAGTATAACAGCCTTGTTATACTGTCGTACTGGTTAACAAGGATGTAATAAAGAATTTTAAATCCCTCTTGAGAATATCTAGGCTACAGGTAATAAGAATTTAAGTCTTCAACTTCATCAATTATTACAATCTAGTCATTCAGCGGAGACATTTAACTCCTCAGCATATCTATGTTTAGGAGTTTTTAAGAAGTGAAGGCTTTCAGGATTTTATTTACCTCCACGTGTGAGAGGTAAAACTTACCCCTACGGAGGCAGCCAAGGCAAAATATAGTTGCAAGATAAGGTGGTGAAGTCTGTTATATCAAATAATTTCAATGAACTGGAATGTACTTTTGTACCAAGATTCACATCCGAAGTTTATCCCAGAGTCTATCTTTTCAGGTGCATGCGATGAATTAACATTGGATTCATTTCTCCGCTTTGTCTTGTGGTATCCTAGAATGTGGAAGCCACTTGGGGGAGTGGGGAGCTGCCCATCAGCGTTCGTTTCCTTTCAGTGTTCAAATGACCCCACACTTAGTGGCTCAATGCGAATTTACTATTTTGCTGTTCTGAGGGCTCGAAGGGCAAAATGGATCTCACTGGGCTACAATGAGTAGGGTTGGATTCCCCCGGAGGCTTTGGGGGAGAATCTGTTTCCTCACCCTTCCCTGTTTCTCCTGGGTGCGTGCGTTTCATCTTCTATCCTCAATCCAGCCACGTCCTGTGTCTCTGATCATTCTTCCTGTCACATTTCCCTCTGACCTTCTGCTTTCCTTTTTCACTTTTAAGGGCCTGTGTCATTACACTGGCCTCACCCAGATAATCCAGGAAAATCTCCCGATTTTAAGGCCAGCTGATTAGCAACCTTAATCCCATCTGTAAATTTAATTCATCTTTGGTGTGTAAAATGACGTATTTACTGCTTAGGACGAGGATATTCTTGGGATCCATTATTCCGCCTATCACACTCCCTATTGGAGGTAGCAGGCATGCTGGAAAACTGTACAATTAAATTAGAATTGCACCAAATGACCAGAGGTCCTCTTTCCAGCTTAGAGGTTATGATGCTTTAATATACAGGGAACTGAATGTCTCTGGTTTCAGGTTTGTCACTGGGTATGGTAACATTTTATGACCAAACCAGTAAGAATTTTAAAAGATGCAGAATATTTAATAGCATGTACATGAAGTGTTTATTTAACGCTTTCTCCAGCTATTTTACATTTTAATTGCTTTTAATTTTGCTATTAAAAATAACACTTCAGGCTCAGTGCCTGTAGCACAGTAGTTTTGGCTCAGGTTTGAACCCGGCCAGCTAAACAACAATGACAAGTACAACAAAAAAATAGCTAGGCATTGTGGTAGGCACCTGTAGTCTCAGCTAGTTGGGAGACTGAGGCAAGAAAATCACTTAAGCCCAAGAATTGGAGGTTGCTATGAGCTGTGACATCACAGCACTCTACCAAGGGCAACATAGTGAGACTCTGTCTCAAAACAAACAAACAAACAAACAAAAACACTGCAGTATACATCCCGATGTAATAACCGGGGTGTATAATAACCGATCTCTGGTTATTTTCCTGTGATAACCTTGATAGTAGTCATACTATGTCCAATAGTATCTATGTCTTTAGGGGTCTTTATACTTTGCAAAATGGCAGCATATGCCTTTTGAGTGTATGTCCTGGAGGAAGGACAAGATGGAGGACACATGAGTGTGTGTTCTATATCTGCTCTTACTGGCTCCTGAGACCCACGGTAAAATGCTTAGTAATATACACATGTATTACAAAGGAAATGCATTTTATGGTGCTTACCCCAAATACCTTCAGAAAGAACCCTGTTGGAGCTGTTATGTAGAAACATGATCCAAAATATCAGGATTCAGTGTGGTTTACAAAGCACGTCATGATATTTCTGGTGTGGTGATTTTTATGACACAAATTGACGTTAGAACCAAATTGGATTTACATTCGTGGCAGCAGTGTGTATTCAATGTAGTTATTCAACCAATATTTACTGAGGGTCAGCTACATCCCCGGCCCCCTTCTATGCACCTGTGATGCAGCAGTCAACAAAAATTCCTGCCCTCATGGTGGTTACGCTCCAGTCAAATAGATGTGGCTATAGTTAAGCACTACTGATCCATGAAGGCATTCTTAGAAAAAAGCTAATGTAGCAAAACTTAATACATCTTCTATATCCTAACTTGACCTATAAATAAGGATAGAGAACCCAGGTGTGTATAACGTATTCCTAAAATATCTCCCATAAATGTCCATGGTTCCTGACATTCTTTTGGCTGAAAGTTATGGTGTCAATGGTTCTAACCTACTTGGCCTCAGTTCCTTCAAGGAGAGGTTTCTCCCTGACCAACGTGATTCTGGTGGAACCAGCAATCTTGAGACTACAGGCGTAGGATGACAATCCTCCAAGGGAAGCGAATCAGAATCTCTCTCCTATGATTTTAAATGCCAGTTTAATCAGAGGAGGCATACAGGAATGTAAGATATATACTGCTTACCTTGGGATGGAGGGGCCTGAAAGTGTTGGTCTCACTGGTGCAAAACCCTGAAAGCATTGTGCTTCCTTTTCTTCCAGTCACCTAGTTTTTCTGGTCTTTATTTTTTCTTAGACCTATGAGCCCCATTATTTTTTCCAAAAAATTCCTCCTCCCTCAAAGCACTATTTTGATCTGGAGCTGGTCAGCATTTGTTCTGTTACTTGGAACAGAGAACCCTAACAGACTGATACTAGACACAAGCAATTGGATGGTCATATCAACCACAAGAAATCCAGCTGATTTTCAATAGTATTTCTTCAGATGGACCCCAAATAAAGCCATACAATGGCAAAGCTGTAGGGACCTTAGCCACTGCCTAATGCAAAACTCTTGGCCTTTAAGTAAGAAAATTCAGGTCCAAAATAGGAAAGTGACTTTCCCACATTGCCAGAAGGGTTTACTGGTAGATTCAGAACGATTTTATATGCTTAGTTCACATCAGTATCAACAGCAAATAAACCATTGGGTTACCATTTGGAAATTGTGGAATAAATTATGCATGAATGTAATTTTAGCTATGGTAATATGGAAAGATTGTATTTTCAAGTCAGGTCTGACAAGCGAATATGTGTAGGTAGAAGGAGGGGCAGGAAGAGTACCTGCAACTAATGATCGTATCCTGCCTAGTGTGATGATTCTGCTGTAAAAATTGGGAAGGAGGCTAATCTAATTGATTAGACCTCCCCCAATTATCATTTGTGGGTGGTCAGATCTTAGAACTCTATTTGTGCTGGGTAGATAACTTCTGGAATGAACAGAATGAACCTCACTTTCTGGTATCCACATCCTATGTCATCTTCTCCCCTTAGATGTGAATGGACTAAAGTAGGAGTGTAGGTCTAATGAAGAGAATACTGTAAGGAAGGTGATGTCAGTTCTATGGTTAGAAAAGACTGCAAGCAGGCTCATGTCTTGGTGGCCGTCATGAAAGAAGCTGCCGTGTTAAAGAAGTCACATGGCAAAGAACTGAAGGTGGTCTCCCTTAAGCCTCTGTAGGGAAGCAAATCCTACTTTCATTGGAACTTGATATCAGGCTTATGGGAGACCTTCAAGTCAATAGCCAGGCTGAGCCATGTCTACGTTCCTGAGATAATGATTCTGTATTTTCTTAAAGCTGCTAAGTTTGGTAGTACTTTGTTATATAGCAGTAGATTGCTAATACAGTCCTTGATGGAGGATAATATTTTGCATCTTCTTGGAAGACCAAGGTTTTCTTATCATGGTTATACAAGAAGGTAAGATGGCCTATAGATTGCAAATACTCTCAGGCTAATAGCACCTGTGCAAGGCAGCAGGAAGAGTATTATGTCCTTCCAGGTCAACCAGCTAGGAAGCAACTGAGGAGGGGTGAAGTGGGCAGTCAGGATATACAGTCTTTCTATTGCCCTCATGCAGAGCTTCCGCCACCACAGCAGAAACTTCTCCTGCAAGAAAGAAAACAATCAAATGGCACTAGTAGGCAAGAGTTTTTTGCAATATAGTTGGTCCCACCAGTGTCCCTTAATTGCACATTTTTATTTAGCTCTAGCCAACTGGCAGTTGCACACCATTTTAATTATGTTGGAACTGGAGAAAGAAGAGTATTTAGTTTGAGTTTCTTGTTCCAAGTTCCTTTCTTAATTGCCTTTTCATTCAAGGCAAAGACTTATGGTGGCGGCCATAGCACCATTGAAAAACAATTCATTGTATCAGTGACTGGGCCTCATAACAGAGCACCTTAATAAGACCAAGTTCTGTACTTCTTGACTCCCCGAGATGGATTATGTTCATAGTCCATTATTTGAACGAGGGTATCTGACTTATGGCAAATATATCTGAAACAGCATTGTAGAACTGTATTTTATCTTTAAGAAATGTATTTTTATAAAAGTGAGATATTTACTTCTGTTGCAGGAAGGAATTTAAGCAGAAAAATTTCTCTCTAATGTTTGTTGAATCATACGAGAATGATGAGGAGGAACAAGGTGATACATCAACCAACTAACTTAAAAAACTCAGTTGTATTTTTATTTCAGGAAGAAAGGCTGAGCTAAAGGTGCCCTATGGTATTGCATGAAATACTTTTCCTCTTTTTCCAAGTCATGCATATCACCCAGGTATTCACAAGGGTAGCATCAGTGTGTTCTATTACTTAAATTTGCACAAGCATGTAATCAATTTTTGCTTTCTTTACCTTCCTTTTTCAGGGCTTGTAAAAGGGGTTGAAATTTACAGTCTTCACAGATGGCAACCCTCATTTGGAATCACAGAGGGTAACAACCAGAAGGGACCTCTGAGATTACCTGGTCCGACCCTCTCATTTTATAAGCAAGGGAGCCAAGGCCCTTTAATGGAAGATCTTATCAGTGATGGATGCTGTTAATGACGCTTGGAATTCCAGGCCTGAAGAGGCCAGGCTCATGATTCCCAAAGAAATCATGTACTTGGAGAAGGAATTCTTACTCCATTGTAGTTCATTTTTTCCTTCTTATTTGAATGAAGTTAGATAAAGAGTAGAAGGCCAAAGATACACAGACTGTGGTGGCAGAACCCCAGGTCCTCAGCCTGGTTCACTCACTCCTTGACTCTGTGATTTTGGAAAAGTGACTTGATCTCTTAATTTCCATATCCATAAACATGAGGAAATAAACAATGGGACTAACCTCTTGGGTTGTGATGAGGATGACTTGAAAGACTGGTTGTGAAGCTCTCAGCACAGAGCCTGACTCTGAGCAAGTGCTCATGAAATGTTTGTGATCTTTATGATTCGTGCCAACTGGTAGGAAGCCTTCCCAACTTTGCTGACCCTTACCAACAGCAAATTTTACTTTTTGAGCCTCCATTGGGTCATAGGCAAAAGTAAAGGACTTTCAGTGTCAGGACTGTCTTGACCTTGGGTCCTACTCCCCTGCAACCCAGGTTTGGCAACTCTCTCCTCAGCCTCACATGGCCTCCTAAATCGACTCCCAAATCAGCTGTCTCTGCACTGCAGCTGTGGAAATTTGAGGATGAGGCTCACAGTTGACCCTTCCTGCTTTGCCCTAGGAGCTAGTACAGTGTCTTTGACTAATAGATTCCCATATGAAATCAACATCTTCCAATTGAATTTCTATTGCTCCTAGAGACAAGACAAGCTTGATGAGTTTATGAAGTAGAAAAGAAGATTGTAGCCAAATAACAGCTGAGGATAATGTACCAAAATACCCTCTGGAGAGCACATGGTGAATGCCAACAGCTTGAGGGATAGCAGGCTATCAGTGTACACAAAGCTCAAGGAAAGTTGGCAGGAGGAATGTGCAACAAGAATTAAACAAAGACGTCAATTTAAGAGTGAAGGGTGAATAGGAAGGTCAATTTCAATGGAAGGAGAGTCTACAGTGGGAGGTTAGGCTAGGTCTAGCAGTGGACAGAGATTCACAAATATTTATGAGCTATTTTTAGTCACTTATCCCTGAGGCAAACAGAAGAAAGGGAGGCTCCGTTGATTTTTAAAAAGTACTTGAATTGCAGTTTTAAGCATGAGACTCTCCAGCTGCCAAGCCTAGCATGCTCTGGGGAGAGGCACTTGTGTTATTTTTCACCCTTCTTTTTTGCCTTCCACACGGCTTCCATGACAGGCAACAGCTTTGGAGAAAACAAAGTGCAGTGCTTTGCTCACTCAAATGGACTGTCCCCTGTTGTCAGGGCTTAACTTTTAAATCATTCTGGCCGTTCAATGTGGAACCCAGCAAAGAGCCTTTGTCATGGAAAGGTCATGTACAGTTATTAACACAGAGTGACAACTGTACTTCAGAAAACAATTACCCTCTCCCGTCATCCCTGCCACCTTCACAGAAGTCTTTGCTGACAACCTCTTCATTTCTATTCAGTGTCAGCAAGATATTTTAACAGCACCTCGGCGTCCATCTCCGCTCTCTCAGAAATGGGGGCTGTGGGGACTATAGGGTAACTTGGGCACGATCAAGGAGAGAAAGAACATTTAATCTCTGGCCAGGTTGATTCAATGCCAATCCAGCTATCATTTAACTTCTTTGTGCCTGGCCAGACCAAGGAAGCTGTGAGTTTTAGAGCTGGAAAAAAATATCACCCGTCCTCTCGGAACCCCAAAGAATCCTAGGACGCTTTGGCCCTGTGGCTAACACTGTGCTCTACGTGGGGTCCATCCTCAATTACTTAATCTGCCTGGGGACTCTGTTGCTAGAGGCAGCTCTGGTTTCTGGGGATCCCAAGCCAGGTCAACCCGTATGCTACTGAGTGTGACTTCTCCACTCTTTGTGTAGTGACACTGCTCCACATTATTCACCGTCACAAAGTAAAATTGCACCTGATCTGGATGAATAAATGAATGCATTTTTTCTGGCCTTATAGGGCTGGGACAAAATGGGCAAAGCTGGGAGGGAAAAGGTCTTGTTTTACAAATGATGGGAAAGTGACAGGGTGAACCCTATCTGAGCAATCCAAGAGTAGGATAAAGGCAGTGACACAATATCTTGCAGCCTTATAAGAGTTCTGTGTCTTGATCTAGCTAAGCAGGAATTTCAAAAGCAGAGTAGCAAACCATATTGGCAATCCCTTCTAAATGCCTGTTCAAGTGCGTGTGCGAGTGTGTGTGCACACATGCACAGGGATGCCCTCATGCTTCCAGATGACATGTGGGCTGTCACCTGTCAGTACTGTTTTCCCTGAATACTCAAGGCCATGAATTACTAATTGCTGGTCTAGGGGCTGATGAGAGTCAAAGTTTCTATGCTCAAACAGGGGAAGGCCTACGTATCTGTTTCCTAAGTGTGCTGCTATTGTGGGCTCTTGTGCCAGCCCAGCCCCAGCCTAGGTGGATTTTACTAGAGGGCTCTTTTCCCAGCATGACATGTGATGAAATGATGGGCTCCCCAGGGAAATCTCCACAGCTCGGCGCTGGCTCTGTGATTAGTCTTATCCTCATTGGGGGATGCACGTTGCCTTTTTCTAGCCTCCTGGAAGGAATAATATATGATTTGGATATTACTCTGCTATGGACATGCTGGCTTTTCTGCTTTAACAATTTTTAAAGAAACAAGTGGGAGTTTACAGTGGGGGGTACTTAATAATCCTGGAAGACAGCTGAGGCTGGTTGCATGAATTCATATTGTGTTTACCCCTGTTCTTCCTTAGGTCATTGGACATGCCCCAAATACCCCAAGTGAAAGAATGGGCCCCCTATTTGTGCTTAGAAAATAATAGCTGATGACATGAATTTCCAATTAATGGAGTTAAAAATGTTAAAAGTCCTAAAACCCCTCTTGATTTCCTTCTAAAGATCGGAACGTCTGAAATTTCTCTAGTGTTACATGCAGTGGTTCAGTATCAGGGATGATAATTTGACCTGAGTTTTCCCTAGATCTGTACAATAGTAAATCTAGCAAAAAGGGGGCTCCCCTCTGATTTATCCATTTGTGTTTAGACATAAACACCACAGAAAAGCCAGTAGTTTTAAAACCACTTTTAGAGACGGCATCGGTCGTTGCCTCTGATAAGATGCGCTTTCTGTAAATGTGACCACTTCAAGTCACATGACATGACTTCAACTTTAAAAAACAATTCCAATAAAGGGGGAATGTTCAATGGAATAAATCACCAAATTGAGGCAGAATAGAAAAGTTTACAGCATTTTTGATTTAATAGGGTCATTTTTAATTTGGCCTCTTTTAAAAAATAATCTTGTCCAGGTTTTTAAAGTTTAGATTCTTCTTCCCTGCACACTAATGATTATTCATGTATCTTTTTAGGCAGAAATCCTGAGACATACACACACACATCTTACAAGAAGACTCACATAAGATCAAAAACATTGGCGTAAACCAGCATATGACCCACTGTACACATGGCATAGTTGTTTTGTGGGGCTCAGTTTCCAGGGCTGTAAGTTGATGTTTCAAAGGAAGAAAAAAGGTTCTCAAATTCCTAAAGGTTATCCCCTGATGGAACACAGATGTTTGGGGTGGCATGAGCGGGGAAAGAAATGGGATGCTCACAGGGGATGCCTATGTGTATGGGACAGGAGTTCTAGGAGAAAGGGGAAGGAGAAGCTTGAGCTGGTGGTTTGCATAAAGGCTGGAACCCTGTACAGCAGAGGAAAAGATTAGAAGATATAAAGATATTCTCTGCACATACACAGAGTCATGGGCTGAACTGTGCATCTTTCTGAATTCATAAGTTAAAATCCTAATCCCCAGTATGTTGGAATGTGACCGTATTTGGAGATAGAGCCTTTAAGTTAGAGCAGTTAAGGTTAAATGAGGTCATTACAGTGGGCCCTAATCCAATTGTTTTTTCATTTCTTTCTCTAGTTTCTTCACAAGAAAAAAGAGATTAGAACACAGATTCACACAGAGGAAGGACCGAATGAGGACATAGGGACACGATGGCTGTCTACAAGCCAAGGAGAGAGGCCTTAGCAGAAACATCCATCTCAGTCTGAGCCTGGATCTCAGACTTCCAGCTCAGAACTGTAAGGAAATAAATTTCTGTTGTTTAAACTATGCAGACCATGGGATTTCTTAATGGCAGTCCTAGCAAAGTAGAACACACACACACACACACACACACACACACTTTTTAAAAGTTTAAACAGAACTGAATCAGAGAGTAAAATTTTGCCATTAAATTTTGTTTATATTTTTATTGGTTTGAAAGTTTCAAATATTCAGAAAAGTAGAAGAAGATAATGAACACTTACATACTTATTATCAATATTTAACAAATTTTAATTTTATTTTTTGCTTTAAACCTTTTTAAAAGCAAACAGGTGCAACTGAAACCTCTTTGGTATCCAACCCAAATCCTAGTCTCAACCCAAATTTCCTAGCTGAAATTAAAACTATCGGGATGTCTTGTGTATCTGTCTCCTGTATATTATTAAAATTTTAATGCATATATAAGTGTTCATAAAATATACATACAGTTTTTTGTGTTTTAAAATTTCATGTTAATGGCATTGCACTGCATACATAACTCTGTAACTTGTTTTTTAACTAAGCACAAGCTTTGACAATTTGCCCATATTAACACATTTGGCTGTACCTGACTCATTTCATCTGCTGTGTAATGTTCTACTGCATGGATATACCAAGTTCATTTTTATTTACCTAGTAACTTACTGATAGACATCAAGGATATCCTTAATTTTTCTTACAAACAATCTTCAGTGATTATTTTTTAACATCTCCACATGTGTGTGCATGTGAATGTGTGTGTGTCAGTTTATCTCATGTGTATGCGAGGCAGATGGGATTGCAAAAATATTATTTAAGGTCATTAAACTATTTTAACTCTCCTTATCAGTATACATTAGTTATTTATTTACTTCTCATTAGTATTTTATTTTCAAACTTCTAGTTCAATGTAAAATATCGAATTTTTAAAATTTATATTTTCCCAACTATTAATAAGGTTGCCTATCTTTTAATGTCTAATGTCTCTTTGTTTCTTCCTCTTTGAGTTATTTATTATTGCCTCAAGTCTTCAGATTAACAGCCTTTTCTTTTTTTTTATTGCCGGGATTCGTTGAGGGCACAAAGAACCAGGTTACACTGATTGTATTTGTTAGGTAAAGTCCCTCAAGCTTTTTCTTTTAAGATCTATTGAGGTATAACTGGCAAATAAAAATTGTATGCATTCAAAGTATACAACACAATATTTTGATATATGG
>NW_003852403.1:8939081-8943086 GCF_000181295.1 Otolemur garnettii | reverse complement strand
TATATATATATATATATGCAATGGAGTATTATTCAACCTTTAAAAAGAAGGAAATCCTGCCATTTGTGACAACATTAAATAAGCCAGACACAGAAGAAACAAATACTGCATGAGCTCACTTACATGTGGAGTCTAAAAACAGGCCAATACATAGTAACAGAGAGTTGAAAGGTGGTTGCTAGGAGTGGGGCTGGAGAATGGAGAAACTTTACTCAAAGAGTAGAAACATGTAGTTATAAGATGAGTAGGTTCTGGATACCTAATCTACAGCCCAGTGACCATAGTTACTAATAAGTAATGTATTGAATACTTGAAATTCTCTAAGAGGGTAGATCTCAAGCTTTTTCTTTTTGATATGTAGGAGTCTTTATATATTCAGAATTCTAAAACTTTGTCAGTTACATTTTTTGTAATCATCTTTTCCCTATTTTGGCTCTCTTTTTATTTTTTTAGTGGAGACTTTGGTTAAACAGAAGATTTTAATATGTTCAAGTATATCAATCTTTTTCTTTACGATTCATGCTTTCTGTGTCTTATTTAGGATATCTTCCCCAACCATAAGCCCATAAAGATATTCTGCTATATTCCTGTATGCATTTACCCAAATGTTTTGATTTTCATTTTTTTAATCTGAAAAATTACAAAGTGTGAGGTAAGGACCTGGTCTCCCTGTTTCCATGTGGCCAACCACTTACCTCCACTTCACTTACTTAGCAGCAAGTCTTTCTTCCCCTGGTGATTTGTGTTGGTACCCTTGCATATACCAAGCTCCTATAATTATTTGTGGGTCTATTGCTGAACTACTCTGATCTACTGGTCAGGCTTTCTACCTATATTCACCAATACCATGATGTCATAGCAGTTATCACTTTTAATAAGACTTGCCATTTAGGAAGATAACCTTTTCCTGTATTTCAGTTCCTTAAATGTATATTCTTTCTGATCTTTGAGTATATATTTTTAATAACTGCTTCAAAGTTTCTATATGTCAAATCTAACATCTAAGCTAACTTGAATTTGTTTCTGTTGACTACTTCTTTTCCTTGATTAGGGATTACATTTTTCTTACTTTTTTCCCTGACTACTGGGTTTTTATTCTTTACTGGATATTGTTGATACATTGTGGAGACTCTATGTTTTATTATATTTCTCTGAAAATAGTTTATTTTTATTCAAGTAAACATTCAATTATGGACTGATCAACTTGAATTTGTGTAGGCTTAGTTTTACACTTTGTTGGGCCAAACCTGGAAAATCATAAACTTTTTCCTAAGCTGTTTTTTCAACTTGGAAAGACTTACCATCTAATCTCTCATCTTGCTGTGAATTTTGTCACTTAGTGGTTTTAGACTTCATTAGGGAGGTTCTGAAATATTCTTTCTAGAACAGGTGCTTGCAAGGTTAGCCTTTCTAGTATCTCATCTGAATCCTTAGGATGTTAACAAGCCATTTATTTACTACTTGAATTAATAAATAAATACAGCAAAGTCTCAGGTTATAAAATCAATGTGCATAAATCAGTAGCATTTTTGTTTGTGAATAGTACTCAAGGTGAGAGTCAGATCAAGGACTCAATACCATTTACAATAACTTCAAATAAAATAAAATACCTAAGAATTGATAACACTGATGAGAGAAATTGTAAATTAAATAATCTAATGGAAGAACACCTCTTGGTCATAGAGTGGTAGAATCAACATTAACAAAATGTCCATACTTGCAAAAGAGATGCAGAGATTCAAGGAAATCCCCATCAAAATACTAACATTGTATTTAAAATATCCAGATAAATAATTCTAAGCTTCGTTTGGAACTAAAAATGAGCCCAAATAACCAATGGCAATAATAACCAGTGGTAAACATCATGCTACCTGACTTCAAATTATACTAAAAGACTCCTGCAACCTAACAGCATGGTACTTGGGTAAAGTAGAACCATAGACCAATTGGCCAGAATAGAGAACCCAGAAATAACCTCACCTACCTGCACTCAGTTGATCTTCAACAAAGCAGACAACAATGTACACTGGGGAGAGGAAGCCCTATTCAGTAAATGGTGCTAGAAAAATTGGATAGTCATATGCAGAAGAATGAAACAAGACTTCTATCTTTTTCTTTATTCTAAGAGGATTAAAGTCTTAAATGTAAGGCATGAAATCATAAAATTTCTAGAAAAGTAAAATACGAAAAATTCATCTAGACTTCCACCTAGGCAAAGAATTTATAATTAAGACCCCAAAGGCAAATACAGGCCATCCTTGGGTTACAAATAAGATAGATTCTGTAGGATTGTTTTTAAATTGAATTTGTATGTAGTTTGCAGCAGGTACATTTACCTATTACCTGCAATAGCCTCTGTAAGTGCAAATTGTATATCAGCCAGATATTTGTAACTCAAGGACTTCCTGCCCAGCAACAACAAAAGTAAATTAAATTGAAAAGCTTCTGTCTAGAAAATAAATAGAGAACCTGCAGAATGGAAGAAAATATTCTCAACTATGCCTCTAACAAAGGGCTACTATCAAGAATTTATAAAGAACTCAAACAAATCAACAATAAAAAAATGAACCCCACCAAAGAAAAGTAGGCAAAGGACATGAACAGAAATTTTTCAAAAGAAGATAGACAAATGGCCAAAAATATATGAAAAAAAGTTCAACATCAGGCAGCATCTGTGGCTCAAAGGAGTAAGGTGCTGGCCCCATATGCCGGAGGTGGTGGGTTCACACCCAGCCCTGGCCAAAAACCTGAAAAAAAAAAAAAAAAAGTTCAACATCACTCATCTTCAGAGAAATGTGAATTACAACCATAACAAGTTGCCACCTCACCCCTGTCAGAATGGCCATTATTAAAAAGTCAAAAAACAATAGATATTGGTATGGGTACAGAGAAAAGGGAATTCTTATATAAGTTATTTTATTAGATTTTTTAAAAAACATTCACTGTTGACTATTTTATGTTCTCAGTGTGGTTGAGGTGTTTCAAGATTCATGAAAGCAAGCTCAGTTAATTGGTTTGAAAATTCCCATTTTAGCACATCAAACTCACTGGGAAATTTTATACCTGTGATATTGTGGTTAGTTGAATATGGCCCTAGAAACATGTTCACATTTTAATCACAGGGTTTTTTAAATTGTCACCTTACATGGCAAAAGGGACCTTGGCAATGTGATTAAGTTGCAGATCTTAAGAAAGAGAGTTTATCCAGAATGATTTGGGTGGCCACAGTGTAATTACTAGGGTCCTCACAAGAAGGATGCTGGAGGATCAGAGTCAGGAATAGGAAGGGTAACAACAGAATCGAGAGGTCGGGGTGATATGTGGAAAGGGCTATGAGCCATGGAATGCAGGCAGCCTTTAGAAACTGAAAAGGGCAAAGAAACAGATTATTCCCTGGAGCCTCCAGAAAGCATGTGTCAACACCTTCATTTTAGCCTAGTGAGGCTAACTACGGACCTCTGGTCTCCAGAACTGTTTTACTAATAAATTTATGTTGTTTTAAGCTATAGGACAGACTAGAGATATTTAGGATCGCTCCTAAATTCTAAGTTATAGCCCCCATGATTGTGCGAACACACTGCACAATGATTGAGAGTCCCATTCATGTCATATGTGTTTGCAAATCCCGGCTCTCTCATTTGTCTGAGCTAAGTAACTTTGGGGAAGTTACTCTGTTTTAATTATTTTATCTATGAAAATTGGTAACATCTGCCTTTCCAGATCTGTCTGAGGGCTAAATGAAATTATTTAAGTGATTTAGGTCAGTACCTGCCATGTAGCAAGTGATTGAAAAAGTAATGTCATTAAGAAATTAATAGTTAATGGGTGGCACCTGTGGCTCAGTGCGTAGGGCACCAGCCACATATTCTGAGGGTGGCAGGTTCAAACCCAGGCCCCGGCCAAACTGCAACCAAAAAATAGCAGGGCGTTGTGGTGGACGCCTGTAGTCCCAGCTACTCAGGAGCCTGAGGCAAGAGAATCACCTAAGCCCAGGAGTTGGAGGTC
>NW_003852403.1:8935639-8938985 GCF_000181295.1 Otolemur garnettii | reverse complement strand
AAAGAAAAGAAATTAATAGTCAAATAATTGATGATAAAATTAATGACATATAGGTTCATGGCGAAGTAGACTTACAAATGTTTATTGAGCAAATATTCAGTATTCAGGACAATCTTAGGTGATGTGGTGGATTAAAAATATATTTTCTCTTGAAGAGATTATAGGAGAGCTGCCTTTCAGCACCCAAGGGTAAGTACTGGGCTGGTCAGTTCCAGCCCTGCCCAGTGGGATGTCTCTCTGATTTCAGAAGATAAATTGTCCAGATGGAAGGTAGTTAGCTTTAAAATGTCAGTTTCTCTGCCTGGTAAAAATAAGTGCCGTCAGCATATAAAACATATTTAGTAGTACTATTGATGGATAAATCATGAAAGATGCGCCCTGGAAAGGTTAATATTGACATCCTGTAAGACATAACTTTATATGCAGCACAACTATTGATCAAACCATGGTGATGTGCGAGACAGTGCTAGTGTGGGTCATTTACAGGAGGGGCAGGGCGAGTACTGGGCGGGACTCAGGTATTGCAGGAAAAATGAGACTCTCTTTGAGCCTATTTTGGAATTTCCAAACCAGCCACGAGCTGATTATTAGTTTGTCTTTCTCAGCAACAACATCAGCACCATGTATCCAAGAAGAAACATTTCCTGACTGTATACATTTGGTTAATTATGAAACTTCTGTTTCATAATTATCCTAATAATAGGATAGTCAATATCCTAACTTTGAGGATATCACTAAATAAAGCTGTTGAAAGGAACTAATGTTTGCCTTGTTCAACTTGCAAAAAAATCTAAGTAAAGCTTTTTGGTGCTATCTGGAGCCTTTACTTTTTTTTTTTTTTTTTTTTTTTTTTTACTGGATAATGGGCAACAATGACTTTACCATTAAAAGAAGATTTTCCAGTGAAGACAATTGTTTATTTCACTACTAAATTGGGGACAGGGGAGTCATTGAATGGCCAATAAATATTCTGGATGGAGAGTAAAAGGAATATATTCAGCTTGGGAAGGTGAGTGTCCAAATGGTAACTTTCACTGCTTTTTCCTGACTACTGCACAATAAGAGAACACGGAAGAAGTGTATCATTGCATATTATTTAGGTCCTTTATTTTCTTACTTATCTCATCTATCCATTATTGAAAGCGAGATATTGAACTCTCAATAATTGTAGAAATGTATTTCTCTATTTAATTATATAATTTTTTGCTTCAAATATTTTGGTGATCTGTCATTAGGCAAATAAAGGCTTATAATTATTAAAAGAGAGAGAGAGAGAGAGAGAGAGAGAACACTGAAGGAACCAGTGGTGGTATCTGGAAATTTCTTTCATGGTTTTATAGAGAAAAAGGAAAAAATGCTATGTGTTGCTGAACACAGAAGAAAAATTAGGTTATTAGATTTGTTTGTTTCTTTGAACTTTTCATTTTGAGGTAATTTCAAACTTATGAAAGTGTTGCAGAGAATTCCTATATTAATTTCATCCAGATTCCAGTGACATTGACACTACAATTGTGAAAACTGGGAAATTAATACTGATAACAACAGTATTATCTAAACCATAAATGTCATGAAAACTTTATCCACTGGCCACCTAATGTCCATTTCCCAGACCAGAGTCCAATCCAGTGGCCCATGACATAGAATTGTTTTTCTCCTTAATAATCATTAGTCTGAAATAATTCTTCAGCCTTTGTCTTTCATTATTTGACAAGTTTAAAGAGTAATGGCCAGCTATGTTTAGAATGTCCTTCATTTCTTTATGATTAAGTCAAAGGTCCATGTATTTGATAGGAATTCAACAACAGTGGTGTTTTGTCCTTCTTGGGGCAAATTCAGAAGTCTGGTCTTCTTAACCAGTTCTTTTGGTCAATTTACCCTTGACTGATAATGCAAATCTTGGTCACTTTGTTAAGGGTAACATCAGTTATCTTTACTTTTTCTCTTGCTTTTGCATCGTAGGATAAGTTACTTGAAGACTACATGAAATTCCTGACTGTCATCACACTTGTGGTCCCCCTCCCAGTTTTAACATTTGTTAATGATACTCTCTGAAATAATAAGACTGTGGTGGTTTTCTATGTCTCTCATTCTTTCTAAGTTTATTTTCTCAGAATTCAGCTGTAAGGCGGAGAGTTCTCTTCTTCCCCCATTTTTAAGTTCATTCAATTAATTACTTATAATAATGTGAGTAAATGAATTCTTATTTTATTCTAGTTTTTTAATTTAAGATTAATATGAGAGCACAAATGATTAGGTTACAACATTTGCATTTGTTAGGCAAGGTCCCTGTTGTTTTTACTTGTTTTTTTTTTTTTAAACAAGTTTCTGGTTTATCCTTCTGGAGTGTCTTGTGCCTAACATGTATATTTTATTATTTTCTCTAATTTCTTATGCAAAATGTAGCATAGTGAAAAAACCAAATCTTTGACACAGATAACCTCTTGGGAATTTATTCTTGTATATGGTATGAGGCAAAAATCTAAGTTGTTCTCTCTTAAATTGGCTACTCAGTTGTATGATCACCATTTATTTAAAAGGCCATCTTCATTTGACATAAGCCCCCTCCATTTGAGATATCTTTATCAGAAACCAAGTGTCTATATGTTCTTAGGTCTATATTGGGATTTTCTATTCTAGTTCACTGGGCTATTCAACTATTTATGAACCCACATGACACTTTTTTAAACTATAATAGTTTTACAGTATGTTTTAATGTCTTGTAGTGCTAGTTACCACCTCTGCCACCTATATATTTTTCTTTATTCTTGTTTTCTAGAACATTCCATCAAGTCTGATTTTCCATTTATGGTTTAGGATGAACTAGTCTAGCTTCATGTAAAAGTTGTGCTACTTTAATTGGAATTGTACTAAATGTATAAATTAGTTTAGTGCTATTGACATTTGTATAAAGTTGATACTATTATGTTGTGGAATTTACTGGTATCTTCTTTGGGTGTGTCTGTGTATTTGTGTATGAATGGTCCATGAGCCTTTGAAAAAATGCAGTCTCTCTTAGCAAGAATGTGTATTCTTTTTCGAGTACGTCTATAACAAAGTACCACAAACTGGGTGACTTAAAACTATATAAATTTATTGTGTTATAGTCCCAGAGGCTAGAAGTCAGAGACCAAGGTGATGGCAGGACCATACTCCCTGTAAACCCTGTAGGAAAGACTCCTTCTTTATCTCATCTAGATTTTGGTATTTGCTGACAATCCTTGGTATTTGTGAGGTGGCAAGTGCATTGCTCTAATCTCTGCCTTCATCATCACATGACCTTATTCTCTTTGTACGTCTCTGTTCTCTGTGTCTCTCATTTTCTTCTTCTGAGAACACTAGTCATAAA
>NW_003852403.1:8933693-8935619 GCF_000181295.1 Otolemur garnettii | reverse complement strand
TAGATCACATTCTGAGGTATAGGGTGTTAGGACTTTAGCATATCTTTTGGGGAGATACAGTTCAACTTGTAACTGGCTAAAAACAAATTTAATACATATCCATAACATCTACTTTCTTATAATGTATTTTTAGTTCTTCTATATATTTATGTATTTTTTTGTCCACTTACTAGTTCTTATGCGGAGACTACTGTGTTAAAGTCCCCTATTACTAAACTGTATCCTTGCAGCTTCTGTACATCTTGCTTCTTCACAGTCAGTGGCTATATTACTTGGTGCACATATATCAATAATGTATTTATTGATACTAATGTGCTATTGATATATTTGTTGATATTATTATTATTATGATTATTGTGAATTGTGGATTTAAAAACACCTTCATTTAATGTTTTTTGGTTTGAATTCCATTTTTTATATGGATGTTTTCATTTCACCTACTTTATCTTTAATTTTAGTTACCTAAATTGCCTTATATCCCTTTTCCATCCATGTCTTTAAAAATGTTTTTTCAACTTATTTTTATTAGGTCTGTCTTTTCTATATAACATATACATTGGGTTTTATTTTGTGCTAATTTGAAAAGTTTTTCTTTTATTAAGGAGTAAGACCCATTATAATTTATTATTATAATTACATGCTTAGTTTCAACTCTGGCATACTATCTTACGATTGCCAAGAGTTATATTTGCTGTATTTCTTTACCTGATGTGTATTCTTAAATTTTTTCCTTTCTATTTTTTCTATCATTTCTTAATATTAATATTTAGAAAGTTTTATATTATTATTCTGTTGGTTACCTTTGTACTTATATCTTTTTAAGTGCCCTTAGTCCCATGTTTTTATATTTAACCTTCTACCTTGTGACTTGGGTTTTCATAGTACCCTTTAACAATTGCTTATCCAAGGAATTTGTTCTTTCCCTGAGATTTTTTTTGGCTTGCTTCTGCTGACCTCAAAGAGTTATAGTGGGAGTATGAAAGATTCCTCAGTGGAATTTGATGTTTGCTCTTTTTAAATTATAATTTCTTTGAAATTTGCATGTTCTCTGCATTCTATTCATTTTGAGGGTGTGGTATTTGAATATACACATATATAAATATAGGCAAATATCAGGAAAAAGAAATGTTGTTTTCACTGTATTCTAGCTCTGGCTTGCCCTTGACTGATTTGTGGATTATTTCCTAATGGCTCTGTGCATCACACATCTAGAAAAACTTTACAAGTTTTCTGACCTCATCAAAATTTCCGTACAACTGATGAAGCCGCCTACTTTCCCATAATCCTTTAGTTCTGTCTTTATACTCTCCTTTCATGCAGGTAAGAGTCCATCATCTATTCAATGCTTGTAATCTCAAGTTTACGGGGCCAGGCAGGAAACATAAATGAGGAAAACAGGCAAAAGAGAACACAGCAAGAACTTGTACAGATGGCATGAACCAAATTGTGCTACATCTAAGGGTATTCCAATTATTCCTCCCTCAGAGATGATAATTTCAAACTCTCTTCTCTCCATAGAAATTCTTACCAGAATGCTTTTAGCTGCAGTAATAGAATTCCCAGCTAAAATGACTTCTATTTATAAGAAATTTACTTTCTAACCTCAGTTACTCGTTATCCTGTTTATTTCTTTCATAGCAATCATTACAATCTACAATCATCCTGTGTTTCGCTTACTGTTTTATTTTTTTTTTTATTTCCCTCAGCCAGACATAAACTCTATGAGATCAAAGACCACATGTCTCTTATTTGCCAGGTAGCTTGTGGGTCTAGATTTATGGCTGCCATATATTAAGAACACAATAAGCACTTGTTAAATGATGGAATTAATCAGGACAAAGATGTTTGACGTTCTAAGAAATCAGGGATAAAGGGTTGTTAGAGGTAATGTCTAGAACAGGGCTTGGCAAACTTTTTCTGTAAAGG
>NW_003852403.1:8930182-8933481 GCF_000181295.1 Otolemur garnettii | reverse complement strand
GCTATTCATAGCATGAAAGTCGTCTCAGATAATACACAGCAAGTGAAATGACTAGATTTGGACCACAGTTGTAGTTTGTAGACATCCAGTGTAATCAGTAGAGTCTTTGCAAATACCAAAACCCTGGCTCGTGCTGTCACCAGTGGATGCTCGAGAAATCACATATAAAAATCACATATTCACACTTATACTACCTGCTGAAAGGCAGCGTATTGACTCTAGAACCCTATTACGCAGTCCAAATCCTGGCCTATCACTTAAGTGCTTTGTGACCACTAGGCAAGTTACTACCCTCTCTGCATTTCCATTTCTTCATCCCTGATAGAGAAATAACATCAGTATCTATGTCACAAGGGTAAGTGAGGATTAAATGAGATAATTCTTATGAAAGACTTCAAGCAGAGTTTGGCACATAGTAAATGCTAGATATATGCACTGAATAAAAGTTGACTGGTTTTTGATAAGAAGCCCAGCTTCTGTGAGATATTATTCCCATTTTAAAGACATGGAATATGGGACTCAGAGAAACTAGGTATAATTCCTATGTTTATACTGGAGATTGCTTCAACAAAGAAAGTATGGTAAAGGGGGCATTATGTGACTTCCAAGGCTAGACCATAAAGATTTTGCATTGTTCACTAGAATGCATTCTCTTAGAACTCTGAGCTGCCATGTAAAAAGTCTAATTACCTTGGTAATTAGTAACCATGTTGTCAGGAAGCCCATGCCACCTGGAAAGGCCATGCATTGGTGCTTAAGTCAATGGCTCAAACTGAGCTCAGACTTGGAGTCATCCCAGCCCAGACATATGAGTGAATATGTACAGATGATTCAATCCCCCAGCTAACAAGTAACCTCTAACTATTTAGCTTCTCCCTGTGGAAGCCCCAGAGATCATGGCACAAACTATCATTCCCCACTGTGATCTCTCTGAGTTCCTGAGCCACGTAATCTATGAGCCCTGAAAAATAGTTGATGTTTTATATGACCAAGTTTGGGGTACTTTATTAGCACACAGGTGAACAGAACAGCTTCCTTCCAGATTTTTCTAAACTGCAATTATAGTTAAGCTTATCAACACTGAACTTCTTTCATTTCTTAGTGACCTTGTTTTGCTGCTACTCCAACAGTCTTTTGAGTCCCTCAACGTTAGAAGGGTCTAGCATCTGAACCCAGAAAATGCTGCTGACCCTGCACTCCGCTAAGTGATCTTAAGCAAATCATTTTGTATCTTTGGGTCAGTTTCGTCTTCTAAAATGATGAGCCAAACATGCTTTGCAGGATTGCTATGAGAATCAAACAATATCAGGTGTACAAAATTAGTTTAACAGAATTTAGACTGGATAATTGGATATTTTTGGTAAGAGATCTGGAGCAGAGGGCAGTTTTAATCTTCCTTGGGTTCCAGTCTTATAAAAAGAAGCATATTTGTCCAAACATCACTAGTGTTGATACTACAGCCATCAGAAGAGCAATCACACTTCTAACCATAAACTGGGGGTTTCTAAAGGAAGCGTGTGTGTGTGTATGTGTGTGTGCACGCGCACGCATTCTCATACATGTGTGCATGTGTATGTAATTTAATAGTGGGCCAGTCTGGTGATTTTGAAACAACTCAAGTGTCTGACATGAAAATGAGTGACAGTACTTGGAATGAGGGCCATGAAATGCACGTACGTTACAAATCACTCAGTCGTGCTGTCGAGGGAATCATAGTCACCATATATATTTTCTTAAATGTAGTTCCCCAGCAAACCTTTCATAAAATTCATGACTGTGGCTGACCTCTGCTACATGCTTGCTTCCACGGTGCTCCTTTTCCCCTCAGATTCAGCCCAGGCTTGGAAGGCACTTGTGACAAACGCTGTTGATTGGCTGCTGAACAATCATTCCCAAGCCCTTCTCCCTTTCTGCCTCTTCCCATATGGTCCAGAAAACCACTACTTGTCATTCCATCTTTCCATGAAGCTAAGGGATGGCCAACATCCATAAAGAATAAGCAGAACTCTTCTGGGAGAGGTCATTTGTTAAATATATCTGCTTCCTGATGTGAGGGACATAATGCTAGCACAATCTCTCCTGCTTACTCCTTCTGCCATCTTGAATGCATAATGGCTAGAGCTGCAGCAGCCTTCCTCTAACAGCAGGGGAAACTACAGGAGTAGGATCTGCTCTGATGTTTTCTGCCCTCCCACTTTTCACTCTGTGCAGGAGAGTATTTGTGTAGGCCACTGCAGTTGCATTTTTCTGTTGTAGGTGTAGACATTGCTGTTCTAAAATTGTAGGAAATAGTGTATGCCATGGGCAACCGAATCCTCCTTCTAAAAATGAACTGACTTTTATAAGCATGGCAGAAACAAAAACCCTTGAGTGTAAAATTACTCAGAGCTTATGAATGTGCTTCTCTTTAGATTACCAGTCTGTGACTTCATAGATACTCCCTCCACTTTTCCCCATACCATCGACACTCAGCTGGTTCAGAGCATGATGTTCTCCTGTCCTGACTACTGTCACAGCCTCTATAATTACCTTTTCTACTGCAGTGCCCACCTGGTCATTCTCTACAAGACTGCCATAGTGGTTTTCCTAAAATCAAATGTCCATTCACATTTTCCTGCTGAAGGCAGTATTCGGTGCTCATTCATGAACGTGTTGGCTTCTTCACTCTATTGAGAAGGCTTTCCATGTTTGGCCTCTGCATTCCTCTCCAGCTTTTCCTCCAGCTAGTTATTTTGCTCTGACACCTCTCTATCATGTTCTCGAGCTCCTCAGACACTCAGGTTCAGCCACACTGAACTTTGTAATCTTTCTTCTCACCATTTCAAACCCTCTGTTGGGTTCTCTCTCTCTCTCTTGCTTCAGACTTCTTTGTCTGGCATGTAGTGTGGGGAGGAAGGAAGCATGGAAACAAAGAAGGGAGAAAAGGAAGGAGGGAAGGTGAGATGGAGATGAAAGGGTGTTAGAAGAACTTTATGACTACTTCCCAGCCACCCCATTGTGGTATGAGGGACTTTCTGCCATGAATGATGTTAATATGAGATGGCGGAACATACATAACATCAGACCAATGAGACAAATAGCAGTTTCTCAGTTACACACACTCAGAGCCCAGAGGAGAAGAACATCACAGGCCGTGTTGGCCCACACAAAGATGACTTGGGAACAGAGAGGACCAATCTATTGGAGGAGGCAGGCTTTGCTGTGACCTGGGGTGAGGGGCCCCTTTATTCACCTTGGGAGGTGCATTGCACAGAAAGCTGTGCATTATGATGGGCTTCACTTGGGGGTTGGTGTTTGGT
>NW_003852403.1:8927287-8929320 GCF_000181295.1 Otolemur garnettii | reverse complement strand
AGCTGTGCATTATGATGGGCTTCACTTGGGGGTTGGTGTTTGGTTGGGCACTGATTTGAATGCCTTCCAGGTTTCAGAAGACACGATGAAGGGATGTGAAGCTGGAAAGGCTTATATTTGTGCAGTGATCTTGTTTTCTAAATCATGGTGTATGCCCAGGTCTTGCCTGTAGGACCTCAGGCCCAAATGAGCCCACTGGACATTCTACCTGTGTGGTAGGAGTCAGGCCTGGAGAGAACTGGGGCTGGGCTGACTTGGAAAGATCTGGGTCATCAAAGTTAGTATAGAGAAGCAGAATCATCCTTGAAAAGATCCAAGGCAGTCATCAGAAACTAATGAAATTACATGGGAATAGCAACAATAGGAACAGGAGAATGAGAAATGGAGTCATCAATTGGGCAATCAAGAAAATGTGAAATATATCATGTGGCTGTATTCCAGGGCTGAGGCCAGTGGGTACCATGTAGACAGTGGGCTCCCTGTCACAAGATGCCTCACTCCTAAAGTGGAAGCAGATACCAGAGCTAAAGGAGCCATACCAGCTAGATAATTCTGTTATTTATTTTTCCTTATTATTTTTCCAACTCTTTTGAAGGGTAAAACCTTATTTCAATAATAAAAATAGTTCATTTCTTTAAAATCAGTTACTATTACTGAAGTGAGATGGAGGTCCTGATCCTATATTCTCTGCTCTTCTCTTCTACCGACCCCCATAGTAGCTGCTGAGACTGTTCAGTGAATGTTAGGGGACCACAGACCATCCCGCAAAGTTCCTCCATGCAAAGAAAGGCAGAGACAATTTTCAGTTCTCTTTCAGAATGTGATGAAATCTGATAACCTCCTCAAGAAAAAAAGAAATTCTTCCTATGCACACATTCATAAAACTTTGCTCCCAATTTCAGAGAGATAAGGATCCCATTGAGCAGGGACATTGAGAGCCAGAGCCATAACTGCCTCTTTCTCACCTCTCTACTGTGTATCAGCCTGTCCTTCAGAATCCTGTTCTTGGGTCCTAGCCTTTAACTGGACATCCAGGTATGGCAGGGGCTTGGGAAGCACAGAGATAAAGTCTTCTATCGGACTAAAGTTGCTATAACAACTTAGATTAAAGAGGAAGAAATCAGATAAAGAGGACTGTGGATGTCCCTAAATTATGTGGAGTACCGCATAATTCACATAGGCAACCTTCTGTTTCTGCATCCAGGTGTTGTGAAATGTTATGCTCAACAGCTTCCCCTTCTGAGTCTCTGTGATCTAGGAGGTACTAGACAGGGTGTGCCCCATTCTCTCACCATCACGTACTGTTCTATTTTTCTCCTTAGCCCATCTTTTTCTTTTCTCCCTGCAAAGACTGTATCCATCTTGCTTCAAGCCTCGCTCTACCTTTATGAAGAATTTTCCCTGCATTGATCCTCACCTGGACTCAGGTGCCTGCTCATAATTTGCTCCTAACCTGGGCTTCCTAGCAACTGCATTTCTCCGTGGGCAAAATGTAGATGGTGCGCACTCGTGGGATAATGGGCTAGGGAAGAAAGCCTTCCGACTAAAGCAAAAAGTCAAGAATTAAACTCAGAGAACAAATAGCAAGTGCTAATTGAACTCAAGGGAAGACAAAATTCACCAGGGCTATGTGAGCCAGACCAGGGTTCAGAGTGCTGCCTGGATTCAGACAGGGCCTTGAGGCCACTATACACATGGAACTTACCACATACAAAGCTCTGTCCTAAATATCTCTCTATGCAAGCTCTCTTAATCCTCACATTAACCCAAGGTAGGTGTTATTATTATGCTCATTTTGCAGAACAGAAACTGAAGCCCCAAAACATTAAGAAACTTCCTGAATATCACACAACTAGAATTTGGACCCACATCCATCTGGGGCTAAAGTTTTTATCAGACTCCAGACCACGGATTGATAGCATCTAGTGCATAGTAACCACTCAATGAATATTTTGTTGAATGAATGAATGAAATGAAGCAGTGATATGAGAATGAGACAGTTTACATATCTTGTAATGTGGATTACATATCCC